>NW_027527393.1:1757426-1858706 GCF_008692635.1 Crocuta crocuta | reverse complement strand
GCAGGTTTTCAAATATAAACAAAGTCTTATTTGGAGATCTCTTATTTCTCAGATTCTTCATTAGGAGAGCAATATTTTCTCTTCCAATAAAATTGGAAATATTTTCTTGAGGCAGTGATATACAGTAAAAGGTATATGAACTCTGTAATTAAAGCAGGTATGGGTGCAAATTGCTTTAGCCACAGCTCTGGGATTTTGAGCTGTCTCTGATCCAATCAGAGCAAATGAGACTTCAGATCTGTCTGAAAAAGAAATTCTTGCTCTCCTTTTAAAGATTCAAATGTGAGAAGAATGTAGTGTGAAGAGTCACTGATTTATCTTCTGACTCTGAGGGGACATCTGGTCTTAGAATAAAGCCAACCAGAAAACTTGAAACTGAGACTGGGAGAGAAGTGAGACATTGGTTACATGATTTAAGATTGGGAATTCCTCTCTGTGTATCCTCCAGACTTTTTAGTTACAAGATCCAGTAAATTATATTTTGTCCAAGACACTTTACCCTAAGAGTGTTGGTACACAATGTAAAGTGACTTAACATAATTCTTGAACTGTAGTATATACATTATAAATATTAGTATCTTATTAGCCTGGAATTTCATCAACAAAATCCCAAAGAAAGTGTCTTAAAGTAGTGGTTTTTCAGCCGTGGATGTGGATTAGAATTACCTGAACAATTTAAAAACTCCTGGTGCCCCGTAGCATTCTAGAGCAATTAAATCAGTCTCTGGAAATGAGACTTGGGCCTTGCTATGTTCTTCCAGTGCCCTGAGTGACTTGAATGTGCAGCCGAAACAGAGAACCACTGTTTCATGGCTTGCAAACAGGATTTGTAGGGAAAGGAGAGAGAGAAAAAGCAGAAGGCTTTTACTTTGAATAGCAACCCTAAGTATTGCCTATTTATTGTGTCAAGAATTTGAAGTTCACTACCTCTGTGGAGACAGCTTCTAATCTTGTTTTTGTTCCCTCTGGCAAATTGTTGCTACTTTTCTTCAGCAGAAGTTAAGAGAATATCTTTTTGACCTCAGTAAGCTGTGCTTATTTATTTCTATTCTGTGAAAACCCCTCCAAGCTTTTGAGCTCATTATTTTATTAGAGACTAATAAATTTAACTTGACCATACACACTGCTAAAATGCTTAGTGTTCCATATGAGGCAGGCCAACAGGCTATGTTATCTTTAAAGCCTTCAGCTTAGCTTATGAAAGGTATTAGTGTTACATTAATGGCCAATGTTAAATTGTGTGCAAATTATTGGTTTTTTTTTAAGGTCCCAGCCTCTGTGAACATGTAATACCAAAGATCGCTTATAATAAACCTTGGAAACTTGAAGAACAGTGGGAATTTGAGGCTAGCATGTGGCAAAAGAAAGAGCTCTAAGTTTAGGGTCATGAAACAAGTCTTTCTACCACTAAGTAGCTTTGTTTTCCAATTTGAACTTCAGTTTTTCTCATTTTTTAAATTAAGTGAGTAATATTTCACCGATAAATCTTATAGGATAAATAAACCATAGCTATTTGCATGAATAGGGTTTCTAAACCAACAATAAGTATAAAATATGTTAGAATTTTTGGAAAAAAACAGGATTACCATACATATGAGTTTTGCTTGCATGATGTGAATAATAAAAATGGTTAATAAATAGTAAAGTAATGCTTATCTGAAAAGTTGTGCCTTCTGGATCAAAGAAGAATCAGATCTGCAAAAAGCATCTGGGTCTATGGTACTGCTTCATCTCTTTCTATTTAACATCAGTTATGCCAAAGGAAAAGGACTTCAATATGTGCAGGCATTTATCATGAGCCAGGCATTTTTAAAACATCATTATTAGTTAACATTATTTACTTCAGTACCTGACTGTACCAGACACTATCTCATTTAAACCTCTCAACAAGCAGATGAGGAACCCAAGGTGAGCTCAGGGATGTTAAGAAATGTAAGGCTATGTTGCAAGTAAATAAAAAAAAATAAAATTAGAATCAGGTCTAACTCTCCAGTTATTTGTCTGCAATGATGTTACACTGATCCCCAGTTCCAGCACAAAACAGTTTTTTACCCAAAAAAGGTTAGGAAACATTGACAATCATCACACTTATTCCCCCTCCCGATTACTTGTTTAGAAGGTACAATTTAATGCAGGTAATGTGCTGGTACAGATTCCTCGTTCACTCTAGCCAAACGCTTTGTCAGATTTTAGTCTGTCCTCATAGCATTTCCTTGATGCTCTCATTACCAGAGTGGTACTACCTTTTAGAGATGCCAGCCTCTCTGAAAGGACAGGATTTTACAAAATCTATGCATTCTTTTTCTAAATACCAAGAGTTCTTTTAAGACTTTTGCATTTCCCCCCCCTCAAGTGAGCTCGAAGAACTGAATGCTTTTAACACCTATTAAATTTGTTTTAGAGACCATATTGTGAACATGGAATATTTTATTATCTCAGTTGCACAGTAAAGATATTGGAAGCTTAGGAATTTTCAGAAATGGAAGGATCTTCTGTTTCAGAATTAGCTTAAAACCATTTCTTTACCCACAATCTCCAAACAGTCCTATTGGCTTCCAAGGAGTGCAGAAGATAATTTACCTGATAGAAAATCTGTTCCTCCATTTTGAACGAGAATGGAATTATAATACTAACCTGGCACAGTGTGAGAATCTTTACAAACCTAAAAAAAATGTGGTCCCTCCCACCCCCAGCTCAGATATTTGTTATGTATCTTTGATCCTCAGGCAATAAATCAAAATTGAAAATAATTTTGTCTTCATGTTCTAATTATGCAATTTAATTCCTTTCCCTAAATGTGGTGATTACTGTGGAAATCTTTCTAGGAACTCTCAGGAGGACAGAAAGTTTTTTTTTTTTTTAATGTTTTATTTATTTCTAGGAGAGAGAGAGAGAGAGAGACAGCGTGAGCAGGGGAGGGTCAGAGGGAGAGGGGGTCACAGACTCTGAAACAGGCTCCAGGCTCTGAGCTGGCAGTCAGCACAGAGCCTGACGCGGGGCTCGAACCCGTGAACCTCGAGATCATGACCTAAGCGAAAGTCAGACGCTTAACCAACTAAGCCACCCAGGCGCCCCCCTTTTTTTTTAAATTGTCAAAATCTTCAGCAAAACATGGTCTTATTTTTGATTCATCGAAAGGAAACCAGTGCTTTACTTAAAAAACTCATGTACACAGAAACACCTGGCCCAGAAGATGATTATCATATTGACAATGTCACAACAAACTATCCAGAAGAAATGGTTTATGAATATACGAACCATGTTTGTCTCTCACTTTTTCATATTTAATGGGCCTGCAATCTTAATATGTCTATCTCAAAACCATCTTTTGATTAAACTACTTCCTCCCCCACCATCAAAGCATTATCTCTGTAAATTTGCTCCCCAGGCACCCCAATATGTCTCTTATTTTAAAATAGCTATCCATTACTGAGCAGTAACTGTGTACCAGGCACTAAAAGAGATACTTTATTTGTAATATATCTATCAATCTCACATAATGATTCTTTGCAATAGATATTATTCTATTTATTAAGTGATAAGACCAATATTCAGATACACATTTTGTCTATGGTTATAAAGCTGTTTGGAGACAGGTCATGAACTCAAACTCAGATTTATTGGTCTCAAAAGGCTGTCCTTTCCATTATACCATACTCTTGGATTTTTATCTTGAGGAAATGAAGAGCTGTTGAATACTTTTGTAGGAGGGCATATCATGACCCTAGCTATTCTTTTGCATGTATGTACCAAGGAGAATAATCTGTCAGTGGTATGTAGAATGAAGAATAAGACTTTTAAGTACATGTAGTCATGAGTCCAGCAAGATGACAGTAAAGAATAAGTCATTGAAATATAAGAATGCACAAAAAAATATAACTTGTGCATTGGATACTTTCAATAGAAATAGATTCTGCATTAAGATATAGCCAAATAAGTTACTGCTGGACCAACATGCCTGTAAATAACAACTGTAAAGTTTAGGGAAAATGCAAAATGTCTGAAGGCACTGGAAAGTGAAAAAAGGCAGGCAAAAGTAGAGAGGAGTTAATACTTGGAAGAAGAGATTGGCATACTGCACGTGGTATATAAAATTATATAAAAACCCAGTGGATTTCTGGGCAGAAGAATAAGAGAACAGGGTGAGGGTTACTACAGATGCTGGGAAATAAAGGGAGACCACAAAGAGGAGATAGCCAGAGGGGAAGCCAAATTGTGTGTATAAATCTCCCTAAATCTCTGACTATGTCTTGAACCACACATGTCCAGGACTGACTCCAAGTAGTAGAATGAAGAATTAAGAATCAGATGGAGATGTGAGCAACTGCTCAAGGGACAGAATTTGACTTGCACTTTGAATCTAACGAAGTTAACCACCTACTAAAACTAATCATTAATGAGAGTGAAACCTTCAGGGTAGATTCTATTATCTTCAGAGTATAATAATAGCATCCCAAGTCTCCACAATACCTTTATTCAGGGTAAAGTCCACATATGGAGATTCAAGAAAATACTACTCATTTAGAAGAGAAAAACAATCAAACGAAGCAATCTTGTAGTACTCAGATTTTAGAGTTAGCAGACAGGTTTTAAAGCAGCTGATAGAACATGCTGAATGATGGGAATAAAAATATCCTCATAGCAAATGAAAAGACAGGAAATATCAGCAGAGAAGTAAATTATTTTTAAAAAAAGAACCAAATGAGAATTCTGAAACTAAAAAAACAAGGATCAGCAGAGAAGTAAATAATTTTTAAAAAAAGAACCAAATGAGAATTCTGGCACTAAAAAACAAGTATCTGAAAAACAAACAAACAAACAAACAAAAAACACTAGATAGGTTTAATAGCAGATAAAGATGGCAGAAAAATGAGGGAGTGAAAATGAAGAGAGAGCAATAAAAAGTGCATAATATGAAGAACGGAAGGACTAAAAATGGAAAAAAAAATACCAGAACGTTAGGAATTAGTGTTACTATAGCAAATGTTTTAATATGTAGAAGAAGATATGAGATGGAATATGGAATATTACACAGCCATAAAAAAGGATGAAACCTTGCCATTTGAGACAAAGTGGATGGACCTGAGGGGATTACACTAAGTAAAATAGATCAGACTGAGAAAGACAAATACCATATGATTTTACTTATATGTGTAATCTAAAAACAAAACAAAACAAAAGAAATGAATAAACAAGCAAAAACCAGAATCACACCTGTAAATATAGGGAACACTAATGGTTGCTAGAAGAAAGGGGAGTGGTATAACAGGCAAGAGGGGTGAAGGAGAGTGGGAAACACAGGCTACCAGTTATGAAATAAATAAGTCACAGGGATAAAAGGCACAGCATAGGGAATATAGTCAATGATATTATAATAGCATTATATGGTGACAGACGGGAGCTACACTTGTGGTAACATAAAATAATGTATAGAGGATGTTGAATCCCTATGTTGTAAGCGTGAAATGAATGTAACACTGTGCCAACTATACTCAAATAAAAAAAAATATAACTTCTATTATCCATGCAATTGCAAGCCCAAAACGAGAGGAAAAAGACATTAGGTCCAAACAAAAATACTTGAAGGAATTCTGGCTGAAAATTTCCCAAATCTGGGGGTGATATTCAAGCTCAGGCAGGATAAAAATTAAGAAAGCTATATGTAAGTGCTCCATAGACAAGCTGCTAAGAAGCAAAGGTAAAGAAATTTTGCATGACAGACGTTGTATCAGAAACAATGAAATGGAGATTACTTGCTTAAACTTAGCATA
Source organism: Crocuta crocuta (assembly GCF_008692635.1). Lineage (NCBI taxonomy): Eukaryota > Metazoa > Chordata > Mammalia > Carnivora > Hyaenidae > Crocuta > Crocuta crocuta. The sequence continues at coordinate 1,852,935 of NW_027527393.1, read as the reverse complement.
GCAATGAAGTTGAAAAATTGAAGTGGTGGCAAATGTGAAGAGGCTCCATTTATTTATTTCACATGTACTTAATTTAATGCTCTCTTCCAAGTTTCAGGCACTGAATTAAGTACCGGAAAGAGTGATGAACACACTTAAGTTTTCATCTTTCTGAATCTTACATTCTCATGGGGAATTAAAAGAAAAGATATCAAATATTTATTTTTAGTAATTCTGTTTGAAGCCTTTACATATACAGGGTCAGCATAGCTTGAAAGACACTCAAGGTGCCATCATATTTAGACACTCCCTTTACTCCAAAATCAACCTATATAAAATGTTTATTTAGATTCTCTTGGTAAAATTCCTCTCTACATTCAGAAAGAGGTTGATGAATGGCGTGTGATGCAAGTCAAGGCAGCTGGATCTAGGTAAAAACTCACTGGGTAATGACTTGATTAACTCATCTGAAAATCTGGCCCTCTGCTTTGAATGACCAGACATTTCTTGGTATTCATGGTTTTTCATGTCCTGAGTGCTGATTTATGTTAACTAAATGTCATACAAAATTGAGGTGCTTATTTATTAATTTACAATGAGAAATAATACTTATAAAGACTAGAGTAGTCACAGAGCATGATATCGTCCCTGTGATAAAGCACACGGGACGCCAAATCATCATCAGAAACCCATTTTAATTTTCCACAAGAAATCACTGTGATAGGGACAGGCAATATTCAAAGTGCATACCCTCAGTGCCCTTTCTTCCAGTAGGCAGACATGCATAAAATATAATCACAAGGTAGTTTGGCGAACAGAAAGTCAGAACAAGGGGAGTCAGATGAATGGAGGTTCTAATGGCATCAGGAGGAGATAACCTGATGTATTCATCTCCCCATCTCACAATGGTCTTGTTATTGACATGGAAATACTTATGTGCTCAGCCTCGCTTTCCCCTGGACTGTGCTCTCTTGGGCTCTGCCACCATCTGTGCATTCACTCGTGTTCCTTTTTCTATTCTTCCAATTATTTCTGCTACTGCACATGCATGCTTTGGATTTATTGAAACATTCAAAAAGTTACATTCCAGTCCTGCTGGCATTAGAACTACTTGCTCTTTTTTAAGTGACTTTGTATTTCTTGGCTCTTGAACATGTCAGTTTGATAGGGTAATTCCCACAAGATTATCTTATTTCCCTCACTTTTGTAGTTGGTTCTTCCAAAATTCAGATGTTCCCGAGACTCTCCCACGCAAATAATGCATAATAACCACATCAGTAATCATCATCAGAGATACATAGCTGGAAATGATTTGATAAAGTTATACTCTCTTTAAGATGTCTACTTACTTTTAGGTATAGTGAACATATTTTTCCTGCACTTTTTTTCCGTTTAAATCCGTATATTCATAAAGCTTAAAAGTGACCTTAGAGATCATCTGACTCAATGGCTTCTTTTATAGTAGAGGGAAGTTCTGCCTCAGAGATTTTTAAGCCATACGATATGTAAGTTGTATATACTAGAAACTAAAGTCGGGGTCCACTGACTTCCGCCTCCCCTATTCTTTGCTGCCTTAGGGGCATAAGACTAAGAACTGGATTTCCACAGAGATTTATGCTGTATCCTGCAGGATGGTAACTTCATTTTTTGAATATTTTACCATAGGATAAGCACATAAAAGAAGTAAGTTCAAACTAGTCAATTTGCTGTTAAGTTACATGAATTTAATTTATCTAAAATAAATTGCTGCTGTACCACAAATCATAAGGAAGAGAAGGATTTCTTCTTTAATTAATGCAGAACAATCTGTATTACATGATTCTGGATTTTTTCCCCCAGCAGTTTTCATATAAAACCCGCGTGCCTGTAAATAAGACCTTTATCTAGTCCAAAGAGATGGAATGATTCAAATAAAAACTCAGCACAAATTATATAATCAAACCAGAATACATATAAATTATGAGAAGAAAGTGCATATTTATTTGAAATATAAAGGGTAATCTTTATATGGACTTTGAGAATGAACGGCAGTTCTAAGAGGAAGAAATTTTCATAAAAAGTAGAAATACCCACTATTGTTTCCCCAGCTGCAAGTAAGACTGAAGCTCAGTTGATGCCCACACATACTGAAGAATTTAAAATTGATAAAAGAAATAAATTATTTCTCAATGGTACTGGCCATGTAACACTCAAAATGCCTCCCGTCTTGCGTCTTCGTCACATTATGGGGACCTCAGGATGATATGGCAGGTCCAGTTTAGCCCATTTGTATGCCTCAAGGAAGTCACATTTAAGCAATATTAGACAAGTTCATAACATTTTAAACAAGCAGCATGAGAGAGACCAAATTTCTGTAATATATATGTCTGTTTATCTCCTTGGTTACATACACACACACACACACACACACACACACACACACACGACTATTTCATTCTGTCTACAGTTAAAAAAATATTCACATATTTGTTTTTTNCTTATAAAGACTAGAGTAGTCACAGAGCATGATATCGTCCCTGTGATAAAGCACACGGGACGCCAAATCATCATCAGAAACCCATTTTAATTTTCCACAAGAAATCACTGTGATAGGGACAGGCAATATTCAAAGTGCATACCCTCAGTGCCCTTTCTTCCAGTAGGCAGACATGCATAAAATATAATCACAAGGTAGTTTGGCGAACAGAAAGTCAGAACAAGGGGAGTCAGATGAATGGAGGTTCTAATGGCATCAGGAGGAGATAACCTGATGTATTCATCTCCCCATCTCACAATGGTCTTGTTATTGACATGGAAATACTTATGTGCTCAGCCTCGCTTTCCCCTGGACTGTGCTCTCTTGGGCTCTGCCACCATCTGTGCATTCACTCGTGTTCCTTTTTCTATTCTTCCAATTATTTCTGCTACTGCACATGCATGCTTTGGATTTATTGAAACATTCAAAAAGTTACATTCCAGTCCTGCTGGCATTAGAACTACTTGCTCTTTTTTAAGTGACTTTGTATTTCTTGGCTCTTGAACATGTCAGTTTGATAGGGTAATTCCCACAAGATTATCTTATTTCCCTCACTTTTGTAGTTGGTTCTTCCAAAATTCAGATGTTCCCGAGACTCTCCCACGCAAATAATGCATAATAACCACATCAGTAATCATCATCAGAGATACATAGCTGGAAATGATTTGATAAAGTTATACTCTCTTTAAGATGTCTACTTACTTTTAGGTATAGTGAACATATTTTTCCTGCACTTTTTTTCCGTTTAAATCCGTATATTCATAAAGCTTAAAAGTGACCTTAGAGATCATCTGACTCAATGGCTTCTTTTATAGTAGAGGGAAGTTCTGCCTCAGAGATTTTTAAGCCATACGATATGTAAGTTGTATATACTAGAAACTAAAGTCGGGGTCCACTGACTTCCGCCTCCCCTATTCTTTGCTGCCTTAGGGGCATAAGACTAAGAACTGGATTTCCACAGAGATTTATGCTGTATCCTGCAGGATGGTAACTTCATTTTTTGAATATTTTACCATAGGATAAGCACATAAAAGAAGTAAGTTCAAACTAGTCAATTTGCTGTTAAGTTACATGAATTTAATTTATCTAAAATAAATTGCTGCTGTACCACAAATCATAAGGAAGAGAAGGATTTCTTCTTTAATTAATGCAGAACAATCTGTATTACATGATTCTGGATTTTTTCCCCCAGCAGTTTTCATATAAAACCCGCGTGCCTGTAAATAAGACCTTTATCTAGTCCAAAGAGATGGAATGATTCAAATAAAAACTCAGCACAAATTATATAATCAAACCAGAATACATATAAATTATGAGAAGAAAGTGCATATTTATTTGAAATATAAAGGGTAATCTTTATATGGACTTTGAGAATGAACGGCAGTTCTAAGAGGAAGAAATTTTCATAAAAAGTAGAAATACCCACTATTGTTTCCCCAGCTGCAAGTAAGACTGAAGCTCAGTTGATGCCCACACATACTGAAGAATTTAAAATTGATAAAAGAAATAAATTATTTCTCAATGGTACTGGCCATGTAACACTCAAAATGCCTCCCGTCTTGCGTCTTCGTCACATTATGGGGACCTCAGGATGATATGGCAGGTCCAGTTTAGCCCATTTGTATGCCTCAAGGAAGTCACATTTAAGCAATATTAGACAAGTTCATAACATTTTAAACAAGCAGCATGAGAGAGACCAAATTTCTGTAATATATATGTCTGTTTATCTCCTTGGTTACATACACACACACACACACACACACACACACACACACACGACTATTTCATTCTGTCTACAGTTAAAAAAATGTTCACCTATTTGTTTTTGATAGTATTTATTTTCTTTGTCTCTTTCTTCTCCTTTAATGACTTAAATCAAATGTCCAGCTTTTTAAAAATTTTTTAATGTTTATTTAATTTTGAGAGAGAGAGACATGGAGCATGAGCAGGAGAGGGGCAGAAAGAGAGGGAGATACTGAATCTGAAGCAGATTCCAGGCTCTGAGCTGTTAGCACAGGGCCTGTCACAGGGCTCAAACTCACAGATGGGGAGATCATGACCCAAGCCATAGAAGTTGGGTGCTTAACCGACTGAGCCACCCAAGTACCCTTCCAGCTTTTTAATTTTGATTCCCTAAAGATGATGATCCAACTAATAACAATAACAAACTAATATAATATTTTAAAAAGAAGTAGAATTTGGATAATATTCAAATGAGCTAATTCTTTTTTCTTTTAATGTTTTATTTATTTCTGAAAGAGAGAGAGACAGAGTGGGCAGGGGAGGGTCAATCAGAGAGGGAGACACATAATCTGAAGCAGGCTCCAGGCTCTGAGCTAGCTGTCAGCACAGATCCCAACGCCGGGCTCGAACCCATGAACGGTGAGATGATGACCTGAGCCGAAGTGGGACCCTTAGCCGACTAAGCCATCCAGGTGCCCCTCAAACGAGCTAGTTCTAATTTTAAAAAATAGAGTTAAGGATGCTTGGTCAAACTTCTGGCATAAAATAGCGTTTTCTGAAGTTTTCTTCTTCTTTTTTTTAATGTTTGTTTATTTTGAGAGAGAACATGAGTGAGGGAGGAGCAGAGTGAAGGAGACAGAATCCCAAGCAGGCTCCCTCCTACAGAGCCCCACGTGGGACTCAGTTTCTCAAATCGTAAGATCATGATCTCAGCTGAAATCAAGAGTCGGCTGCTCAATCCACTGAGCCACCCAGGAGCCCCTCTAAATTTTTCTAAGTAGCCTTTGATTTTGTGCAAATGAATGGTTTTAGATTGAAGTCAGAATTCAATAATGATAAGAAAATTCTATCTTTTATGTGTACACTTGTTGAAATATGACAATGATGATGTGTAAGGTTATAACAGAACTTCTTCTGAGTCAGCTTTTCTGATTTATAAATATTTTATTGAGAGTCAAGTAACTTCCTTGAAAAAAACTCATAAAATATACTGCATCAGGAGAAATGTCACTTAAAATTTTATTCATTTTTTATTTCACCTATGCTGTGGTCAAATGCACTGATCTTGTAGAAGTGAAGTAAGTGAAGTTGCTATCTGCTTCCTCTTTCAATGTGAATCTAGAGAGAGCAAGGTTGTGCTTTGGAGAAAAGGCCCTAATGCCACTTTTGTAGTCTAGAAAACTCATATCAAAGACAGCAATATTAAGGGCTTACCGCAAAGTGTGTGATAATATTGCATTTAAAATTGATAAGAGTCAGAGTTTACTAATAGAAGTGAATGAAATGGAAACACAACCCACATTTTACCGAGGACAGATAATTCACCCTGGAAAAGATATGATAACACCTTATACTATGACAAATATCAAGTGCAAGTCACAAAAACACTGTATCTATTCCAATGCATATTTAATCTCAATGCATATTTAATCTCATGAAATGGTGTGAAAATCAAACTTCACGCACATACTTTCTCATTCCTTCATCAAACTAATATATTTTGAGTGCCTGTAATGTGTCCAACACTGAAATAAATTCTGGATAATACAACAGAAGATTATAATCTTGTTTGTGCACTAACTAAGCCCACAGCTTAGAAGGATGTGTAAGGAGATATTATAATACGTTGTCTTAAGCATTTGTGAATAAAAGGTCAAATACAGCAGTTTGTCTTAGAGGGCAGGTACCTGACAGTGCGAAGAAACGGGGAAAGGAAAGGAGTGCCAGGCAAAGCCAGCTTCGCGGAGAAGGGCATGTGAGAGATAATAACAATATAAGAAGAGGATAAGAGAGATAAATCTTTCATTTAAATTGAGCACAACACTGGGTTTACCACATCGCTGGAAATCTTCCATGCACTTTTATCTACTAATTAATTAATTGAAACTTCAAATATACCCAGTACAGTAGGTACTGCTATTGTCTCCATTGTAAAGATAGGAAACTGAGGCACAAGGTCACAGGTAGTAAGAGATGGAGACAGAGAAAAAACCCAGGTATTCTTTTTTTTTTTAATGTTTTATTTATTTCTGAGAGAGACAGACAGACAGACAGCATGAGCAGGGGAGGGTCAGAGAGAGAGGGAGACACAGAATCCGAAACAGGCTCCAGGCTCTGAGCTGTCAGTACAGAGCCCGATGCGGGACTCGATCCCACGAACCGTAAGATCATGACCTGAGCTGAAGACGGAGGCTCAACCGACGGAGCCACCTAGGCATTCTGACCCCGGAGTTTAAGCCCCAACAACTACTCCATTCCCTCCCCCGCTCTTTTTCCTAAGCAAACAGTCTGAGACACATGGTTGTGAACTCAATTCGTTCAGGAGGGGTATTTCCAAGGCTCCATAGAAGTGAGAGGTGCAGGGCTGCTGGGAGCTGGGTGCGCGCTGGGGATGGCGTAGGAGAGGGGGTGGGAACCCAGGCAGAAGACCGACTGGGGACTTACTTCATCAGCCTCCCTCATCCTCCTACCCACCTCCATGCTGAATGTTCAAGATGCCCTTTTAAATTTCCCATACATCACAACTCCTGGGGACCAACAGCTGAATGAGTTTTAAGACATATTCGATGAAACAGTTTTTAACATTTGGAGATGCTTTGCTTTCTCTTCACCTCAGAATCTTTCAAAGCCTCCTATAAAACCGTTCCAAGGCCAATGATGAAAGAATAAAGTGAAACTGATGTTAGCCTCAAGCCTTGTAATGATTGTTTTGGCTGTCTTTCTTTACTTCTTTTTTTTTTTAATTTATTTTTTACTCTCCAAATCAGATCAGAAGAGGATTTTTGCCTTCTCTTGCAGCTGCAAGAAAGAGTATTTATTTTCCTTCATCAGATCATTTCAATTGAGGGGAAATACTGGTCAGGTAACTAGGAGCATTGTTTGCATTCCAGACAACAACTGAAATTAGAGGTGGCTTTCTGGTTTCCTGCCTTGCCCGTATATCTTCTCCCTGAACAATTCCTATGTTCGCTTACATTGAGGTTTCCAAGCTCTTAAGCCACAAGTACTCCCAAACCCTGAGTTTCACCAAACAAACCACAATAACATAATAAGAGACAGCTGATTTTCAGCCATTAAGAGAATACACCACAGACTGACAAATCTTCATGGACATATGTATTTCCTCACTCAAATGTTATTAACACTACCACCCTGTAGCCAAGTGACAGTGGGGTGAAGAATTACAGTCTGTAGGCACCTGCCTGTGGCCAGCAATGCTGCCTAATGAACATCTTGACCCTTTTGGTCAGATTTTCCATTTCCCTAAGTCATGTCAAAACTGTCAGCCCAGGGCTGGATGTGAGCCACAGAAATATCTTGTCAGGCACAGTGTTTTTCTTTATATATATATATAATTGTTTGCCAACATTTAAAACTCAGAAGATTCCATAGAAATTTTGGAATGCCTAGCTGCCTTGGAAAACTTGGAAGATTTAGCAAGATATAGTTCTTTAGGAAATCAATTGGAACTGCATAGCCACAGATCCCTTTGTGGGGGTGTTGGGGGGGGGGACACATTTCCACCACGCTCACTGGCATCCCTTTCAGGACCAGGCAGCCTGCTTAGCTCCACTGATATTTGAATTCTCTTCCTCTGTTGCCTCTGCTATTCCAGATGGTTAGATCTCCCTACCCTCCAAATATATTACCATTTATTACCTCCATCTTCTTGAAGGGGAAGATAAGGAAGACAATTCAGTTCAATTTATGAAATATTTACTGAGTGCCTGGTTTGTGTCAGTAATACGTTAAGTGCTAAAGGTAGGGGGGAGTTGACATGAGTAAATATAGTCTCTGCCCTTAAAGAGTTTGCAGACTAATGGTAGAAGAAAACAGATGTTGACAAGAGATCACGGTAAAGCCAAAAAGTTTGATTCATTTGGTAATGAGAACATAAATTTTATCATAGGCAATTCCCTTTTTAGCTCATGCTTATAAGAAAGACATATCAATCTATCTATCTGTGTATATACCTATATATATACTATATATACACACATTTATTGATATAAAGATACATGCCTTTGTGTATATTTGTGTATAACAGAGTAAGATTAAGTTTTGAAATCCAGTGTGACAGTAATAACTTGAAGATCATTAGTTATATGCTAAAATCATACTTCATCATAATCATTTAAAATGGGCATTAGGGTCTAGTGTCTTTACAGACACCATTTGAATTATTCCAAATCTCATATAAATTATGAATGACAGCAGGTTTTTATCATATTCCAGGTTCATTCTTCTGTCTCTATTCCATTTCGTTTGTGTTTTCCAGAAACAACTCTTAAGTTCAACAAATTCTAAACTTTCCCCTCCATAATTTCACTTCTCTCTATTGCTGGCAGTTCATCCTTATTCACGTTGATGAATGACCTGACAGTGCTATCTGCTTAGTAGCACAGGAGATGATTGTTAAGTCCCCATTTAATTGACCCAACTGCTGTCCTATTTAATTATTAACCCATTTAAATGGAGTCCTTTCTTAAAATATAGTTCAAAATTATAAAATATGGATTCTAAACTCCCTCTTTGAAAGGCAAGAATGGGACTGGTGATATGAACAGAATGATTCAGATGAAACGTTCATTGATTCAGTGTAGCTACTTACTATTACTATTACTGACTTACTATTCCTATTACTGACGGGTTTCATGAAGATACAGCTACCATTACGTTCTCTTTCCTTTTACTTCTCCATTTTTTGCTCATTCCATTTATCTAAGTTGTTTCTTGAAAAGGATATATTATTATTTCTATTATTATGATGCATTTATCATTCACGATAAATGCTAGAAATTATGAAATTCCAATTTTCTTCCTCAATGAAAAGTTCTCTTCCATTTTGATATCTCTAATGGGTGTACAACTAAAAAAGATGTTGGTAAATTTTATGAAGCTGTTCAAAACTTCAATGCAAAACTACTTTGATTGCTGAATTTTTAAAAACCTACATGCAGTGTTGAAGACTACAGCACTAAGATATTACTAACTAAATGCAAAGAGCAAGTAGAGGAGTGATTGTTAACTTATTCAACCTTTCACGTCTGCTCCTTTGCCCTGTAGAAAAGAACTCTCCATTGGACAGAAAACGAAGTTGGCATGAAATTTAAAAACATAATAATAAAATAAAATAAGGCATAAATCTTCTGGGAAAAGCAAGCCCTGGGATGCTATCTGCTTTTCTTTGCTCTAAGATCAAGGTATTTCCAAGAAATAGAATATTTATGAGTCCAGAGTTGTAGGAGGCAAGCAGAGGTACTATCACTTTGGGAGGATTTAAAATAGAGGCCAAATGGAAATTTTAAATATGTATAAAACCTAAATGATGAAAAACAGCACCAACCTAACTTGCGATCTTTACTTTTAAAAATTCTTTCCTAAAGTACAAACCGTTATGTTTCAAAAGCTTTTGTATCCCAAAAGAGTTCATTTCAGGAAAAGATGTGGACATTAGGAACACTGCACAGAAACAAAACCATTGGGGGCACAGGTCTCCCTGCCCTCCCTGCTATAGCAACCCCACTAAAAAGATTGTTCCTTGTTCTTAATATCTGTAAGCTAAAGTGATTCAGTACAAACATTATCAGCAAACACAAATAATTTTAAAGGAAATCATGCTGCATGTTACAAAGTTGTTTTTTTCTTTTAGGTAGCTGTGGTAACCTGTCCTAAATTCATGAAATAGAGGGTTTTTCAAAATAATCTGTTAAAAAAATTCTGATACAGTATCACTTTTTCTCATCATTTTAGATGGCCAAATTTGAGCTCAAAAATCTATTGGGGAAATATCGCCACGAAATCCCCCATAGTACAATTTGAAATTCTACATACTCCATCTTCAATTAATTATGGCATGTTTCATGACATAGTGAGCCAATATCTCGTCCCCCCTACCACGACTTCTGGTTTGGAATTATTAAAGGAAAATGTGCTTAATTATATTCAATTTAGTACTTTGTTGTACGTAGACTTATATAGTTCTGTAATTGTGCTCTGAATGCTGCTTTCCATCAAGGCTGCACACTAAAGAGGAAGAAAATATGTCCTGTGCTTTATTTCTTTTAACTCAGCTATACCATTTTTAAATAGTACCATGTAAACAGTAAAGGCTCAGTAAATGCTTGTTAATCATGACTCTCTAACTACAGCACTAATTTGCTTACAGACTCAGGGAATAAAAGTAACAATAATCAGTCCATAACTTGCTTTAATATTTTAAATTACTAATTTGTATAAAACATTTGCTTTTATCTTCCAAGCCCTGACAACTACAAAGATTTAATTCAGTTGTTAAAATATTGTTATAAAGCTACACAGAGCAGGGGTTATTTACTCTCATTTATACTGTGAAAGGGTCTCTTTATGAGTTTGATTCACTTATGAGTCCAGTGTGACAAGTTAAGAGGAGGCCCAGGTGTTTCTATTCGTCTGTTCATTCATTTGACAAATATTAATGGGTGTCCTCCCTGTACAAGACATTTTGCTAGGAGCTATTCAGGATACAAGAATAAATCAGCAGAGATTTTGTCCTGAAGTCTTACGATACTTTGTTGTAAGGAATACAGTCAAAGCCAAGTGGTAAGGCCACTGAGCCCAGAGCCTTGACATCTGTAACCAACAGATTCCTACAGCATGACATGCGAATGAATAAAATAACTGGGAAGGGTAGATTTCATTTCTCAACTCAAACAGATAAAATGTTTAGACAAGTAACCTTTGAGTTGGGGAAAAATGTAGTGTCACTTCTCTGTTTTATATTTTTATTACAATTATTAAGTATTAATATTAAAAACACATTTAATATTTTGATGAAAATAATTAAAAATCTATCAGGAACAGAGAAGAAGATTTAGCGATGATTCATCTATTTTTCATGAGAAGAGGAAGAAGGTGGAGAAAGAAATAAAAGGAGAACAGAAAAGAGGGGAGGGAGAGACAGCGACTCTGGGAAAGAAAGAATTTTAAAAAGTCTGAAAATGATTTAGTTCAACCCAAATTTATGAACAAAATGCAAACTGGTGGAGGGTCTTGACACTTGGTAAACCAGCAAATGAACCAGAGGAAGATCTAAGGAGGTAGCAGTTAGGGATTACACCACATTATTTTAGTATTTGTATTTAGTTTATATCAGTGCTTCTCAAAATGTAATGTGAATATCAATCACTTAAGGAATTGGTGACAATTTCATGGTTTTGGGCCATGGGTTTTGGGGTTTCCAATTCAGTACATCTGGGGTGAGGTCTGGCAATCATCGAGTGGTCTTCGGCTATGAGAACTACAAGAAATGGTGCTTGCTACTTGGCTCTGGTCTACCCTTGTAGAGAAAGCTATCATTTTAATCCTCAAAGAAGGAACATGTCCTTGATACTCTTTATATCTCACACCTACAATTGTGGCATGGCCATCCTCCAATAGCTGAGATTATCTTGAGAGGTTGATTAAGCCCCCATGAATATACAGTTTTGTGATACTTCATCTTCTGAAACCAGCATTGCTGAGATTTACCTTGGATTGATTCTTTTGAGTTTAGGTAAGGGGAAATGGTGATATATTTATTCACCCTAGGGTTACCACACATCTCGGTTTTTCCAGGATGGCCTGCCTAGCTCTGTCATTCCATTTTCTTGTCATTTTCACTCTCTAAGTGTACCAGTTTGGTCAACAAATTATATGGTCATCCTATGTAAATACAATAGAAAATAAAAGGGAACTGAACCTGTGAAAATCCTAATTTGTGGAGCAATTCAATGAAGAATAGTAAATTTTGATGCAGCTTAGTTAATCAAATATTCTATTTTATAATCTTAATAATTTTAAGTTGACATACAGACAAAGAATAAGAGGTAGATTGAAGTCATTTGTTAATTCTACACAAGACAATTGACATGAGTAATTCTTGGTTTATTTCTCTAAAGAGAATGAAATATTGTTAACCAAAATGTATATAATGAAAGTGGAGATGCAGAAAATTAAGGAAAATTAATATAAAAATTGACTATCAACAAAACCATTTCAAATGACAGAAGTAATACAAGCATATACTTTGATAAGAGCACAATTCTGCTTTGAAGGCAGACAGGACACATAACTGTGCAGAATCATTTTCAGTAGCAGCGAAGAAGGAAAAAAATATCAAGATACATGGAGTTATTAGATCTTGTAGAATAAAAAGTATGTGGCTTTTGTGGGTTTGGGCTCATTTAATCTTTGTGACTGCTCTTTTCTTCTGTAAACTGGGAATCACATCTCTTAACAGGGCTGTTTCGATGATTAAATTATAAAGGTGAAATAAAGTAGCACATATTATAAATGATTTATAGATTCTGGTGACAAAGCATAAGCTTGTCTACTCTACTATGCCCATTGTTCAGTGTTTTTGTAATTAGATGACTAGATGTCAGTAGATGAGATCTTTTAATGAGATATGGCAGTAGTTGTTTCTTTTTTGGTATATTGATTTTAGGTCAAATACCATTAGCAGCAATTATTACATGCTAAGGACATTACCATTAGGGAGCTAGAGGGGACACAAAAGGGCTTGGTCTCACGGAGCTTGTAGACAGTGAAAGTTCTACAGACCAGAATATGGGTGATGCAGGCAAGGAAATATTTAGGAAATTTTCATCCTCAAATACATAGATCATTAAAAGAAATGTAGATCAACAATGTCTGAGTTTCCAAAGTTGGGAGTTAAAAGAAGAATAAAGAACAAAAGAGTAATTTTGCAGAAAATAAAAGCAAAAAAAAAATCCTTCACCATCATAGTTTTTAGCTTCTTCCTTAGCTTTTTTTTTCCTTTCTCTTTTTCATATCCTGTCTTCTTTTCTCCCCTTCTAATGCAGAACACTTTATGCCCTTATGTGAACCCTCAAAATTCAGCTAAAAGTGGTTTATAATATGTTATCAATAAAAGGTACTTCCAGGAAAATTTTGATATTAACTGTTAGACAATATTACGTATACCTGTTACAAATACCAAATTGCATAAGTGAGCCAGAACACAAAGATGTTAATATAAACTACAAACATAATTTTTATGCAAGGAAAGTTTTTTAATTTTTTTTAAATGTTTATTTATTTTTGAGAGAGAGACAGAATGTGAGCTGGGGAAGGGGCAGAGAGAGGGAGGCACAGAATCTGAAGCAGGCTCCAGGCTCTGAGCTGTCAGCACAGAGCCAGACATGGGGCTTGAACCCACAAGCTGTGAGAGTGTGACATGAGCTGAAGTCAGATGCTTAACTGACTGAGCCACCCAGACACCCCACAAAAAGCTTTTAGACTATTGAGACTTCACTTGATCAAATATACATTTTTTCTCCAATGAAATTAGTATGAAACATGTACTCTTGTAAGCTCAGTTTTAGAATCACAAACACCTGAGACCACATAAAACCAAGGAGAGTCAGTATTAGCTTCTGTCATTCATTTATTCACTAATCTATCCAATGTATATTCAGGCCCCAAATGGCAGCTCATGGCCAGATTAATGTTCTATGATGTCTACATGATGATATGTTCTATGATGTCTACATGATGATGCTAATACCTATATATTAGGAAAGTCACATTAATATCCAAAGGTATACTTTTATTTCTAATTAGAAGAAATGACAGCACTAATTCTAAACTCCTGCTTTGGGAGCAACTGGCTGGACCTAATTTGCTGCCGTCTCTACTGGTTAGGCTCTTCAGTTTGCTACTTAGCCTGTCAATTCTCGTTATCTGACAGTTAACGATATTTTTTTCACTCACTTGTTTTACAAGCCTGGCTCATCAATTCTAAGCATCACTGGAATTATTTCATCCCCATCCTCCCACCCCCATCTTTATTGCCCACACTCTAGACCATACTGCCATTGTCAGCAGCCTGGATATCTTCAGCAGCCTTCCAATCTTTCTTTCTTTCCAATCACTGCTCTCTGTTTTGCCCTGTTACCCACATTTCCTAATCAAATACCTACTCTTCAGACACAATGCACTTTGTACAATAAAAATCTGACCATCTCACACTGGTTTCCTTCTTCCTGGCTTGGGCCTTCCATTTACTTTTGCAAAACCCATGGTTGGCACTTCTGAACTGTATACTCTAACTGTAGGAAAAATGAGCTTGAAATGTGGCATTTCTAAGAGTATTAAGATAAAAACATTTGTCTCAGATAGACAAGCTGATTAATTTAAAAAAGAAGCTTACTCACTAATCCAGCACTTCAGGAGCACAGAATCCCGTAAGAACTATACAGGGTAGTTGTTAATGGACACAGGCATCAGAGCTTGAGTTCAAAAGATCAAAATCAATAGTATTAGAGGGCATTCTTTCCAAAGCACGGTAATGGTATAACTCCCATTGGCTTTAATGGAAGTCATGAAGCTAACATGCTATGTAACCTTTTAAAAAATGGAAGGATTAGCATTCAACTGGAGCTGCCTCGTGGTGCTTCTATTGACAGAGCATTATGCATAGAGCTTGAATTGATCAGAGTGACTTAAATTTCCCCTCTTTCCTCTGATATAAACAGTACCATGTTATCCTCCCTGCCTATATGGTAATGACTTGAACATTCAAACTGGAACTCAATGGGGATTCAAAAAATTCCATCTGAAGCAGGAGGTCAATGCTTTCAATGTATGGTTCACGTATCAGTAGTAATAGCATTGGGAGATTTTATTTAGTCTGATAGTTCTTCATGGTTTCATTTAAGAAAAATATAGAGGAGGTTTATTAAGTGAAGAGCACTGTTATTTGTTGACAAAAATATTTCTGGTCAAAATTGAGAGAATATCTCCTATTCTTCCACTGGTAGAAATATTTGCTTTTCAAAAAAAAGTTCAACTGAATTATTATCTGCAGAGGGCTTACCTGACTTTTTTTCCTATGATATATTAAAATAAAAAAGTTAGTCAAACTATTCTGCAATTGTTAAAAACTCAAATATCAAATATATGCTAGACAAATTTAACTCTTTGGAGTCTGTATCTTGCTACCCAAGGATTCCTCACATACTCAAATAATTTCAAAGTAAATTATTTTCTCTTAGAGAACCAAACATAAAAATAATAATACCAAAAAA
The DNA here is from genome assembly GCF_008692635.1 of Crocuta crocuta. Lineage (NCBI taxonomy): Eukaryota > Metazoa > Chordata > Mammalia > Carnivora > Hyaenidae > Crocuta > Crocuta crocuta. The sequence continues at coordinate 1,837,407 of NW_027527393.1, read as the reverse complement.
TGAATTACAAATACGGATTAGTGAAAATAAATATTTTTAATAGGGTTCTGGCGTAGCTCACTGTCACAGAACATGTTTAATATGATATAAATCATGATTGAAAAATAAATATCCTTTGTAAAAATAAAATTTAGGTTCAATAAGGTTGACTGCTTTTATATTATGTATAAGAGCACATAAATATGCCATTGGTTTCAGATGCTTTTATGGGTTGCCTTGAAAAATGGTTTTTTCCACTTGAAAAAGTTACATACATGGATGGCATTTAGAATTTCACTGGATGCTAACCTCTAAATGTTCACAGTGTCTGTGGGTGCACATAAGCAGTCACTTACTACGTGCTCCTATAAACAAGACCTGGGACCACAGTGATGGCATCCAGTCTCATCACAGCTGCTTGGTTTGCTGAAGTGAATATTAACACTCCCTTTTACTCACTGTAACATGGTTCTCACTCAAACTATGGCCCAATCTTTCTGCTTTCACATATATTCCCCAACATAATGAAATCCACTTGGGAGCCCTGGAAATCTTAACTAGCATAGCTTTAAGAAGTCATGCTGCCAGATCCCTTAACAGGCTATTTGATGCTCTGTCCACTTTTGATTTAGAAAGAGACTCTGACACAAACAGAGCCTGCCTTGTATATTCCAGAGCATTGTATTGTATTTTATCATACCCCAAGAATGTCACTTATCATCACCCTTGGCCATGCAGAGCTGAAAGAACAGGAGAGGGAGATATTCTCTGCCATTCACAGCTGGACTCCCTTTTGGCTGCAAAAGAAAGCCACTTGACACAATGTGGACCATTTCTTACCCATTCAATGATATTCAAAGAAGAGCAAAGAGCACTTTTCATAAAAATGGCATTTCAACTAGTCCTTCTTTTCTTATTTCTAGCCCTCACCAAAGAAGTATCCACCATTCCACCATCCTAATAGATGATCAGTTTTGAAGGATACTCAGGGTACAAGGTCCATGGCTGTGTCTCTGCCTTCACACATAGATTAAAAATAATTTCTAACTCTTTTGAGCTGCAATACCATGTGCTTTCTTTCAGCAGGGGATTTGTCTGGACCCTATTCAAAGACTAAAATGCGAAACGAAACCATGATGTCTTGCTCCAATTAAATGTTTTGCTAAAATCGACACTCACTGCAGGCTGTAAACAGATGATTTTTTTTCTACAAAGAGTCTCCATGTTTCAGGATCAGTTATTATCTTTCACACATCAGTTTATTTTACCTGATTTACCCTTGGATTTTCTTACTCCTCATCACTTTTTTACTCAAGTTTCAGTCTTCAATTATCTATGTTAAGAATAAAAATGCATGATGAAATTTATAGGACTGTAGGGGTTTGGTAGAAACCAAAGACGGGAAGTAACCATTAGGTTTTCTAAGAAGAGTCCACTGGTTGGGAAGAGGCTGTGTGTGTCCCCTGTGATGAAATTTTAGGTTCTTAAAAGATCTATAGTGGGATATTAATTGAAAGACAGAAAACACATTTGTGTAACTCATTTTCTCTATAAATTTGAATATTAGTCCCCTTAGAGTGACTCTAGAAATATTTGATTTATTTCCTTGCTGAACAAGGAGATAAGGAGAAGAGGGGTCTATAAATGAAACCTTCGGAGCATGTGTGCATATATCCATAAGGGGGGGCCAAGTAGAAATGAACATAAAGTCTATGAATTATGAAGTTATGTTCCAATCATGACTCTAATAAACAACTTGTAAGCTTGGTCATGTGGTTTAGTCTCTCGTCTCTTTTGGACTTTAATGTCCTATGTTCAGTAGTATAATTTTTTTTTAATTCAAAATATTCAATGGACTTCTCTCTTGGGCCCATTCCTATAGGACCCCCCTTGGTGCTCCTCTCTGCGAAAGGAGTATACTTCCAACCCCAATGACATCTGGATTGGGTGTGGACTTGCTTTACACACAACAAATTGTGAGTGGAAGTGATGCATACCACATCCAAGCAGAAACATCAAGACCTATTGCATGGTTCTGCCTTTATTCCCTTTTCTTCTGCATCAAGACCATATATCCCAGTAAGGGGATATTAACTATGAAGAGAAAAGATGCCAACAGAGCACATTTTTTTTTCATGAGTTTTAAACCTATTGGTAGTTTGGACATTTATTAATTCATGAAGTGATGTATAGTTGACACTTTTAAAGGATTATGATAAAACCAAAAAAAGTTTTGGGGCACCTGGGTGGCTCAGTTGGTTAAGCATCTGACTTCGACTCAGGTCATGATCTCATGGTTTGTGGGTCTGAGCCCCGCGTTGAGCTCTGTGCTGACAGCCAGCTCAGAGCCTGGAGCCTGTCTTCAGATTCTGTACCTGCCTCTCTCTCTGACCCTTCCCTGCTCATGCTGTCTCTGACTCTTAAAAATAAATTAAAAAAAAAAAAAAGTTTTATGCTCTTTGACTTCTCATGAAAGAGAAAGAAGACAATTAAACATTTAGTTAATTAGGGAGCTATAATGAATAAACACAGAGGCATTCCAATCAGGAAGATCCATAATGACTTCTTCCCGGAAATGTAATAATTAAAATGGTTTCAACTGTAGTTTCTTAGAAGTACTTTTTAAGGAAGAAGTTACTCTATCTAGGTAATTTTTCATAAAATAACTAATGCCTTGAATTTTCTCAGAAAAGGTTAGACAGCTTCAAAGTTAGATGTTTTAAGAAGGAAGAACTAATGACTATTTGACAGGTTTAAAAAGTCGTACTTGACAGCGTGGTTATAGCTGTTTGATAGTAAGACTTAGATGTTCTGCTTTATTGAATGTCAGGCAGCAGAGCTGAAAGATCATCCGAATAACTTCTCGTCTTTAAAACCGCAATTTTTCATCTAAAAGCATGAGAGTAGTTTTAATCAAATGATGATCCCTATTATCCCTTATAGCTCTAAAACTCTATGATTTTATGAGCTCAAAGCATTTGTTCAGGGTTAGAAGAATTTTAGTTCTGTTATTTCACTCTAAACTGGAATTCTGGAAAGCCAAAGTCTCTTAGAATCTGAGGATGGCTCTGAGGTGGATAATTAAATAATCTTGTAACTTCCCTTTCATATGTTAACACATTAATCACATGCATTATTGGTTGCCATTCTGAATGCATTTTCACTGCAACACACAACACAAGTACCATTTATTTTTCATGTAAAGGCTGTCAAATGAATGAAATCAGCATTTCTATTTAATTGTGTAACTCAGATTATTACTCATTCTGATACAGAGTATGATAGGGTTCCAGATAAAATAGAGGACGCTCCTTTAACTTTTAAGTGCAAACATTAAATATTATTTTAATGTAAGTATGTCCCAAATACTGTGACATATGGCTCACTTAACATCTATGTCTGATTAAGCAGGTTTTCAGTAATTGCCAGCAATGAAGAGTTTTAATCTAATTATAAAAAAATTCTGTTCATTTTTAAACTTCTGGAATTGGGATGGTGTGATAGTTAATTTTATGTGTCAGTGGGCCACAGAATGCCCAGGTATTGGTTAAACATACTTTCTGGGTGTTTCTGTGAGGAAGTTTCTACATGGAATTAACATTTGAGTCAGTGCATTGAGTAAAGCAGATTATCTTCCCCAATGTGAGAGGTCACCATCCAATCTACCAAAGGCTTGAAAAGAATCAAAAGGCTAAGAAAGGGAGAAATAACTTTCTCTACTTAACTGTACTTGAGCTGGAACATGAATCTTCTCTAGTCTTTGGATTTTAACTTTGACTAGAACTTACACTATCGGCTCTTTTGCTTCTCAGACCTTTGAACTCATCTGAAACTATGCCATCTGTGGCCTTCCTAGGTCTGGGCTTCTCAGCTTCTATACACATGTGCCAATTCTTTCTAATAAATCTCTTCATATATACACATTCTACTGGCTTTATTTCTCTTGAGAACCCTGACTAATACAGATGGGAAGGTGAACAAAGAAATACTCACTTTTTATATAATTGACCATAACAAAGTTGCTGTGCCCTCTGTCGGTTTCCCCCATTGATCTTGTTTATTATGTCTGGCCTTGTTGAAGCAGTGTTGAAGAGGAGTTAAGGCTGAGAGACTGGGGTCAAAGGTAAGAGGTCAAGATAAAGTAGAGAAACACAGAAATCAGGACCAAGGCAAGGAGTCTGAATGATAATCACAGGCATCAGTAATAAGAAGAAAGATTCATACTGAATAACAACCAGCCTTGTGAAAAGAAGCCAATGCAAACTGATGGTTTCTAATCTCAGTTGGATTTTTAGGGTGGTCCCAAAACCATCTTATGAAACTCAGACAACTTTTCTTTGATTCTTCTTTTATTTCAAACTTTTAGATTCCTCTTCAACTTCTAACACAACTACTTTTCACTTTTCTCTCAGTCGGCGACTCTGGCTCTCACTTCACTTCACTTCACTACTCCTCAGGAGAAAGGTATCTCAATTTTCTTCCTTAGCAACCTTCTTTACACATTACTTGTGCTTATCTTTTCACCTGCTCCCCTGTGACAGGGCAGAAGGTGCTTTTCTCTGGTTGAACGTAATCCCTACCCCTTTTCTCTCAATCTCCAGCCTCTCTCACTTTCCACTCTCTTGCTCTGGCACAAATATACTAACGTCTGCCTATTAAAAAACAAAAACAAAAAACAAAACAGAACAAAGAAAACCAACTCACATTTGCCCTAAGGTATAGTCATCTTTCTTTCCCCCCAACCAAAATTTGTTAGTCTCATTTTTTTATTTCCTGTTTGACAGAGACATTAGGATCACTAAATCAAGTATTAATTTTTGCTACTCTGTGGTAATATCTCTAGGTACATCAACCTCCTCTTTTTGACACTTTAGTCCTTATTCTAAAGGAGTTTTTTGCAGCATTTTACAATGCTGACATCCCTTCTCCCATTTTGTTTCAACTCTTTTCTCCTAATGCCTTGATTGTCTGAATTCCTGTCTACTATGGTTCATCTTTCTTAGGCTCTTCTCTCTCTGTCTCCTCCTAAAGGCTGATTTGCTCACAGCTTTGTTCTTGGTTCAATCATCATTTCACTCTCTTTGTTCTTATTATGTTTAAATTGATTTAATAATATAAATTTGTGACTTTCACTGTGTTGAAGGCCCTTTAAACCATAGCTCCAGGCAGTTATGTTTTATTGTGTTGCGTTCTTTGAGTTCTATATATCTGACTGGATGTTCTGCAGGGGGCCCACTTCTAACTCAACAAGTCCAAAACTCAATTTATCTTCTGTGTTCACTTTCCCTCTCTTACCTCACACTGACCTTAACTTCCCGTGTATACTCAGTATCTCTGCAAATAAAAGAGTTAATGCCAAGAATGGTGTAAGTGACTTTTTTTAGGTTTTTTTTTTTTTTTTTTTAGTGTTTATTTATTTTTGAGAGAGAGAGTGTGAGTGGGGGAGGGGTGGAGATTAAGAGGGAGACACAGAATCTGAAGCAGGCTCCAGGCTCTGAGTTGTCAGCACAGAGTCCCACATTGGGCTTGAACTCAGCAGCTGTGAGATCATGACCTGAACTGAAGTCGGACACTTAACTGACTGAGCCACCCAGGTGCCCCAGAATAGTATAAATGACTTTAAATGGAGTAACTAATTTATCCTTGTAATAATCTTGTGCCTTAGAAACTCTAATTATGACAAAATACAACATCATTAGTAAATACCTACTTCCTCAAAACATAAACCTGGAGGTTACTTCAGGCTCTTCTCCCACTAATACCCTATTGCCCAAGTCCTAGTTAATCTATTTCCATAATATCTCCCGAATTCTCCCTTTATCCCCAGTCTGATACAGCCTTAAGTCATGTGTAGCAATAGCTTCCAGACCACCTTCCACAATGCAGTCACAGTGATCTAAAATTCAAATTTTACTGTTTCTCTAAATTCTAAATTCTTGACTAGCTCCCTGAAGCTTTTAGAATAAAGTTCGAATTTCTTAGCTTAGAAGACTCTTCATGAACTGATCTCTTTCTATTTTTCTGCCAATTTTCTCATTATGAAATAAGGTGCCTCTCCCTCTTCCTGCTTCCTTAGAGGTCCATACGCTATGAACTTTAGCTCTTTGAGAGCTGAGGCAAAGGAAGCCTCCATCTCTGCCTGCACTGCTCCTTCCCCCTTTTCCTTTATCAGACTAACTGGTAAGACTGGGGAAAAATCAGAAAGTAAAAAGTGGAATATAGGCAGAGTGGTACAGCCAGATGTCATAAATCTTATGGAAAAAAAGTTGTAGGCAAGAGGGTAAAAGAGTAAGGTCGTGAATTAAAAACTGCTGGGGCACTTGGGTGGCTCAGTTGGTTAAGTGTCTGAGTCTTGATCTCAGCTCAGGTCTGGATCTCAGGGCTGTGAGTTCAAGCCCTGGCTTTGGATCAGGGCTTAATTCTTTCTCTACCTTTGGGTTTTTAGTAGGTGAGGCACAACAAACAAACAAACAACCTCATCATCACCTTTGGATGGCTGAACTCTTTAAGAAAGCATTGCCATTAGAGTAAAGACAAATTTCAGTTAAGAGGTAGAGGTGGAAGAATTGTTCTGGGAAGAGACTAAAGGTTTAAAAGAGCTTTTTTACAATGGAAGTGATGTTCCAGAGGGCAGAAGGATATGGAGAATAAGCAGCAGTTGGAGGATGTCAGCAGAAGAAAGGATAAAATGGTATGCTGACAGAATATAAGAAAGAATAGATGGGCACCTGGGTGGCTTGGTCAGTTAAATATCTGATTCTTGATTTTGGTCATGATCTAACAGTTCATGGGATTGATTCCCACTTCCAGCTCTCTGCTGACAATGCAGAGCCTGCTTAGGATTCTCTCTCTCTCTCCTTTTCTCTGCCCCTCCCCTGCTTGTGCTCTCTGTCTGTCTCTCAAAATAAGTAAATAAACATTTTAAAAAAAGAAGAAGAGATCTTTGGAGGTACTTCCATTTGGACTTTGGTAGAGGAATGGCTAGCCTAAAGTTCAAAGCAATTATGATACCTAGCACTTTTGAATTCGTACTCCATGCTTAGTACTTGTCCAAGTACCTTACCATGAAATATCCTGTTTTAATTTTACTTGGCAGGGAGAAAACTAAAGCAGAGGAACATGCCTAAACTTACATAGCTACAGAGTGGCAACTCCAGGCACAAACTTAACCACTCTAGGATATGAGAACTGTATTGTAAAGTGAGCATATTGTTAGCATGGTTTGAGTACAAGTATTGGTAAATAAATATTTTCATTGCCTTTGTAACTTAGCTCTGGGTGAAAGAGAAGGTGAATTAGATCTTTTTAAAATTCTGTAAAGTAGAGGTTTTCAAAGCTTTATAGCATAGGCAAACTTTAGCTTTCCTCAGTCAGTCTATGCCCTTTCTACTGTTAAGTGTTAGGAATCAAAATAATTATGCAAAAGATTATGCAGAATGACTCTATTATGGTTTAAATAGTGTCTTGCATATTTCTGAGGTTAAGAGGTTCCTCAATTCCTTCATTTCACCAATGACACTAGCCATGTATTAATGTAAATCTCCACTGAAACATTTTCTTGCATGTAACAGATACCAGTGGAGAAAACATTATGTATATGAGTACATAATCATATAAAAACAATTATCTAAAATATTGAAAACTGGCCAAAACTGTATGTACCTTTTTGTTGTTTGTTTTATTTTGTTTTACCCTTGAGGTTAATGAATATAACCTCTATCAGACTCTAAATTTAGCTCAAACTCTATAGTCAAGGACATTTTCATTAGAGTGGCCTATCTTCATCCTCATTAAAGTTGAGTGAGCACAAATTCTTGACTCTTTTTGGGTCTATTCTCTGAAGAAGAAAGGTTGGTATAGTGAAAAGTGTATGGATTTTTTATTCATCAAGACCTAACCTTTTTTTTTTTTTTTTTAACTATATGACCTCAGGAAGGTTACTAAAATTCTAAACTGTGATTCCTTAAGTGGTTACGTCTTTACCTGAGACCACATCCTTGCTCAGTTCTTTATTCTACCTTCTCCTGCTTCACTTTCTCAGTGAAAAGTTTTCCTTGAAGTGTACCCCTGCCCCACAAATTCCACACATGGAATCCTTATCCCAAACTCTGCTTCCAGGGAACTTGATATATGACACCTGGCACACTCCCATCCTTGTTCCATTGTTCGTACTGGCGATGGTGTAGTTGGGGATTTTCACTGGTTTGTTTTGATTTGGCCTTCAGCTAAGAATTTCTTTTTCTCTGAACAGCTGGTGGATTCCCTGACCTCTTTCTTCTAGATTTTTGATGTCATTGAAATATACTTAATGTTGTAACAACTATACATTTTTATTGGGATTATGTGCATGTCTCTCCCCTAGAATGTATTCTGTTTTTAGCCTCAGACCTTGTCAGAGTTCCTTATTCACAGAATAGGTGAAATAACAGTGGCATATACAATGATGGGGGAAGAGAAAGAAGAGGAAAATATTCATTACTATCTGGTTCTCTATTACTTTTATCAACGTCCTCAAGCAATAGCAGTATCACAAAACAAGAACAACACCACCCTCTCAAATTGCTTTTGTAACAGAAGGGAACCGAAAAATCGTATGTATAATGGGCAGTGACAGTACAGATAGGAGAAGGGAGCATATAAACCAGTCTTAGCAGAAGAAAAGGTAGAGGCTGGGTGGAAATGGCTCAAGGCTGTGAAACAGCCCCAAAAGAACATACTGACTTGTAGGATTACCTCTCACAGTTCTTAACTCCTTTATCTTTCTACCTTTTCCATATGCAGTTTCATACCCTCTTTAGAGTTTTCTTTTCTACCCCTCACACCCAGCCTGATCAATTTTCTCTTCCATTCTGTCATAGGGACCTTTCTGACCTTCCTCTCTCAAGGAATTTCTTGCTCTGAACCAGAAGAATCTAGAGTTGTATATAATTGTCTTATAGAAGACTTTGGGCTAAATCCACGTTTTTTCTTATAATGACAGTGCATTTCTATTTGTGACACCATAGACTTTGAAAACAATCATGTGCATGTCATTTCTTGACTTCTCTAGAATTTCCCAAGTTCTCACAGGAAAGTGAGCACAAGTGTCTATGATCTTCAGGCTCAAACTCACCAGATCCCTAACAAAAAGCAAAGTCCTGCCCCTCCCTCTTCATGATGGCTGGGATAGCTCTTTGTTGCTGAAATACCTACTGCTTCTCTCCTAGAAGTGAGAAATCCAAACACAATGTGCCCCTTGAGTGACTGTGTTCTCTACTGATGATCCCGTTAGAGCCTTTTCAAAGTTTCTCTTTAGGCATCCCAGTTACGACCTGGAACCTAGCCATCCCCGTGGAACCCCAGCCTGCTTCTCTGGATCTTGAAGACTTTGCTAGATTTATCTTCTTCCTTCGGGGTGATGGAAGTTGTTCCTTCATTTTTTAAACCTCCTGTGAAACCACTGTCTGAAGTCCCCTTATGAAGAACCGATGCCAATGCTTTCCTTGTGAATTTGAGAGTCACCTTAGACTTGAATTTCCCCTCTGACTTAATTTCTCATTTTCTCCCACTCCCTGAAAATACCACTCTAATGCTTGTCACAGACATGGGGCCTGTGCCAGAAGCCACAAAGCCATGGGTCCCCATAGGAAGGTGAAAATGGCATCCCTCCTGTTCCCAGATTCTTGTTTTGTATATGCCCTGTTCCTGAGATCTAAGTGTATCTCCTGACAGAGTCGGCTCTGAAATGAAGATCTGTAGTGTCAACATTTCCTATATTTCTTTTAAGCAATGAAAGTGTAGGACTGTGCAGGCTTCAGTAGTCTGTATGAAATGGATTACAAAATTCCTAATGCAGTTAACAGGCCACTCATCCAAAGTACAGGTTCCTGGCAATCCTAGTTCATGGAGATGTGGTCCTGACACTGGATATGACCCCAAACCTCTGCACACAGAAGCAATTGTCACAAAAAGTCAGCATTGAAGTCTGGCCTTAGGGTCCTAGGGAAGAAACTGACTGCTACGATTTAGCACATAATTATTGATTTGTTTGCCATCTGGATTTCCCACCTCAGCTAACAGCTCAGGTCAGGCCAGCAGCAAAATAGAATGGAATGGACATGAGTTTACACTAGAAATAACACAGGTGAGAAGTAACCGCTGAGAATCTGATAAATAGTGAGAAAAGGAACAAAAGCAGGACCATTTTGCTGCATTTTTGGGGTACACTTTAAGAGTTAATGCACAGTTCTAGCATTTGAAGATGTAATTCCCCCCACATATGTTCTAAAGTTTTGAAACTGCCATGTATACATCTTGTCAATAAATCTATTTAATATTACTTTATTTATTTTTCCTGGAAGACTTCATTTTGAAACAATGGGGTTTCCTAAGATGAAAAAGTCTTACAATGGAGGAAATGTGGTATTAACAGTGACCCCAAATTATTAAGAAGAGCTTAAACTGTATTTGAAGTATTTACTTAGGAAGATCTTACAATATTTAATAAATATTAGAATATCTCTCATAGGGGAAAGAGGTTAACTAAGTAGTTTAAAGATTATTGAAATTATAGCTCAGTTATCTAGAAAATTCACTTACTGACTTCTCTAGCAAGAGCAGAAAAATGAGGCTTCATGTTGAAAAAGCCCTACTCCTCAGTGTTTGTTTTCTTTTAACAAGCGAAAACACTGCAAAACAACCTATATTCTGTTAAAGCAATTTTTGTACAGACAATTTCTGTTCCTTTCACTTGATTTATAAAAGTTAGCATGCTATATTTAACTACATAAATATATATTTCTCTGATTTGCAAGTTTATCTTTTGCCTTTTGCTTTTAAATGATTATATACTAGAGTGATGTATCTATTCTATATACAGATGAATAAGGAACAGAGCACCATTATAAGAGGATATTAAAGAAGTATAATATATTATTTACCATAATGAGAAAATACACAAAATAGGTCACTGAAGTAGATTCTCCCAATCGCGAACAATACTTTTTTATTATAAGTCAAGATAGGAAATATTTTCCAGAGGTTGCACAAACAGACTAAACCACAGAAATAACATTATTTCAGATAAATGATCAATCTCTCTATGGTCCCCGAGGCTTATTTTAAAGGAGCTTTCAGCTGGGGGTACACTAGAAAGTCTGTGATGCATGTAATAGAATCAAGAGCTCTATTACAATCCCAAATTGGTAGCACCTCTGAGTATCTCTGGGCTCACTTTCTTGAGAAGGATATATGGGCCCAAAGTCCCAAATAACTTACCATAGCTCACCCAATTGTTAATACACATAATTGGAAGTGAATTTCATTTATTGAGCTGACCTGTGCTACAGGTTTACTTTTAGAACCTGATGTACCATTTTACAGGGTGGCAAAGGTTCAAAAATAATAAATCCAAAGAAAACATAAATCTGTTAAGTAAATAATATATAATTATTACTAACATTTTTAAAATGTTTATTTATTTTTGAGAGGGAGAGAGACAGACCACAAGCAGGGGAGGGGCAGAGAGACAGAGACACAGAATCAGAAGCAGGCTGCAGGCTCTGCGCTGTCATCGCAGAGCCTGACATGGGGCTCAAACTCACAGGCCATGACATGGTGACCTGAGCTGAAGCTGGATGCATAACTGACTGAGCCACCCAGGTGCCCCACTATAACAATTATTAATACAGGCCTCAGATTTTTAAATTCTTATGGTCAATTTTTTTTCCAAGTCTTAACTTTTCATGAAAATTTTTTAAATTTTTTTTAAAATTTATTTATTTATTTATTTTTTTAAATTTAGAATTTTCTAGTAGCCATGTTATTTTATTTTAAATATTTTTATTTATTTCTAGGAGAGAGAGAGACAGCGTGAGCAGGGGAGGGTCAGAGAGAGGGAGACACAGACTCTGAAATAGGCTCCAGGCTCTGAGCTGGCAGTCAGCACAGAGCCCGACCCGGGGCTCGAACCTGCGAACCGCGAGATCATGGCCTAAGCAAAAGTCGGACGCTTAACCGACTAAGCCACCTAGGTGCCCCATTAAAATTTATTTTTGAGAGAGAGAGAGATTGAGAGAGAGCGCGCGAGCAGGGGAGGGTCAGAGAAAGAGAGAGACACAGAATCTGAAGACAGGCTCTGGGCTCTGAGCTGTCAGCACAGAGCCCAATGCGGGGCTCAAATCCACCAACCATGAGATCATGACCTGAGCTGAAGTCAGATGCTCAACCGACTGAGCCACCCAGGCACCCATGTCCATGAATATTTTTATATAAATGATGCTCTTAAGTTATGAGAATCTTAGCAAAGATTCTTAGCAAATTCTTGGAAGCAGAGGGATTAAAGGGTGTAGAAAACTAAATCACAGGAAATTCATACTTACAGCTATCGTATACATCATCATTTTGATAGAAGTAATTTTTAATGACTTATCTTTCCCTGATGCTGTGTTAGGCACGATTCATCGATAATTAAACAGACATGATCTCTGGCTGCTATAAAATTTATACCTAGGAGAAATCATTGAGACTTGCAATGATATGTAGTCAAGTAGATATTGCATTGGAACCTACATAATTTACTTGGGCCATGTATAAGCAATGGGGCATGCTCAGTTAGTGATTTCTTACAGGAAAAGGAGTTTTCTGGAGATAGTGCTATTAGAAGGATTAGACTCTTGCTGCAACAGTGCTCTTTTTATAAGCTCCACTCATTATGCTTTGTTATATTCCCAACATGTTTAAAGTTATAAAAGAAGAGTTGATTGGTGATACGAGCTGAGATACTTCCTTTCCCATTTCTGTGTTCTACAAGGAGAGATATTTCCTAAAGCAATCTAGCCTCTTTCCCTACCCCCTACTCTTCCTGTGGAGGTGGCATGATTTGCCTCCTTGGAAGTTTGGAAGAGGCCCAAGGTTACCTGAAGTTCAGCTTCTTCCTCAGCCTTGTCTTTATGGGTCTACCTGCAGAGATCATGGGTTCTGACTGCTCTCAGACAGCCAGTGGCCTGGCTCGGAGCATGAGGCTGACTTCAGTGGGCCACAGCCCGCGACCTTAGTGCCTTGTCTACGTATGAACACTGCATGCTTTGGTATCAGCTGTAGTGGTAATAAGAGAGAAACTGGGGTTGGAATATTCCCTCTTCCTTATCCCTTGCTTTTTTTTTTTAAACTTGTTCTGTCATTGTTATTATTATCATTATTATTGCAAAATTCACGGACAGAAAGACCTGCCCTTTTTAGTGTACAATTCTCTAAGTTTTGAGAAGTACATGCACCAGGGGAGTCAGTAGATAGAAGAGTTCCATCACCTCTCCCCCCGCCCCAAATTCTCTGGTGCCCTTTGTCCTCAATTCCTCCTGTTACCACAGAATATGCGTGCTGTCTCTGCAGTTGTTCCTTTTCCAGATTGTCGTAGAAAAGGGATCCTATCAAGGGGATTGTATTATACCCTTTTTAGTGTGGCTTCTTTCACACAGCATAATACATTTGAGAGCCATCCATATTATTGCACATATCAGCAGTTTGTCCCATTTTATTGCTGAGTAATATTCTATTCTATGTAAGTATCACAATTTATCCACTTACTAGGTAAAGGAAACTTTTTTTCTCCCGTTTTTGATGATTATGAATACAGTTGCTATATATATTTATCTACAGATTTTTGTGTGGCTGTAACTTTTTATTTCACTTAGGTAAATATCTAGAAGTGGGCTTGCTGGGTTATATAGTAACTATATACTAAACTTTATTAGAAATTGCCAAATCGTGTTCCAAAGTGGCTGTGTCAGTTTGCATTCTGACCAGCAATGTATGAGAATTACAATTACTTTGAATACTTGATGGTACTTGATATTGTTGGTTTTCTTCCTTATTTTAAACACTTTAGCCATTTTAATAAGTGTGTAGTGGTAGTTCAGTGTACTTTAAATTTGTGTTTCCCTAATGATGAAAGACTTTGGACATCTTTTATATGCCACTTTGCCATGTGTATATCTTCTTTGCTCAAGCATCTGATCAAATATTTTGCTAATTTTTAAAAATTGGGCATTTGTTTTCTTCTTTTTTAGTTTTGAGAATTCTTGAGCTAGTCTGGCTATAAGTCCTTTATTAAATATATGCTGTGAGGTGTGCCTCAGTAGCTCAGTTGGTTAAACGTCCAACTTTGGCTCAGGTCATGATCTCACAATTCGTGGGTTCCACAACTGCGTAAGGCTCTGTGCTGACAACCTGGAGCCTGGAGCCTGATTCAGATTTCTGTCTGCCTCTCTCTGCCCCTCTGCCCGTTCATGCTCTGTCCCTCTGCTCATTCATGCTCTGTCTCTCTCTCTCTCAAAAATAAATACTAAAAAATTTTTAAAAATATGGTCTAAAAATATTTCTCCTTCTATTTGTTTACCCATGTAGAGAGAAGAGCAGAGGTTTAAGTTTTGACCAAGTTCAATTTATCATAGTTTTCTTTTATGGATTGTGCTTTTGGTATATTATCTAAGAAATCTCTGCCTAACCAAAGGTCATAGAGCTTTTCTGTTATGTTTTCTTTAGCAGTTTTATAGCTTTAGGTTTTACATTTAGGTCTCCAACTCATTTTGACTTCATTTTTATGTAAGGTTTGAGAAATGCCTCCTTTTGACTCAATACTACAGTCAGTAAGTACTAGTTTCTTAAAGGTTATTGGCAATGTCAACTATTTGCAACCCTTTCAGTGAACTTTTAATTGTTCATTACAATATAATGTATTGGTCTATCTTGGCTTTTACATAGATCTTTACCTATACATGAGCTTATGAAATCATATATTGTTCACTTAGAAAATACTAGTTCACAAACTATTTAGATTTTCAGAAATCTTGACATACGTCACTTATAAAATATTTTCAGTGTATCAAGAATCTCATCAAAAATATCTTTATATATTTGCAAGTTGTCAAACTCACTGTGGTTGATCCACGTTTCAAAAATTCTAATTTTTTGCTTGAAAGTTCAAATATTGTCATTGGCTTCAAATTTAAGTTTTTCCTGGAAGTGACATGAACTTTTGTTCATTCTCAACAAAAGCGTTTGCCAAATATCTAAGTTTGTATTACCGTATTTTATCTGTCAGTTGTTCTTCAGAGTAAATATCGTGTTCTATTAAAAAAAAAAGTGGCTAGTTCAGTTTGCAACTCAATCACACAAATGTTTTTCTTTCCAGACAGCCAGTATACTTCACTCAATATGCAACAGAAGTATTTTATGCATCCTGCCCAAGTTGTCACACACATTAAAAAAATGTGTCATTGCGGGTTGGGATTTAATAAATTGATAATTGTTACTGCTTGTTCACAGATATTACTAAGTGAAATTGGCTTTCTTTTTCTTTTCTGCGAGTTGGGGTTTAGACCCTCCCAGTACTGTGAGGTGTCTGGGTCATGGAGGCCAGCACAAAGTCAGTACTTCCATCTCTGCTTTTCAGAGTCCAGGATTAAACAACAAGCTTACAAAAGAGGTCATTTGCCTTCATTCTTTTTAGGAGAACTCTACAGTTTAACTCCAGATCACATTCACATCTTGTATCTCTGATATAGACCAATGGCAGATTTTTCTACACGGATATTGACATACTCCAATATGGTGGTGTTCACAGAAGAACCTCTGATTCTTCTGTCCTTGGAAGACATTCTGAATGAATCGGTAACTCAGTATGTCTTACAATGGTGACATGTAGCCAAGTTGTAAAAACTGGCATCACTCTACCCTTCACTATGTACTGGGCATTTTGTGTACTTAAAAAATAATTAAGTACTCCAATAGCCCCATGAGATGTATTGAACTTTATAGATGAGGTAATTTGACTTAGAAAGGTTAAGTAGCCTAAGATGGCACTTCCAATTTAATTTAATGGGAATTAAACCCAGATCTGTCAGATGCCAAAGCCCATAGATTTTCTATTTCTAACAGTATTTTTCAANAGCCCGACGCGGGGCTCGAACCCACGAACCGCGAGATCATGACCTAAGCGAAAGTCGGACGCTTAACCGACTAAGCCACCCAGGCGCCCCTTGTTTGTTTTAGCAGAAAGGTTTTAAATAAAACTTTAAGCAAAACACTAAAATGTTAAAGCTCCTCATATAGCATCAGCATCCATGAAATTCTAATCAAATATTTGAAGAACCTCAAAAGAGCTTCCAAAGGGCTCTGTAGCTAGAAAAGAGCTACCCTGCAGCTGCCTACATTATATGCTGTCTTTGACATCTGCTACTTGCCTGTTTTGTCTCTCCCTCTCTCTCTCTTTTGTTAAATTGTCCCCAGTGCCTCAGATCATTCATGGCAACACATGGGGCTTTTTCATTTTATATTCAGGCTGAAGGACCTGCTTCTAGTTATGTCTACCTTTTGTAGCATTAGCTGCACATGGGTGGAAAAGCCTCTGTTAGCAAAACAAATAAGACTCTACCCATTTGTTATCCAAACCGGAATATACAAGTGGCTTTTCCAACCAGCCTGACTCTGAATGAAATCGGTTGTACCATCACAAGGATTTGAATGGAGCATTTTACCTAAAAGGGGAATTTAACATTAGTGCAACACTGTCTATATATCATATATTGTCTATATATCATCCATAGATTTAGTATACATTATACTCTGATAAGCGCTCTATATTTAATGCCAGACATCAGCTTTAGATCTGAGAGGGGATCATACTGGGTTGCTCTGGCATAAAATTAATCTAAATTTTTTTAAGTGTGAAACTATAAAAGAGTAAAACAGGAAGAAACACACCAGCAAGTTTGCATTTTAGAAGTATAATTTGTCAAGAATTTAAAATAATTATATGGAGATAAGGCTAGAAGAAAGAAAACCATTTTAAGAGCCCAGAAAAAGGGGTAGGATATGAGGAGTCAGTTTTAACAGTTCAATAAAATGGCAGAAGAGCAAAGTAAATAATGAGAAAGTCAGGAGAGAGGGAATCGATAGGTCTCAGTGCATGGAATATGGGATAAATAATTGAGTATATTTTCCCAGTCTTTCAGCTCTTGGTTCTGCCCACTCCAATAGGACACACTGATGGAAAGGAAATACTGGGGCCAGAACATACCAGACAGGATTGCGTAACAATTAAAGCACATACAATGAATTGTACCACATCTTTATGTCCATGGTATGCCATTGACTGGGGTTAAACAAAAATCTTTTTATTCATAGTTCAAAAAGAGCTTTTAGCATAAATGGGTATTAAATCTTGTCAAAGACTTTAATAAAACTAATTGATTAAACTATCTAATTGAAGTTCATATTATAAAATATCCTAATATTGATCTAACCTTACATTCCTGGGATAAAGAGTCATGATAAATTGTGAAGTCTTTCAATATAATTAGATTATATTTGGTAGGCTTTATAGACATTTTTAGTCCAACTATTCATAAATGAGGCAGATTTCTCTTTTTGTGTGTGCCATTTTTGTCATTCAACTTTTGTCTTAGTAAAAGAGATTGGAGCTAGCTTTTCTTTGAAAATAGGAAATAACTTACCAGTGAGATTAACTGGGACCCAACAATTTCTGAGAAGTAGTTCTTAAATTATGTTCTAGATTCACTTAAGTGCTGGTCATTCTACTTCCTCTTGTATTAATTTGGTAAATTTACACTTCATAAAATTTTATCTTTTCAATTCAAAAATGTCCAATTCTTCCTTAAGTCCTAAATTCTTCCTTGTTTGATATGACCACTGCTCTCCCTTTTATCTTTTTTGTCCATGTTTTACTGAAGTACAATTCCCAAGCTGTTGATAGCATTTTAAATATTTTTTATGAATTGTATCTCTTGTAAAAAACAGATTGGGTTAAAACCAAAAGACTCTTTACTCCTTGATAAGAAAGTTTAAATTGCTTACATTTACTGTCAGTAAATGTCAAAATATGAAACTTGAACTGACTTCTCCATCTTTGTTTCACATTTAAATAATGTTTTAGTTCTATTTTTCCTGCCTTGCCCACCCCCCCCCCTTTTAAGGGGAGTCTACTTCTTATTTTTTGCAATGATTTAGAAATTAGTTAGTCTTTTAGAAATTACTAGCTGTTAACTTGCTGTGTTAATAGATCTTACTAAATCAATATTTATTTAATTCTAAAATTTGAAAACAAACCCATAACTTTAGCATTGTATTTATGGAAGGTGAAGCTTTTATATATTTTGCCTTCTCTATTCCATTTCCTTTATTCTGGTCTCTATATTTTAGGATCAGAAACCTCATTAAAAAGATGAATCTTGGGGCACCTGGGTGGCTACTCTTGAT
Source organism: Crocuta crocuta (assembly GCF_008692635.1). Classification (NCBI taxonomy): domain Eukaryota; kingdom Metazoa; phylum Chordata; class Mammalia; order Carnivora; family Hyaenidae; genus Crocuta; species Crocuta crocuta. The sequence continues at coordinate 1,819,173 of NW_027527393.1, read as the reverse complement.
TTTGGCTCAGGTCACAATCTCATGGTTGTGAGCTCAAGCCCTGTGTCAGGCTCCATGCTGGGCATGAAGCCTGCTTAAGATTCTTTCTCTTCCTCTCCCTCTGCCCCCTACTCTGCTCTCATGCACTTTCTTTCTTGCTTGCTTGCTTGCTTGCTTGCTTGCTTTCTTGCTTTCCTGCTTTCTTCCTTTCTTGCTTTCTTGCTTTCTTTTGCTCAAAAAATATATACACACACACACATATCATTAAATATTTATTTTCTAGATTTCTTTGACTACCTTTGTTTTCACAGGCAGAGCAATCATTTAGTGTTTGTGAGATCAAGAGTTGTCTTCCCTACTCTTAAATACAAAGAACAAACTGAGGGTTATTAGAGGGGTGTTGGGTGGGGGTATGGGCTAAATGTGTGATGGGCATTATGGAGGGCATTTGTTCTGATGATCACTGGTTGTTATATATAAGTGATGAATCACTGAGTTCTATTCCTGAAACCAATACTACATTGACTACACTGTGTGTAAACAAATTTGTGTATATATATATATATATATATATATATATATATATATATATATATATATATATATATATGAGTATATATATATATATATATATATATATATATATATGACTCCCCTCTCCCATATATATAGAATCAGATAGTAATCTGATTTCAATATATCTCATCTTGGTGGGAACAATGGGAAAGTGTGTGAAAGGCCTGCCCAATCAATGCAGCTGTACATGGGCACAAGTCATGATTCTCATTAGCAGCTTCAGGAGTCCTCTGAATCAGTGGCCTTGCAGCATGGTAGGAAGTCAGTATGGGATAGAATAGCTGAGTGAGATGCCAAAAGAAGGAGGCCTAAATGCATATCCTGAAAGGCAACAAGAGCACATAAGGAGGAGAACTTTACTAAGTAAATACCTCAGCTAGGAATGTCTTTTTCTGATGTATACTTGAAAAAGGACTGACTAAATGTCTTTCAAGATTCTGGAATAGTACAGAGAAGTACAGTAATATTTAGAATCTATTTCTTCTACACAACCACATTATTAACTTTGACTCATTCTTGATCTTCTGTTTAGAAACTTTCCCTGGACATTTATCACCGCAAAGTCTACCTTCCTATCCTTTCTACACTCATCCCTGTAGATTCCAGTTAAGTCATTGCTTTTCTGTGCTCTGTACTCTGTTGATTTAAGTAAAGACTTCCTAGGCAGTTCCCCCCCCCCCTTTTTTTTTGCCACAATACACTTCTGGCAGTAATACTGGAAAACAAAGGTAAACAAAGATCGCCCCACCCCTTTATGTTGATTTTATCCCAGTGAATATTCTACATAAATCCTTCTTTCACCACTAGATGATCACCTTACATTTGTAATAGGCTATACAGATTGATTTCAGGATGGCCTACTAGAAATAATGGACCTGATGTGTATTGAAAATGATAAGTCTAGTATGCCAGGGGTTAAATAACTGAACACAGATTTTGGAAAGCGACAGAAATCTAACTTAATATTAATTAACTTCTGGAAAGTTACTTAACCTCAATAAGAATCAGTTTTCTCAACAGTGAGTAAAAATAATATTAGATATCCCAAACAGTTTTAAAAATTGGAAAAGAGAATATATGTAAAATGTTCAGCATAGGTCCTAGAGCTGAGTACATGTTCTGTATCTTGTCCATGTTAATTTTATAGTTATTGCAAAATTAATTTCTTCATTTGTTAAGTATTTATTAAGGGCCTAGCATGTGTCAATCATTATTCTAACTACTCAGTACACAATGATGTGGGAGATTGAATCATTGGCCCCAAGTCTTTACCATTCCCTGTATCCATAGCTTTTACTATGTGTTTTCTGTCCTTCTACTAAAGGGAAAGTGAATCTCCCACACTGAGACTTTGAACTCAGATAGGTGACTTGCTTTGGCTAAAAGAACATAGGCTGAAGTTTCAGTGAGCCAGACCTAGGCCTTAAGAGCTATCATGGGTTTTCACTTGCTCCTTCTGCTTTAAAATTGCCATGAGAAGAGTATCCCTGGGCTCCAGGAGTCACCTAGGAAGCAGACCAGAGCCCCAGAGATAGTAGTCAAGCTCAACTAGACACATGGCTTGAAACAGAGGTACCTAGTTAAACATAGTCTATATCAGGAGATGGCAAACTATGACCTAGGGATCAAATCCAGCCTGTGCTTTTTTTTTTTTTTTTTCATTTTTTTAGCAAACAAACAAACAAAAAAAAGAAAGAAAGAAAGAAAGAGAAAGAAAAAGAAAAATATGTGACAGAGACCATATATGGCTTGAAAACTTTGTGATCTCTGAAAGAAAAAGTTTACTGACCCTTGGTCTTGATCACCAACAGCAGACAAGAGGCTATAAGTGACCCCCAGCAAGATAGAAAGAACTGCTCGTGACAATTTCCAGTCATGAGAGAAATAAATGTTACAACTGATTTACAGCATTCTGACAAAAGCAAGTGAAAAATGAAAACATGGGCCCTACCCTTATGGAGTTCACATTTTGGTTAGGGAGACAGAGAACTATTAAATAATAATGAGAATAAATGTACAAATACAAATTTGGATAAATGTTATGAATAGAGATATGGAAGATTGGCAGTTAAAAAATGGAAAGTGCGTGTTTGAAATAGTCACTCACAGCAAAAGGAGAGGAAAATGATTGTAAATACATAGGAGCATTTCTAGATAGTGTTGAAGGCCTAACTAATTGGTGATCATGACTTGCAGTGACATCCATCTGTCCTGTATCTCATTGTTCAGCTGTTTTTGGATGAGTAGATGATCTAAAGCATATTATTTCATTGAGAATTGGGTTTACAGTCTGGGTGTGATACTAGAGCCAGGAGGGATAGGAATTTATCTTGTGAAGTATTATTGAAAGGAGAATGGAATCCAAGCCCCAAGAAGATGGCTGGTGGATTTGGAAAATGTTAAGAGGTTAGTGGCCTACAGGTACAAGAATTCAAAGAACAAGTTGCATAAGTATGGCTCATAATAAAGCCAAAAAACACAAAAGTTTATGGTAAAAACATATTTGCACTATTGACTGCAGAATACAAGTTTTACAAACTTAATCATAGATATTCATATCTTCCTTTCTTCCTCCTTTTCTTCCTCCTTCCTTTCCTTCTTTCTTTCTTTCTTTCTTTCTTAACATTATAAGACCAAATTTCTTAGTTTTTCTGTATATCTAAATTATGACTTTTTTATATTCAATTATGCCTCCCTAAGAATTTATCTTGGTATAACTCTTTAATATTTTTTAAAATATTTTTTATTTATTTCTAGGAGAGAGAGAGAGACAGTGTGAGCAGGGGAGGGTCAGAGAGAGAGAGAGAGACACAGACTCTGAAATAGCCTCCAGGCTCTGAGCTGGCAGTCAGCACAGAGCCTGACGCGGGGCTCGAACCCACGAACCTCGAGATCATGACCTAAGCGAAAGTCGGACGCTTAACCGACTAAGCCACCCAGGTGCCCCTAACTCTTTAATATTTTAAATACATATTATTATATTAAATTTTAAGTCTTACAGTAAAGAGTTTTGTAAGACTTTGTCTAACTCAGCATTTCATAGACATTTTGACTACCAAAATCTTTTTTATTGTTTAATGTCCATTAATACTCTTCAGAGGAAAACATTTTAGTAAACAATAGTGTCAGCTAATCAATTGTATTAATGTATCTAAGGAAATGATGTGTTGATAGGAGGAAAAAAAGATTCATGGAGTCAAAAAGAGCAAGCTGAGAGTACTTCATTCACTGATTCATGTATTCGACATTTTCTGAGCCCCTGTTACATGCCATTCACTGTGAAACACAACGAGGAAGAAAATACTGCCTCTACCTACCATCTAATTAGAGAGACAGAGACATGAAGTAACAAAATGAAGAACTGGTGAGTACTAATAAAAGTCGATGCTGAGTTCTATCCCAGGAAAGAGATCTGCAAGAATTGGTGGTTCGGGCAGGATGGGGCTGAATGAAGAATAAGAAAATAATTTTAGAAGAAGATAAAACTTCAATTGGGTTATCATATCTGTAATTTACTTTCAATTATTTGAACACAGGTAATACTAATTGCTAGTTTAAGTTTCAGTTGTAGGGGCAAATGGGATATACAACAATCCTCACTCTAGCAGTGGTTAGTGTTTTATCAGAAATGTCATGCTCCAGAGGTGGCTTCTAAAAGTTTTCCGTTATCCAGAACTTGATCACAACTGCTTAGCATAGCCAATATATTTTTATCGCAAAATTTATTGATTTTTATTTATTGTGAGGAATGTGAGAAGGAGGCTCTCACTGTTGAAATTAACAGTATTCAAGATTGGCTAAAACATGCCATCTTTTCGTGAGGAGGATCTGAGAGGAGGATCCGAAGTGTTTATCCTTTGGAATCAAGCTTCCTAATTCCTCCCATAAATTTTGTATTCGGCCATTGTTAGAAGCATTTCCTATCTCACTCAGCTCAGGCTTCATTCTCCACTACCTGAACCTACCAAAAAGGACCTATGCCAGGCCAAATCATGTGGGGTCAGTGCCCAACAAATTCTATAAAGATGCAGAGGCATAAAGCAGTATTATAAATACAAGGAACTCTAATTGCTTTCACACAGAATGAAGGGGAAAGTGAGTCTAAAGAGGGAGAGATTTAGTCTCAAGCACTATTCCTGGAAAATTAGGTCTTAATCACATATTGAGATATAATATCTTTTTAGAATGGTGATAGACACATCAGGTTACAGTAGGCTGACAAAAAAGTCATTCAGATGATCCCACTGATTTCCTTTGCTTTGATTATATGTTGGCTTTTCATATAGATTGTATTAAGATGAGCTAATGCACTAGCCAGTTAATGCAATTATTGAGTTCTCTTTGGAAGTCATATTCCTCAGTAAAATGCAATGTATTGGCATTCTGGTTTCTGTTCAGTCTCTTTGGGAAGGCTAATATGAAGCATTCCAATGAGTCTGCTCAATTCAATCTGCACTCAAAGAATCAAGTTTCTGCACATGCAAAGTGGAGGCTCAGAACCTTAGCTATGGCCACTCCACTGCCCTGTGAGACTCTCTCTGAGTTCACTGACACCCTTACACTGCTCAATCCCAAACATCTCTCTCTTATGGCAACAGTTGGAAACATGGAAAATGTGGGAATTATTACAGACCCTGATGAGATTTGAGTGGTGAAATGTGAGAAAATTGGGAGAGAAACAGCAACTGGAGTGAAAACATCTGGGTCCTACTTATTTTACATAAGTGAATGCAAAGAATTAGTCTCTAAGAAGATTCATGTCTTTTCTTTGTACAAATATTTTGCTAATTATAAACAGACTAAACTTGTTTTCATTCTGAAAAGGGTGAAAGGAGGGTCTGAACCCACAAGAATGCAATCTGAAGCAGGTTCAGAGAGGTGAAGTGCAATGATGGTACCAGTGGAAATTTGAATGCAAAATTATTTTTAAAATAGAAAGATTGTTTTGAAATAAAATATTTTAAGGAATTTGATTAATGTTAGCTTTTTTTAAAATGTCTTAGTTTACCACTAATCAAAATAATACTAATATTCACATTTATCTAAAGATTCACATCTTTTTTGGAAATCTCTAGAGAGTCTAGAGCAGAGGTCTCAAAGTATAACCCAGGGACCCTTTCCATAAAAATTATTTTCATAATAATACTAAGACTTTATTTGCCTTTTTTGGGGGTGGGGGGTGGTCTCTCTCTTGATAGTAGAGTCTTCCAGAAACTACCTGATGTATGATATTGCAACAGAGTGAATGCAAAAGCATATACGAAAATCAGTAATTTTCTATGATACCAGGCAGTAAAGAGATTTGCAAAAGGTAAACCATGCCACCCTTTTCATGAATATTTTTGTAATAGAAAAGAATCATTTCTCATGAAAAATATGTTGCTTTCTAGTCAACTATAATGGCTTATTTTTGGTCTTTTTAAATAAACTTACTGATAAAACTTTAAAACATTTTTAGTTTTAATGGTTAATATGGTCATCAATACCTACATAAATGAAAGCTCTTTGAGGTCCTCAGTAATTTTTAAGAGAGTAAAGAGGTCTTGAGTCCAAAGGGTTTAAGAACTTTCATTACAGTCAAATAAAACTTTCAATATTTGACACTGCTGCATTTTTCTTCTATCTGAACTAAACTAAACCATGGGAAAAAAATCAGTTCCATGTGTGTGCCTTAGCTATTGTAGCCTGAGACTGTTGATCTAAGAGGGTCCAAAGGTACTGGTGAATTTGCACTTCATTTTTTTATTTGAATGAGATGGTGTCTCAATGGCAGTAGGATGGAGGAAAAAAACCTTTTTACTATTGTTACAATGGTAAATTTCTCCTTTTGATGACTTAGCATATCCAGCATCCATTCCACAGTATTGTGTGAATTTCCAGGTGCTGAAATTTAAAGGAATTTATGTTGATTGTTAGACTCTCAGAAGTAACTTGAAAAGTCACAACACATTTACATGACTATGAACCAAGCATTCAGAAAACTCCCAAAGGCACCAGATCCCAGAGACTTAAATCTTAATGGTAAATTTCTCCACAATGACAGATACTAAAATGCAGCAGAGATAAAATATGAGATCTGCCCAAATTGAAGTCAGTTCACTTGAATGTAAGGCACCGTGTGCATTGCTTTGACTTATTATGTGAAGAATTCATGGCCATGCGTTAGTTGACTGCTACCCAGAGAGCTGACAGCTGCAGATGGATCTTCGTGTTCATAATCCAAAGTGCAAAGGAGTAACCCAGTATATTTCTAAAACCACGAGCTATTTCAGCAGAAAATAGTATAAAACTTGTCTCCTTTTAGGATATATTTATCATTAAAATAATGCAATGGAATTACAAAAAACAAAAAACAAAAACAAAACTGTCTCCCATCTTCCCCAGCCAGTAGGTAAATCTGTTACTTTTCTTTTTCCAGTCAGAGAGTATGAAAAATGCAAAACAATACACCTTAACCACTGTGATCTTTTCTCTCATTAAGTCTTGTTATATAGAGAATGGTACTGAGAAAAAGGGAAAGAGAGAGAGGTTGGGGGAGAGTCAGTTAAGTGACAAAAACGAATTTAATGTTTTTAAAATATTTTTTCCACAGACCAGATTGCAATTTACAACCTTGCCATTCCATCAAATGGTATGACACTTCACAAAGCTGCCTAAATGCAAAATTGGCCAGGTTTAACATAATAGCTGGTTGCGTAAAACATGAGATTGCAAATGTCACGGGAAAGAGATGATAAATGGCTGAGGGATATTTATATACCCTATATAGATATGTTGGCTAACCTGCTTGAAAAAAATCTGTTAAAAGCAATTGTTTCAGTTACAGATTTGGACCAAAAGTGCCTTTTTGTGTTACAGGCATCTGGGATCATTAGGTCTTCTATGGTTAGCTTGGTTTCTCTTGCTCCGGACTGTTCTCCGGTAATCACTCTGTTTGCATCAATGTTGCTCTGTGGCCTGAAGCAAGACAGTGATGCACATCAAGGCTGATGAGGGCATTGCCCAGGGCCTACCCTCTGCATCTAGGTGACCTGCCCAGAAATTCTTGCTTTACTATCACCTCTGGGTCTAGACGGTTCTGCGCCTGGTTAGAATGCCTGATGCCTTAATCATCTGCCTTCTAAAATGTCTTCCAAGAAGCAGAATCACATTCAGTATGCAAAAGTATTCAAATTATCTTGGCATGAAATGATAGGCTCCCTATTTGTCATTTTTCTGTTCTTAATTTAAACAAAGAACAATATTCAGAGTAGATTATTCCAATTTTTCCTCTGAGATATAATGTGATAAGCAACAAAAATAATTACATTTTACACCTCTTAGTTTGAAGGTGGAATTTTTCTATAGAGAATTTAGTGTTATGATGAAAGTAGCTAATCCTTACATTGTGATTAGAAGGTGCCAGTCACATTTAATACTTTTAACGTAACTTACAATGATTATGGATAAGAGTAGCCTCACTGTTATATTCATTTTAAACACAAGGAAACTGAGAAACAGAGGTTAAATAACTTTACCAAGGTCATACAGCTAATAAATATGAGACTCTGGATTCAAATTCAGACCAGCACAGAGTGCATGCTTTTAATTATGATGCTATACTGTCTTGCCAATAAATAATACAATACTCAAAAACAAATACCACATTTGTAATACCATATAAAGTCATTAATCTTATCTTCTTAACTAAAGGTCCTTTGAATGGATACTAATGTTGTTCTAGAGGACTTGGACTTGACATAGTACAAACAGAAATATGGGCAGATGTATCAGTGGGAATAGGCTAGTTTATGCTGTGGTAACAAACCAGTTCATTATCTCAGTGGTGTAAGGCATCAGAGATTTTATTTCTCACTCATCTTCCATGTCAATCATAGGCTACCTAGGGGCTTTGTACTACATTGTCATTGTCCTTAAACCAGAACCTTGGATGACCTAGGGCTCACTCCATTGTAGCACGGTTAGGGGGAAAAGAATGTGACAAAGCACTTGCCAACCGTTAAAGCTTTAGCCTGGAGATGATCTATGCCATTTTCCCTCACATTTTATTAGCATAAGAGAATCACATTATCCCACTTAACTCTGAGGGGGAAGTACAGTCTTCTCACGTGCACAAAAGGAGAGAATGTTTGGATATAAAAACAGTGCTAAGGATTACTATAGCAGAGTCGCCACGTTAACGAGGTATGGGTTGAGACAGCAAGGGCCAATCTCGTCACAGGTTAGGGACACTGATCCATGATACCTTAGAGTCATCTTGGTTTCAGTCTACTTTTCTGGGATAACTTTTATGACTACTCAAAATGAGATTAGAAGTCCTGCTATACACTCTCATAACACCTGCTTCCTCTTTTATATCACTCATGATATTTGTCATTACTTACTCTCTTCTGCATAAAGCTTTATATAAACTCCATGAAGTTTGAGAATGAATTTGTGTTGGTCAATGGCTATATTCAATGTCCTACTGTATCTTGATACTTCAAGAGTTAAATCAGCCTAATAAACACTTCTTAAACTAGTAAATACATGTTAAAGTAGGAAGAGTAAATAAGAAAAGAGATCTGTACCTGGAATGTACTTTTGAGCCAGTTTCACTTAAGTACCCTACATGTACCCCCATCCAGTCAGTCTAAACCCCAGCATAATTTCTGAGGCAAAGAGAAGATTCTCTCCCTCCTGCCCCCTATCCTTTGGGGCATCCTGTACAGGAGACTAAATTTTTCATTATGCAAATAAACCTTAGAGGAATACATATGCAAATACCTCAGAGAGTTACCCCATGAATGAATGACATCAATGACACCAACAAAAATTAATTCTTTTGCTTGTTTCATAGGAATGGAGACTTAGAAATCCAGTAGGTTAGCCTCTTTAAAGTGAAAGGAAAGGGAACAAAAGAAAAAAAAAAATGAAGTAGGAAGAAGAGTCCAGAGGTGAGATGACTAATTTGGACTTTCAAATATTGCCATAAGCCTCAGTTTATATTCACCTGGTCAATTAAAGATCTTATGTTATGTCTTTATTATGTATTTCATGTCCATAGCTGTCTGAATACCTTTGTGGGGATTGTTGAGCACTACATTTAAATCATGAACAAGACAAAAACCTGATGCAAGAAAAGGATAACAATATGTCTGACCCTCCTTAAACAGCATCATCATCTGTTGCTTTCCCCAATCCAGCCCCCATCACCATCATAAACTGCATAAAGAAAGGTTCAGATTTAGGCTCTATTCCCCAGGGAGAGAAAGTTAGTAGATTTTGAAGCACAAAGCATAACACACTGTCTTTTTTGTTTGATCTAAAAAGCAATGCATTCTGTGTCATGTAATACATGGGTTACTAAGTCATGTGCAAATTTGGGGTAATTACTAATATTTAAACTCATATTTCTATGATGATTTAAAATCACAGCACCTTCATTTTTCATCAGAATGAGTCACTTTAGAAATATAATGGTATTAAGTCAAAGTGATATGCTGTTAATAACAGGAGGGAAAACCTTTCTAATAAGAAAGCTTTTTCTTTAAATCAATCATACATAAAAAAAAAATGTAGAAAGCTTCTAGTTTTCTTAAGATAGTCAGGCATCATAAATTATCCTTCATGTTTGACCTCACATTGAGCAGGATTATCTCAGAGAAGAAGCAAAACAAACATTAAAAAATTCAGATTACACAGAATCCTGCAGAAAGACCCAAGGTGGAAAAAACTCACTGATAGTGCTTCTTAATTCCTCTGTTGTTTCCTATCAGGGTTCATGTTATGTATAGGGACAGTACTAATTTGTTAAAAATTCAGTTACAGCAGTTTAGGGCTTCATTTTGTTCCATTTTCTTCTCCTTAATCAGCAGTTACTCAAACCAAAAGGGAGCCTTTGTCCATATACACATTTGCAAAAGCAGGATTGCCTTGAAAAAGGAAAATTGTGCCTTTTAGTGTAGGGCTACAAAGCAAAATGTAATGCAAAGGCTTTTTTTCTAGGAAGAGGCAAGCCATCTTTAGAAAAATGCCTACTTCTTTGCATACTGAATAATAAATGCTTCAATGTTAAGATCACATTTCCACCATGTACTACTTGATGAATCAGAGTACAGGCTTTTCTCCATAAGACTGTTCTTACCATGATTTATTGAAGCTGATCTATAATAGAGAAGAAAAGTCATCAATATTTGCCTATGTTAATGTTATGTATGAATTCTCTGCATCTTAATTGTGCAATGTTATACATGTGATATCAGTGTCTGAAATAGTAGTGACCATATCTTTGTTCTCATGTTTATCAAAGCTAAATATTAATTAATTAATTGATTGAGACTTCTTTACATCATTCAAGATACTTTGAAATTAGGGTGGAAAAAAGAATAAGATACTTCAAACATATATAAGCATTAAAAATCATTTTGTGATCTTTTATTTTAAACTACAAATGAACAGCTAAGGTTTGGTTAATCAAATGGGATTTTTTTTGTTTTAAAATGGAAACATTCTTGGTGGAGCTGAAGAAGCACATGATATACAGTCTGAAAGTTGGATACTTAACCCCAGCCTTACCAATTACCAGCTACAATACCTTAGCAAACTATGAAATTTTATAAACTTCAGTGTCTCCATCTGTGAAACATAATACCTAACTCATGCAGTTTTATAAAGGTTAGTTTTACATTAATTATGCCCTATCTATACCTCAAGAGTATAGCTCTTTCACAGTAGCTAAAAAGGATATGCATGGGGTAATATTAATAGGTCTTCCTATGAAAGAAGGATGGAGATGATTGAGCATCACATTGGTCTTTGAACTGCCTGCAAGTCAGGATAAAAGTGGAAATAGGAAGAGACACACAGGCTAATTAAGAGAATGAGGAGGAAGTGGGCTAAAAGTAGGATAATTTCTCAAAAGATACAGATGTTTTTCTATTATTAGATTCTACATTTTCACAGAGAAAACTCAATAATATAACAGACAAAATAATTGAAGCAAAATTGTAAGAAGTTTTTATATGCCTTTCCTATTGCTAAAACCCAAGTGCACCATTTAAACAACTCACTAAAGGTCAAAATGAATTTGATTCAACTGGCTGGTGATTTAACTTAACACACAGATAAGAGACTAGAGGCATGGTGACACCAAGCTTCAGTCAACTTCGAGGAAGAGTTCCTTTCTCAGTCTGCTTTTGGCATTAACTAAATAGAAGATCATTTTTGTCCCTTTCATTCCTCTGTTCCATCAGGGAAAGCAGATTGGCCTACATAATTTGTATAATTTGGAAACCAGGTTAGGTAGGGTTGTCTGGATTATCAAGTGTCATATTTTTGTAGCTACCTTAATATATTGTTTTGTCTTTTGACTTACTTCCCTTCTATGAAGCCAGGGGGAACCACTTGCCTTTGGAAATCTTAGGATACTTGAAACAGAAAGGTTTGATATACAAAAGAAAATTCTTGAATCATAGAACTACACAGCCTTGAAATACATGATTTAGGGGAAGAGAAGTGATTTTTCTATTTCTTTAATCATCTCCTTCTATATTATTAACCAGTCCTTGCCAAGTATATCATAGAATTTTACTGTCTAACAGAAGTAGAAAGAATTTCGGTAAGTTTTTAATCATACAGTACAGGGGGATAAAGTTTACTTCTTCAACTCTGGAGATTGTGAGACAGAAGCAGAGTAGACAGGCTATCAGTCATGTCTAAAGTCCCAGAGGTGATTGAGGCTTGACAGGTTTAACAGAAAGTTAAAAGCAAAGGAGACTTTTGCCATGTTGTCTGTTTGATATCTAGGGCCCAGCTGCCACTCTCGGGTAGTCTTCCGTCAACAATCTGTGAGCAGTGTAAAAGTGATCTAGTAGTTTCTCTGAGCCCAAGTAGGAGCTAGAAGGAAGCTGGGATTCTAGGGAATCCTTAGCATTACCATGGGCCCACAAGAGAGTCCTGGGTCTGAAGGTTACACTGTGGCCTCTTCCAGCAGACTACTAAGTAAGCAGACTTAGAATCAGAACCAGGAATTGCAGGTGACAAAGAGGTGATTATCAAAGTCCCTAAGGCAGGGACTAAGCTCTGAGTTATAACAGTCTAAGGAATTCAACAGTTGATGTCAGCAGGATGCAAAGAAAGGACACAGATAAGAACAGCACACAGGCCAGTATAAAGTCAGAGACTCCCCATTTGCCTACCTGCCTGCCTGAGAACCTTGTACCATCCCTCCTGAAAGTTCAAAAATCATACTAGGAAGAAGGTAGGAGAAAGGGAAAACAGCACTGATCCTGAGTTGAACTTTGAAATGACAAAACTTGTACCAAATGTAAACTATTTTTAACCAAAAAGAGACACCATTAACTGGTAACTTTAAGTTAAGTGTCTTTGCTCTCCATTGTGGTGGGGCTCAGGGAGAAAAACTAGCATCACTCACAGAATATAATGAATTTACATTTCCCTATAATGTCTGGGTTGTGTGAATAAAATACTGACACAATGAAATCAAGAAGACTACATGTGGCTTCTGCATTCGGTGTTTCTCTGCAGGAGCACATGGCCTGGCTACATGGAGACAGCTTGGGGTCCTTCTCTAGAAGGGAATTTAGATCTGTTGGCACTCTTGGATGAATATTTGACTGAAACTCTACACTCACACCACAGAATGCAGCAGAAATGGTTTTGGCTTAAAACTGCTTCACACTGAGAGAACAGTTCCCTACACTGGCAGCTGAAAAGCTCTAGTAGGCTTGCTACAAAATGTCTGATTTAGAGCAGCACCGATTCTCGGTGTGCCTGCCAAGAGTTGTTAGCTGTACAATGGACCCCCAGGAAAGATGGAGCTATATGGAACTGACCATATACTTCACAACTGAATTGTGAAGAAAGTTTAGCAAGGACAATAATTTTAGTTTTTGACATAATTAAAGTTGAGCTATCATTTCTCTCTGTAGCTATATACCCAGATCAACTGTGTCTGAGGGATGCTCCTGGTTTATGATAGTCAAATTCTGACACTGGCACAGAGGCAACATTTATCATCTTCCCATTTTCCTGTTGTTAAAGAGTCTACTCCAGTAATATAAAAAAAAAAAAAAAAAAAAAAAGCCTGTTTATCTATTAAGTGTGTGAAAAAGAGAAGATGGGCTTCTGGTGATTTAACGCAATTATGTTTTAGGAAGTGCCTGTCAAGTTACACGTCCTCCTCCACTTCCCCTAGGAAAACAGTGTTGGCTAATTCTAGATACATTTTACCAGATGTAGGTAAAACTTTTAGAATTGGTCAGACCAGGGATTAAATTAAATCTTGGTTTATAGTATTAGTGAAGTTATTTCTTTCATATAAGTGCAGCTAAAAAACAAGGCTAATGTTCCAAAATTAATACTTCATTGGGTTTCTGGGAAGATCAAGAGAGATAAGGATATAAAACACCTAAGTCTCTGGCACATAGTAACTGTTCAATAAATGTTAGCTCAATACACCTTATTGTAATTTAGGACTCAAAACACAATCCTAGCCAAAATTCCGACAACAAATCTGAAACCACTTGAGATCTTGCCTCAAAAACAAAAATGTTATTAAACAGTTTTGAGCACAAAGAAAAGACTGGGGACTATATAGACATTCTGTTTCCTTAAAACTCACCAGTGGTCAGTTTTGGTTTTTGTCTTTCACTCAAGGAAAAGAAAAGAATTAAACATTAAAAAAAAAAAATCCTTGTGTTTTCCTTCTAAATAAAGTACAATCTTTAATTGAGTGGTTTAAAGTAAATGCAAATAAAATAAAAATTATTCAAATAATGGCACTGGAACAGCATTTCTTTTACATTGTTATGAATTCTTAGTCATGTAAATATACTTGAGGACCAAGTATAAGTCTAAACTTAAACCACTGAGATGTTCAGGCTCTGATCTGTAGGTTGGAAAATGAGTGATTTTTTTTTTTTAACAAGTAAATAACCCGGCCTTCAGGCTTTGATTCTGAGACCCTCTTTCCTTCTGTTGGCCAAGTAAGCATCAAGAAGATTTTTTTTTCTATAAATATTTAATTCAGTGGCTTCAATGGCTTGGCTACACTAGTGTATTCAGTTAACTCTTTTATATAAGTCCTTTATATAAAAGACCATGCCAAATTAGGTAATCGTCAATGTTTCTTCCATGTTTAAAATACTGTGAATCTACAAAGACCTAATCTGTGTGTAGAAACAAGTGGTCTGAGTTGGCAATTGACTTGATTAAAAAGAGGACAAGCTAAAGATTGCTCCAATTTCTCTTACTTTGAATATCAGAGAAGTGCTTTCCTGACTCATTCTGATTCAAGTGGCCGCCATGTGCCCAGCATTTGCCTGACTCTGGAAGTCTCAGGCAAACAGTCTGCACCTTCACATGCTTTGAAGTTTAGTTGAAAGAGGCAGATATAAAACTAGTGCATACCCTAAAGTATGTATATGATTTACTCAGAACTCAGGGAGAGTATGAGAACATTATTAGCAATATCCCTAGTAGACAACTGAAATTGGAGTTTCTGGTTGTCAAGGAATGTTTCTTTTAGAATATGTTCTCATTTTAGGCCTATTAATAATGTTTTCAAGTCTGAACCAAGTCCAGTGAGCAGAGGGTGTGTAAATTTGAGATTTCTGCTCAGTATGCTCTTGTGCAACGGGTCACGCTCAGTTTCTAACGATCATCAACTAGAAACCAACTTCATTAACCACTGAGTAATTACTGACGCTCTTATTAATAATGGTCAAGGTAATTTTAGAAACAGCCATTTAGCTGACACATCAAAGGTGACCAAACATGTCTCACAAAGTAATGACTCTGACCAGTGAAAAATTAAACCACATCCTCTCATCAATTTGTTTTCAGATCAGTTAATGGAGTCTCCTACAGAATAGGTTTTATTTTTACTTTTCTGGCTTCATTTATATGACCTTGATTGGGATAGAGGGAATGTTTTCAGACAGAAGACTGGCAACAATGCTGTCAGTGATTCTCAAACTTGTTATTCTAGTGACCTTGCAGACACTCACTGTGATCCCTTCAAGTTCATATCACCTTTTCCCTGATGAAGACTTGGGTGAGATGTCTGTGACTTTAAAAACACTTTTTTTTTTGCTTGCTTCAATTGCTTAGGAAATGGTTGTGTTCTCACCAGAGAAATAGTGTTGAAATATTGAGATTTGGTAGAAAAGAAGGGAGATGAGAGAAAAGGTATGTCAGAGACTAAGACATATATAAGAGAGGAGGTCACCTGGCAAGGTCAAAGAATAAAAGCTTAGAGAAATGGCAGTGCTGCTGGACTCTAGTTAAAGGGAAGAACCTGATACAAATTCTCTACTTTTCTCAATTTCAGTCACACAGCATTCAACTAAATTATGTACATAAATTGATAGCCATAAAAAATCAGATTTTTTTTCTATGACAACAGACTGATAATACTTACACCATTTTCCCTTTTTATTCCCTTATCCAATTTAATTCCAGGGTTCACCATTATAACACTGAAACACTCACTGACTTGCAAATGTCGTTACCTCTCTTGCCTACTTTCTGCAGTCACCTGGAAAAACCTCAGTTATAAGTCAACCAAATTTATCTGCCTACTCCATTCCTGCATCAGAAAATGATGCTATAACATTTTAGTTTCATGAACACAAATCCCAAAAATGGCAATCCTTGATGCAATTCCATCTTAATTCCTTAATATATTAGGTTTCATATTCTCTAACACCTTCTCTCTATTCAAACTTCATCACTTTCCTCTTTCACTATTTACTAATGATCTTACCTAATACTCCATTAACAGCACTAGGAAAATAAATAGGGACTTCCTCATTTTCAACCCAAATCATAATCTATTTGAGTCTCAATTCATATTTTCTTTTATTCTTTTACAATGAACAATGTCCCAGTTTCTTTTTTTTCTTTATTGTCAAGTTGTTTTCCATATAACACCCAGTGCTCATCCGAACAGTGTCCTCCTCCATGCCCATCACCCCCTTTCCCTAACCCCCACCCCCATCAGCCCTCACTTTGTTCTCAGTGTTCAAGACCCTCTCATGGTTTGCCTCCCTCACTCTCACCAACTATTTTTCCCCTTCTCCTCCCCCATGGTCCTCTGTTAAGTTTCTCCTAATCCACCTATAAGTGAAAACATACGGTATCTGTCCTTCTCTGCCTGACTTATTTCACTCAGCATAACACCCTCGAGTTCCATCCATATTGCTACAAATGGCCAGGTTTCATTCTTTCTCATTGTCATGTAGTATCCCATTGTATAGATAAACCATATCTTCTTGATCCATTCATCAGTTGATGGACATTTAGCCTCTTTCCATGATTTGGCTATTGTTGAAAGTGCTGCTATGAACATTGGTGTACATGTGCCCGTATGCATCAGCACTCCTGCATCCCTTGACAATGTTCCAGTTTCTATCAAAGACCAAGCGCTTCACTTGTGCTCAGGAGCTGATCACTATCTCCTCAAAGACTTTACTCCTAAAAGTACTACTGTTTAATCTTTCATATTGAAAGTCACTCTCGAGGCTAGAAGTAATGATGCCATAGTAGCATCATAGGGGGGTCATAGGGGAGTTCTACTGTTAATTTTTTGAGGAACCTCTACACTGTTTCCCAGAGGGGCTGCACCAGTTTACATTCCCACCAACAGTGTAGGAGGGTGCCTGTTTCTCTACATCCTCTCCTGCATCTAGAGTCCTCTGATTTGCTCATTTTAGCCATTCTGACCAGCGTGAGGTGGTATCTCAGTGTGGTTTTGATTTGTATTTCCCTGATGAGGAGGGATACTGAGCATCATTTCATGTGTCTGTTGGCCATCTGGATGTCCTCTTTGGAGAAGTGTCTGCTCATATCTTCTGCCCATTTCTTCACTGGATTGTTTGTTTTTTGGGTGTGGAGTTTGGTGAGTTCCATAAAGATTTTGGATATTAACCCTTTATCTGATATGTCATTTGTGAGAGAGAGGAAATTTAAAAATTTTCCCCCTTTCAGTAAAGGGGAAGAGAAGGGAAAGAAAAGAAAATTAAAGGGATTAGGGCACATAAAAAGATCATAGGAGGCAACCTGAAAGAGCTTTCAATGGCCGAAGTTAAACAACTTGAGTGCCATACTACATGATGATAAAATTGGATTATAAGCAAAAGAATATAATTAATACCCAAGAGAATCCCAGACATTAGTGAAAATACTGAATAAGTTCTATACTTTAGTTAATAGTATTGTTCAAGGATGATGTCTTAGTTTGATAAATGCTCTATAGTTAGATATTAACACAAGAGGGAGATGGGTGAAGGGTATATGGGAATGTTGTACTATTTTTGTAATTAAAAAAAATCACCGTTGACCTAATATTCCTTTCCAGCTACCATATAGCAACACTCATGAAAAGAGTAGTTTGTGGCTCCTATGTCCTTACCTTCCATCTTCCACACCACTTCAGTCAGGCCTTGGTTGGATCCATTGCCTAGAACTGTCACCAATCAGTTCCATCTTGGCAAAATTGATGGTTCCTTCTTTACCCTAATCTACCTTCATGTCTCAGCCACAGTAGTTTATAAAGTTGGTAATACCTTCCTCCTTGAAACATTATCTTCTCTCAGCTTTCATGTTACCATATATTCCTGGTTTCTTATGTGATTTACTATGTGCTCCTTCTGCATTTCCTCTGATTCACTCTCCTGCTCTATGAATACAGTAGTTTCCAAAATTTAATCCTTGGTTGTCTTCTCTGCACTCCCTTCCTCCATTACTTATCTACTATCATGACTTGAAAAGCTATATACATGCTTATAGCTTCTGCTGGACATTTCCTCTCCCTATCTGAAGGTGACAGTCTTTGATTGTCTGAAGGATCTTGGCTCTCTTCTTTTTTTTTTTTTTTTTAAATTTTTTTTCTTTATTTCTAGGAGAGAGAGAGAGAAACAGCGTGAGCAGGGGAGGGTCAGAGAGAGAGGGAGTCACAGACTGAAACAGGCTCCAGGCTCTGAGCTGGCAGTCAGCACAGAGCCCGACGCAGGGCTCGAACCCACGAACTGCGAGATCATGACCTAAGCGAAAGTCGGACGCTTAACCGACTAAGCCACCCAGGCGCCCCTTGGCTCTCTTCTTAGCAATGAGAGCTGGATGAAGACAGAGGAGACATCTGAGTTTTGTGGCTATATCCCTGCAATATTCACCAAGCTTCCCTTTCAGTAAAGGGGAAGGGAAGGGAAGTGTTGGTGGCTGAGTTTGGTTAAGTGCCTGACTTCAGTTTAGGTCACAATATTGCGGTCCATGAGTTGGAGCCCTGGGCTTTCTGCTGACAGCTTAGAGCCTGGAACCTGCTTCGGATTCTGTATCTCCCTTTCTCTCTGCCCTTCCCCCACCCGTGCTTTGTCTGTCTGTCTCTCTCTCTCTCTCAAACACACACGCACACACACACACACACACACACACACACACACACACACACAAATTTTAAAAATAAATTTAAAAAGGGGGAAGGAAAGACATGATCCTTTCACTATTTTCTAGGGTGAATATCATATGTTATTTGAAAAAAAATTAATTATATTTTCTGCCCAATCCAATTAGGACTTGCATCCATGAAATCCCATTATTTCTTCTTCTTAGTTCATTTGTGATTCAGAGAAACATTTTCTTTCTCATATATTTAGGGTACCACATGTACCAAAAGCACAAGTAACTAGGATTCCTATACAAATGAATTTCCATTTCAGAGATGAGATTATTTGTATTTTATCCCCCAAGTGATAGTTTACAGATATAATACAGACTCGACTGGATCAATTCCTTGGCATGTTTTGCTTAGAAAATGTGGCAATAAAGGGGTGCCTGTGTTGCTCAGTTGGTTAGATGTCCTGCACTTGATCTTGGCTCAGGTCATGTCATGATCTCATGATTTGTGAGATCAAGACCCATGCTGGGCTCTGTGCTGAGAGTATGGGACCTACTTGAGGTCCTCTCTCACCCTTTCTTTTTGTCTTTCCCCTGCTTGCACGCATGCTTTCTCTCTCTCAAAATAAATACATAAACTTAAAAAAAGCAAATGTGGCAATATGTTAATATCCTCTGCTTCTAAAAGAAAGAGGAAATATGATACGGTCCACATCATGGGGCTTTGAAGGTTCATTTTGAGATTTTACTGTAAATTTCATATACCAGTAATGCTGAATCCAAGAAATATCAGCAGATGATTTGTAACATTATCAGAAAAAGAACCTCGTGATTTTGTACAGACTTCAGTGGTTTTTTATTGTGCCTGTGTTGATGTATGTATAGAGAAAAATACATACATCATGGGGGAGTAGAGGGAAATGGGAAGGAATTAAGCTACTATGGTTCAGTTCAGGCAATAGTATTTGCATTAGGCTGGTGGCACTGTAAATGAAAAGCAAGGGACAGATGCCACAGGCCCATTATACTTTACTTTTACCATCTGAAATCAAGTACCCAAACTGACCTCTCTTTTCCTCCCCTCCCCTCCCCTCTCCTCCCCTCCCTTCCGTTCCCTTCCGTTCCCTTCCGTTCCCTTCCCCCCTTCCCTCATTCTTAAAGAAAATCTTTGAACCACATTTTCAGGATACAAAATCACATAAGAGGACAGTTGACAAAAATGTGTATAAAACTGCCATTTGAGTACAATTTTTTCAACTACTGCTTCTGTACATTACAAATGTCAGTTTTAGGCTCCAGCTGTTCTAAATAGTTTGTTCTTAAGGTACTAGCAGAACAAATGCAAAGAATAATTGTTTTTATAATGTCTCAGATCTTAAAGTAATTTCTGTATGTATTCATAATTGAATGGTCAAGTCTTGTAAATGTTATTACATATCTACAATGTGAGAGTAAAACATAAAGACCCTGAATACTTTATATCATTGAATTAGTTTGTGTATATTAGATAGTTCCATCAAAAATAAATAGAATGTTCTCTTTATTGGGACTCCTAATAAATCAAGGAGTTTAGCAAAGACAAAAAGAATGGCCATATTTTAACAGTCTATGATATCCTTGTCCAAATGCATTTTAGGTGTTTAGTTTTCCCTAATACAATTTGCAATGAGTAACCATTTCTTACTTGGTTTTTCTTTAAAATTTAAAAAAAGTGCTTTGAACTTACATCGTTAATTCAAAAAAGAACCATGAAGTCTGTGTACAAAAGAAAATGTGAAACAAAATCTTGATGTTCATATGCAATAGATCTATGACTTGCCAGATCCATTTATATTCAGATATTCTTTGTGCTGAGTTTCCCTGACTTGTCCATTAGGAAAGGAAAGGCTGTTGGTCACTTCATATTCAGAAATTTCAGTGCTTCACTTATCAGAACTATGATGCTGAGAACAAGTCCTCTGATGTTTTTGAAATTTGTCATCTACTTTCTCTTCATTCCCCTCTCCACCTGGGATGTTCTTCTCCTATTCACTGTCACCTCCCTGTCTCCATCCCCACTTTCCCAACCAAAACAATTACTTCTTCTTTAAAGTCCAGTTTAAATATATCCTGCTCATTGGTGACTTACCTGAGTTTTTAAGCCACAATGAACTTCTCTATCTTTCCCTAAACTTTATTCAATTAGGTTATAAATGTCTTGAGGATGTCCTATGGACTCAATGTTTGTCCCCTCCTCTCAATTCTTATGTTGAAGCCTAATCCCTAATGTAGGAGGGATTTGAAAGTGAGGCCCTTAACTGATTAAGTCAAGAAGGTTGAGCCCTCATAAATTAGTGCTTTTTATAAGAAAAGATCCCCAAAAGCTTGCTTCCACTGTCTCTGCTCTACACCCTGTGACCACGCAAAGAGAAAACAGACATTGCAAACCAGGAAGCAAGTTCTCGTCAGACAATAGAGCTGCCAGTACCTTGATCATGAACTTCCTAGCTTCCACAAATATAATGTTTGTGAGTTATTAATGTTTATTGTTTTAAACTCCTTATCTATGGTATATTTGTTACAGAAGGCTGCAATGAAACAGGGTGAAATTAATATCTGCTTATCTTACATCTTTATAGTCTCCCAACAGGCTCAATAAATAAAGACATATTCAAATTATATTAGGGAAGATATGATATATATGTACATATGATACATAACTTGGGATTCTTGTTCAGGGACACTCGAATACTGAACTTATTTCAGGATGTGGTTTTGCTGCTGATACATAAACAACAGTTATTCAACAAGTGCTCAGCCATTTTCTTAATTCCAGTTGAATAATATCTGCATGGAGAGTATCACCAGTAACTATTTGCCATGCTTGGGAACTAAGAAACCATGTTGAACACTAAGATATTCAAGTAATGGAACAAAAGTCACAACAAAATGCTCCTTGGTTCCTACTCTACTAATATTGGTTCTACTAAGGTCTGTATTCTTGGCCCAACAAATTAGAAATTTGATGTGTGTGAAAGAGATGAACAATATTGCTGTACCTTTGTCCATATCTTATTCTTTATCCATACTATTTTTTCATATTATATATTACATTGGAACTTTGATCAGAAAAAAGATTTAAAAAGAAATCAGGAAGCAACAAATTGATGTTTTTCTGCACTACTTTTTTTTCTGGGAAAGCTTCTTCAAAATACGATGTTAAAAATAGTTGAAGAAGAGAAAGCAGTCTTTGAATGTTGCTATTTACTTCTAATGTGTCATTAGAGTATACAATATCTGTCACTAACACAGAATCAAATAATCAAATTTCATGGCAGAATTCCTGAGACTAATGTTTGTGTCATTTCATTTTGTAGTTGCTTTGCGGGTAAGTGAAAGCCAATTTTACCAATTATATTATCCTCGTTTAGTACATTGCACATAAACAAGTATATCAGTGTCATCTAGTAAAGTAGTTAGTATTTGATGGGTGCACACAAAGGTAGGTATCAGCTATAATGATAAAAATAATGATATGTATGTGTGTATGTGTGTGTGTATGTGTGCGTGTGTGTATATATACACACAGTGATATACTGTTTCCAGATTATTTACCATAAACTTGGAAATGAAGAAAATGGTAGTTAAACAAATTGATTTGTAGTTATGCTTGTCAGACAATAAACACTTAGAAAGGACAAATTAACCTGTGGTGTAATCTGATTCAGTCATCTGAAGAAGCTCATCATAAGATTTATCTGATATAACCAGTTGTGTTGCCAAAATGTACCTGATGCTACCCCACCAATGGTCATATCTCTTACATGGACTTAATCCATTGCTTGTCTTTATGGGAAGGGACTTTCATTTTATCAGGGGGAAGAGAATGTCATTTTCGAATTATTTTTTCCTTATTTCTAATGAAGAAAGCTAGCTTTCCTTCCTAAGTGAGATTATTTTAAAGTCAAATGGCTTTCAGTTTCCATTTAAAGAGCAAGTGATTTTCAGGACAGGAATTGATGCCATTCTACATATACAAGTTGTTCCTTAGTACATAGAATTCAGTCCCATGCCTCCAGAGGCTATTCGGTTGATGTGCAATTCAAATATGTTCCCTCTCCTTTTTAAATGAAGCAAGAAGGCTTTGCAATATCCTAATAGAAGAGTTTTAAGTCACTGCCCACAGAAGGAAAATTATTGATTCTTCCATGTTTTGCTTGATTTGTAATTTACAACTCTTTGTCATAATATTATATTTACCTTCATCTAGAGGTACACAAAAGAACTCGGTTCTTTTGGTGACTACTAGGACTTAAACACTTAAAAACATTGGCTTTCTCAGCTCTTAGTTCATAATTTAAAAGCTAGGGATCTCGAGTTTCAGGAAGATTTGAAATTATCAGTAACCTATTTTTCATTTAAATCTAACAACTGTAAGTGTTATGTTGAACAGGTAGGACTCACTGAATTTATTCAGATACCATCTATTTCTTTTCCTCCTACTATCACTTCAAATTGGTTGAGGTAAAGAAAACATTCCCTGCCCCTGGATTAAAACACAGGCTATTCTGTGACATTTCTGCTCTCTGTTAGTCACTAAAATGCTTACTTTTAGTGGTAAAATATAAATTAAATTTTGTAAATAGAATGACCAATTCCACATAACTTTAGATTTTGTATTCATCCAAATTTACTATTGCTTACACATTCCACAGCTGTATATGCTCAAGGAGAGGACCTTGGGGCTGGGAAGGTAGAGGTGTCAGAGCTGGGGATTCTCTAGTTCACAGCTCTTCATCGTCTGCCTTGCAAACAGAGATTTTTGACCTTTCTAATGATGGAGATCTAGTTAGGAGGTAAGGGGTGGGAAGAGAAGTTAGGAACACTGGAAAGTTCTTCCTCATCAAGTGTCACTGACTGGTTTCCTGCTCTCTGGGCTAGACCGCTATTGAAGCTGACTGAATCTCAGGGGCCTCTTCAAGGATCCTGATCTGTGGTGGGTCTCTCACAACGAAATTTACTTGACCAGTAGATTTTTTTTTTCACCCCAGGATTCCTATGGCCCAATTGCAGTTCCTTCTGTACCAAGAACTGTTGACATCTAGGAGGACTCATCTGATAGAATTTCATGTGGAACTTGGCTGTCATGTGGAACCCTCTTAGCATTGGCCTGCATCTGGTCCTTTGAAAACAAGCATGCATTTCTACTCAGCATGCATTTCTACTCAACAAACACTGGGAACAGACTGATCCCAATGCAATAATGACTCTTCTCACTCTTTGGACAGCACTTTCTTGGTTGTCTTTACCTTAAAGATTTGTAGACAGTGGTCAGATACCAGGCCAATGTGCCCACTAACAGCAGAGCTCAGAGCTCATGTTCTTCAGTGGCCCGGTGAAGGTCTTTCATGCCTTGAGGAATACCATACCCCTTCTCTTGCAGGAATGGGACTTACCTTTTACCTGTATCTCTCCACTAAAACACCCTTCACTATGTCCTCTCAACTCTCACAACCTCATCCCCCATTCACTTAATGTGGACCAGAGGCTTTGTACTACTTTTGTAAGTTCTACATATAGTCTTGTACCAATTCAGAATGCAGCATCTTTTGTGTTTTGGCACATCAGTCAACATTTCTAATTTAGCAGTCTATTACACAGTATTTATTTTAATCACCTTAACCCTAGTTAATGGCAAGACATTTTCCCCTTAGAAATTTTTATGAAACATCAAGTTGTGTCACAGATTGGTAAAATATGTTTTGTTCTCAAGGTATATCTGATAAAAATAAACATCAGCTTTCTTATTACAATGAAGAGCTCATTAAGTCTGTAGACAATTAGTATTGAAATTAAGTGCATAATGAATTATTTACTATTCTATATTTTATGATGTGCTTGTAAAGGTATGAATTATTTGGTTAGGTAGTGAAAGGATTACTTGTATAACAGCATGTAAAGTTTCTCAAGGAAAATGGAATGCAAATTTTGATTAAGATGACAAAACGACCACATTTCTTAATTTTTAGAACAGTTGGTATACGTACTGTATACCATTTAAATTCTATTAAAGTTGTAAGCATAAGGGAAAATATCCAGTAAAAAGAAATGTTCTTTGACTTCACAGTGGTTTTTTTTATTATTTTTATTATTATTTAATATTCACCAAGCAGCCATGCTGAGCAAAGCTCTAATTTAATGTTTATCAAGTGCTGTGAAGTACTTAGATAAAGGAGACCAATCTAGCATTATTATTATATTTAGAAATTCAGACTATCTGTTCATCAAAATGTTTGCTGAACACATATTTTTCTTTTTTTATTGTTTCTTCTTTCTTCCTCCTAAAAGTTCAAATATTATAAATATTGTTTTTACAGCCTGCTTTATCTTTAATTTATTGATTATTCAAGATAAGAATTTTAGTAACTGTTGCATTATCCTGATGACAATGAACTTAATGGTAAATGAAGCTGAAGCTGAGGGGGGTGCTATATTTGATCTTGGGACTGTAAGATCCTTTGAGGTCGGGCAATCTCTTCTCCCACCATTAGCATTTTAGACTAGCAATATTGTTATTGCAATGAAGAGTTTAAGACTGAGGCATCCCTTTGTTTAATTTAAATTCATAGTTTGTATCTTATTTTTTCATTTTTTGTTAGGTGATTGTGAAGGTCTTCAAACAGAGCTTGAAATCAGTAGACCTGAGTTTGTGTTTCTGCTCTGGCTTTTGCTAGTTGGCTAAGACACCTATCCTGAGTCCATTTTTTCATTTAAGTGAAATGATGAAGTTCTTAAAATATGAAAGAAATTGAAATCTATAAGAAAGTCAAGTAGACCAGATGCTATTGTCAGGACTTTCATGTTGGTGCTTATGCTTTAATATATTCCATGCCATCCACCTCCACTCATGCCACCTTAGAGTACTTTGACTTTTAACCCCAGTTTTATTTAATCCAAAATGAATGGTATAGCTATAACATGCTATATACTTAAATTATGAAAATAAGGCTGCCTTTTAGAGATAGATAATATATCTCTTTGAAAGCATTTCATTTTCCTTTTACCTTAAATTTACATCACAATGCCTATATATTTTTTGAAATTTATAGTCACTTTTATTTATTTCTAAGGTTAATTTTTTTTTTTTTTTAATATTTTTATTTATTTCTAGGAGAGAGAGAGAGACAGCGTGAGCAGGGGAGGGCCAGAGAGAGAGGGAATCACAGACTGAAACAGGCTCCAGGCTCTGAGCTGGCAGTCAGCACAGAGCCCGACGCGGGGCTCGAACCCACGAACCGCGAGATCATGACCTGAGCGAAAGTCGGACGCTTAACCGACTAAGCCACCCGGGCGCCCCTCTAAGGTTTAATTTTTAAATAAATTTGTTATACTCAGAAGGCAAATTGCTAAATATATATCTGTCTCCTTTGTAGTCAACATGCTCAGTCCTTATGTTAATATCATTAAAAATGGGCATATATCTCATGAAGCATTTATTACAAACAAGCTTAAAGACAGAATGAAAAGCAAATGTTATACTGTCTCCCAATGAAATGCGGTAATAGGCTTATCACATATTGGTCTTATCCAGATGCAACTTGAAAGATGTTAACACAAGTCTCTGATGGATGTCTCCAAGGAGACGGATGCCAGTGTTAGGAAGATGATTTAAACAACTGCTAACTGGGGTCTCTCTAATTTGTGTCACAGATGGGGTTGGCAGCAAATATTGGTGGGTGTTTTAAAAACATGACCTAATCTTTCCCTAATTGAGGAGGCTTCTAATTGTGTAATAATTGGTTTTCACAGTTGAATGTCACAGTATTAAAGACATTTGCCAATGTATTAGTTCTACCACCAAGCAAAGCACATATTTTTCCTTAAATGTATCTTTCCATACACATTTTCCAATGTACATTTTATAATAGTGGAATAATTATGGAAGGTTATGTTAACTGAGTACTTACTATGTTCCACACACTGAGCTAGCCCTTTGTATTCATTAATCTACTTGGCAACTTATACAGTTTCATTATCTTTTTCATTGTAAGAGTGGGGGAACTGGGGCTTAGAAAAGTTAAGTTAGTTGCTTATGCTGCCTCGTATCTCACCTTCATGTATCTGACTGAAATACTCAAGAAACTAACCTCCACTATATACTGCCTGCTGTGCTTAAATATTGCATATTCTCTTCTAGAGAGGTCTTGAAGGACTCAGTAAGACAAAGTATTTTAAATAATCATTAGTAATAGTATACCTAGTTTAGAAATAAAGGTTTATACAAAGTGTATATATATGTATATATATATACATGTATATGTA
The DNA here is from genome assembly GCF_008692635.1 of Crocuta crocuta. Taxonomy (NCBI): domain Eukaryota; kingdom Metazoa; phylum Chordata; class Mammalia; order Carnivora; family Hyaenidae; genus Crocuta; species Crocuta crocuta. Next base: position 1,791,921 of record NW_027527393.1, on the reverse strand, counting down.
TATATATGTGTGTGTGTGTGTGTGTGTGTGTGTGTTTTAAAAGTAGAAGTAACTCTAGAAAGAGCTAGATAGCATTTATTGAGGACTAAATACAACACGTCATCTCATTTTCCCTTCATAAAAATATGATGGAATGTGTATTCTTATCCCAGTTTGACATATATGCAAACTGAGGCTTATAGGAGCCATATACATACATGCTATTGCCTACGTAGTACATGGCTAAGCTAGGATTGAATCCTGGGTCAGCTTGACTCAATCCTTTTGTTCCTAACTATTGTAGTGAGCAACATTTCCTTAAAAGAAAAGGAATGTGGATCATTACAGATGTGCAAAAATTATCAGTGGTAACAGGGAGAAAGACAGCTTTATAAGGGCTGTCATATTTAATTGAAGGAAACTGTTTTCAAAGAAAAAAATAAATTACAAAATCAGCTGATTTAGACCCATGAGGCTTAATTTCTTAATTTGAATTTTTTAATTGCCTATCTGTACATCAAAATGACTGGAATTGTGCTCTGTGAGGAAGTTGCCTTGTCATAGGAAATTTGTCTGAAATTTAATTCATAAGACTTTTAAGTATTTGCACAAATTACTTAAATTGGTTTCTTTATAGCCCACTATATCCTGCTATGCTTTCTGGCTACATCATTAATATGCTTAGAAATCAAATATAAAATCCACATCCTTTCTGCTACAGAAGACACTGAGCATATTTAATGAATAAATATTTTAAGACCTTTGTGTTTAAATAATGAATTTAAGGGTGACTGGAATATGGCTTGACAATCCATAATGGATCTTGCCATTTTTGTTTTTATCACTATGAAATATATTTATTAAAACAATTGAAAAATTAATTAAAACATAATTAAAATTCTTGATAAATTTTAACAGGATATTTATTTTAAAGTAATAAATACATCATCTAGATTCAAGTTATAAAATGTGATCCTATATGGAGAATTTTGGGAGATAATTACATTATTTTGTATACACATATCGCTGTACACAAATGAAAGCTACTATGCATGAACAAATGAATAATTAAGTGAAAAAATAGTATTTTGCAGTAGAATAGAAAAAAGACAGTGAGAGTGACATTAGCTTCACTCATGGCTCTGACCCTGAGTATTTGTTCAACTGAGAAAAGGGATAAAATTCGTCCGAGTCTCAGCTCCCTCATAAATAAACAAGAATAGTATGAGATAAATACTCTCTAAATTCTAGATGAACAGTCAATATCTCTGATCATACAAAACAGAATATCAGTATAATTATTTATTAAACATTTTTCTGAATCTCTACCAAGTGCCTACCATGTGCTATGCATTAGGAATGTAGAGATATAAGATATGACCCTTGTCTTATCAGTCATTCTAAATGAAATTAATCTCATGACAAAATATGACAAAGCTTATGCAAAAGTATGTTTAAGAAGCTAGATGTGATAAATAGAAATAACCTCCATTAAAAAAGATCAATATTTAAAACAAAAACAAGCAGAAATAAAACAAGAATAATTGAATATATAATTAAATATTTTGAAAAATGAACAATATAGTCATTGAATAAAAAAGCAACTACATATAGTTAAGTCTAGTTTAACTGAGCTAAGAAGAGAATAAAAATATTAGAATAGAGCACAGAAGAATTAATTCAGAATGCAGCACCAAAAGATACAATCAATAAAACTAATACAAAGCAGCTAAGACACAAAATGAATAGTCTGAGCATTTTTCAAAGATAAAAATGAGTCCCCAATTAAGAGAACGGAAGCAATGACAGAGAAGCAATATCTGAAGAAATATAGCTGAGAAGCTCAGAATTTTCCAAATGTATATGTTCTCAAATTGAAAAGTTTTTCAACCGTTAATGGATGCTACAGCTAAATATACCATAATGATCTCCAGTATATATTTATATATATACACATAAAATATTTATTTATTTTGAGAGATAGAGAGAGCGTGCAAGTAGGGAAGGGGCAGAGACAGAGGAAGAAAGACAATCCCAAGCAGGCTCCACACTGTCACCACAGAGCCCAATGCAGGACTCAATTTCATGAACCATGGGATCATGATCTGAGCCAAAATGTAGACCCCGGTGCTCAACCTACTNCTTCCAGTATTAAAAAAAAAAAAAGGAAAAAGAAAAATAATTAAAGCTACGAGATGGAAAGAAAATATTATTTACAGAGACAACTATCAACTATCAGACCAAGAATAGACTCCTTGACATAAACAATTAATGCTAGGAAACAGTAAACTCTTCATACTGCTAGACAACCCTAGATGGCTTTATCTAGCTAAACTGGCATTGGAATGATGGTAAAATAAAGACACTGTCAGCAAATAATTAAGGTATTCATCCCTAAAGACCCTTGCCCTGCAAAAGAAAAAAATATATATATATATTAAATACATATATATGGGGGTGCCTGGGTGGGTCAGTCAGTTAAGCGTCCGACTTCGGCTCAGGTCATGATCTCACAGTTCGTGTGTTCGAGCCCTGCGTTGGGCTCTGTGCTGACAGCTAGCTCAGAGCCTGGATCCTGCTTCAGGTTCTGTGTCTCCCTCTCTCTCTGGCCCTCCCCTGCTCATGCTCTCTCTCTCTCTCTCTCTCTCAGAAATTTTAAAAAAAATTTAAAAAATAAATACATATATATGTATATATACACACATATTAAATTAAAAGGTAAACTTATCAAGAAGAGAGGTAAACAAAGAGAAGATGGACTGCAAGAAAAAACACATACAAAATTAAACTTACATGTCTTGTTAAATTTAATTAACTATGGTTTCTAAAAAGATGGTATGCGAAGATATCATTAAATAAACTATTTGAAATAAATGAAAATATAGCCATAATGACAAAAATATAAGATTTGGCTCATGTATAAAAATAGAAATCATGGAAGTGAATAAACAAAATATTTATTATTCAACTGTTACTGTGTAGTACATATATATGTTAAAAAAACCCAAGTTACATAAAATTATGAAAAATAAATTTAAAAGATTTACCAGGTAAATACTAGTACTAAGAAAACAGCTACCACAATTCAGTCAATACAGAATTTAAGCAAAATTATCAATGGGGATAAAAAGACACACTGCTTATGAGTAACAGGGAATATTTACAAGGCAGATCTAACAGTCATGAACTTGTATCTTACATATCACCTAATATAGATGGATATGAGAGAGAGAAAGATAGGAAAGAAGAATACAGCAGAATCTGACCGAGCAATTAACAAATCCACAATAGAGTGTTGGCAACTGAAGAGTTGAGCCTATGCAAAGAATAGTGAGCCTGCAGATTTGAACAACAAATCTGTTTTAATACCATTAAGGTATACATATATATGCTTATGCATGTATAAAATTATTGCAGCCTATAAAGTGAACATGTGTCTGCTAAAGCAAGCAACAGGTCTTGGAAAAAAGAACACTTGGCTATAACTGGGGATACTAACACCAGATCTGACAGAGAAGAGGAAAATATGGAGTTTGTGGATATTTATTTTCTAAATCAATTTATCACATGCAGAACAAGCTAAATCAGGGTCAACAGATTAACATTCCAACTACTCGCTGTGATTTGAGGAACTTTAATTTCCTTTTTCGACAGTTCTAATTTTCACTTTAGGAGAATTTTACAGCGTTCCTTCTGAAACATGGTTTGTTAACAGGAACGAAGCAGCAGTGAGCTTGTCGAGGTGATGCATGTGGTGAGGGCACAGCACAGTGGCTGTGTAGTCAGGGGTATAAAAGTGGACACCTATGGGCTTTTTGCCCCCATTTTTATAGGAACTTCTTCTTCCCTTCCAAATGGTCACATAGGTGGCAGCACATTTACATTAGCTGGGAACGGGGCAGCCATTATGACTGCAAATGTCCAAAGAGCGGCCTTTTCTTACAAAGCTCAAGTTTCAAATAAATGAATCTTGCCCTCGCTTGCTAGTTGAATAATGCACACTTTGTTTGCTGTGAGTCATGCTTATTTGCTTTTGTTTCTCATTTGTTTTGTCCTTTTGTTTGTCTGCTGACTATTTGTTTATGGATCCTGGTAAAGGAAATATTTCATGGAGAGAGAAAAAATGAAACCAATATCCTGTGAGAAGCAGCAATGGAGCCTGAGAGAGAGCCTGATAATCTGCAATTCCAGTCTTTGAAGCCTAGCAGCTTCCCAGCCCTTGAAGTACATGAAATACTCCTGTATCCTGATGATAAATTCTCCTTTTAGGTTAGCTAGTTCATGCATTTTTCTGTCAGTAGCAATGAGGAGAATCCTAACCAATTCAAAGCAAGGCTGGAAAGGCAGGAAGGCAGGAAAGAAAGAAAAGAAAGAAAGAGAAAGAAAGAAAGAAAGAAAGAAAGAAAGAAAGAAAGAAAGAAAGAAAGAAAGAAAGAAAGAAAGAAAGAAAGAAAGAAAGAAAAAGAAAGAAAGAAAAGAAAGAAAGAGAAAGAAAGAAAGAAAGAAAGAAAGAAAGAAAGAAAAGGAAGGAAGGAAGGAAGGAAAGAAAGAAAGAAAGAAAGAAAGGGAAAGAAAGTAAAGTTAAAAAAAAAAAAAGGCCTGACATGCTTGGAAGGGGTCAGGAGGCGGGAAAAGCTCCTGGCATGAGATTCCTGGCACACCCGTGGAGCCTCACCACGCATGGCTTGGGCATTCAGTGCGCAGCACAAGGTCACTGAGGAGGCTTGAGTTGAACCCAGATGGAGGAGCTGGTGGACAGTGGAGGGACTGATTCCTACTTTGGCAATTTTGCCCAGGGATGGCCTGCTGAAGGTGTAAACAAACAAATAAATCATACACAAGAAAGACTCCGTTCAAAGAGCTCCAGGGCAGAAAATGCTTAAGAAGCCTTGCTAAAGAGAAACCATTTCATGTCAACAGTTTTACAATTCTTTCTCATTTCCCTTCTTTCTTATGTGTTTCTTACGTTCGATAGTCATTACTTGGGTGTTTGAATTTTGTATTGAGCGATTTCTAGTTCAGTGGTTCCCTTCTACTTGTAAAGCCCAGCATTGCCCTCTGCTGTGGCGTTCCGTGGAAGGGCAGTCTCCCCGGGGCCCCCCTCTGACCTGCCATGACCAGCTCCATCAGTAGGTTGTGCGTCAGCATCCTGTGCCTTATCACGGAAGGAAAATAACGATTCATTTCTTCCTTAAGCCTGCACTGCTGCTTCATGCCTGGGGGAAGTAGGAAGGAGGAAGGGACTGTCTCCCTGAACAGCTCCCTCGCCTTCTCTATGAGCCCCAAATAAACAGAAACTTGCAGGCTGCTGTCAATGCCGCAGTTTGAGCTCCAGGCATCTTTCAGCAAAAACTGAACTTTCATCAGAAGCCAACTTACATGGCAATTATTTGAGGTCACTGGTGTTATCATTGCATCCTTCAGTGTAAACAGGCACATGGAAGTGACAGTAAATCTAATGAAGTATTGGTTTTAGAGCATTTAAACAGCAAAAATCCAGTATTTCTTAAGGGCAGCCTAGTGATTCGTGCACTGTAATTTCAGAGGCTTTCTAATTAAAGGAAGTCCTTGGTTTTGTTTACTTTTTCATTCCAATAACGATTTGGAGATCTCACACCACAACCGACATTCTGTAACAACTGTCATGTTGTAAAGGCCAGTGGTACGGCATTGAAAAATACAAGTACCGACTCGAGTGCTGGCTGCAAATAAACTAGTCCATTGAACTACACATTTAGAAATCCAACATGATTTAATTAGTAAGCCAATCAACCAGTCTTCCCTGTCTCTCATGAACCCTGCAGTGTGCTAACTAGTGTCCCAGATAAAAGAATGCATTGGATATGATCCTTGCCCTGAGGCAGCTTAAAATCTAGTTGGAAAGATACAATTAGTACAGGTAAAGCCTTAGAGAAAAAGACAAAAGCCAAATGTTGTGGTAAGATTTTCAAATGCAATACGAGTGGAGAGCTAGCAATGTGGGCTGGGGAAGAGAGAAAGTTCACGAAGGAGGTAGACACTAAAATATCCCTGAATGGGACAAGTGAAGGAAAAAGGCAGAATAATGTGAATGAAGTCCAAGCATCTTTCTTACACATTCCAGTGTTGGATAAAACACAAACATATCCCGAAATGACAACTATCTGTCATCCTCAAAAATAGCTACGAACTGGTACCACCAGTTACCGATGTCCACAAATCTTTGGGCTAATTTCAACTTAAATTAGTTGGAAAAAACAAAACCACACATGTACAGAAGCACTGACAGCCATTATTTAAGGGCAATTATTATAGCCCGTAAGTGCAGGACCGAGCGTCTCTATTCAGAACACCGGGCTAAATCTTCACATATGTGATATACTCTCACACTCTGAGGTAGGAACTCTTATTAGATTTGCTTATAGATAAACAACTTGCGGTATTGATAGGTGTCATACAAACAGAGTGGTGTGAAAAGATAAATCTTAGCCACTGACCCCTGCAATAATATACTAATCAGCAGGAACTTCTAAAATGCCATTATCTCCCCAACACTGACCTAGGTGCTCTAGTGTATACAATATAATGTACCTTACTGAGCAGCAAGCCACCTACAATTTACTTGAGTTAAAATACACATATAAGAAAGCTAGTGGTAAAACTATATGTTAGTAATGGGAGCAGGCAGGAAATTTTGAAGGGGCTCTTAGAGAAACATTGTGGGTTCTAGTAGGTGAGGAAAAACTTAAATTCTGAAGGATGTGGATAATTTGGAGACAGGCATTTAAGTGGAAAAACCAGTAAAGGCAGAAGAGGATATGAGCATATAATATTCATAGGACATTTTATGAGAATAAACCCTGATTACTGGTAGATTGCTAGTCACCCAGACTATTCAAAGTGGAGGGATTTTTTTCACTTGGGACAAGTCACAGATTTCAGGCACAGCATCACATTTTAAGTGCAAGGGACTGGTCAAGCCAAGACAAGGTATTAAAAGGTAAGCAGCAACGCAAGACTAGCTGCCCAAGTGTCCAGAGCCAGGGGCATGGTGAAGCACAGCAAACAGTCTGCATTAGATCTTTACACATGTGAGGCAGATCTTTGGGAAAAAAAAAAACAAAAACAAAAAAAAACAAAAAAAAACAAGGAGCAAGGTAGGTATACTAGACACCTTTTGACTCTCCCTACTATCCAGCCCTGGCTGCAGCAGACAGTTCCAATTAGGCTGCTTTGCATGCTGACATCATGTTGTCTCAAATATGCATTACTGTCTTTTGTTTTCTGGCTTGGGGTTTTTTCGGTGAGCAGGAATGTCTGTGTCCCAAAAGAAAATCTTCTACAATGGTGGAGGGACCCTTAGGGACATACTTCTCCCTGCCATCTGCAGGCATCTATAGATTCCTCAGAAGGTCTTGGTGAAATTTAGACTCAGGGAAACTCAGTAATTTCCCTTCTTATTTGCTTTTCTCCTTCTTTATTCATTTTCCAAGTCCCTCCCTTCTACTTCCTGGGAGTAGGTCCCAAATAACTACTTGCATTAAAGGTTTTGCTCATTTTCTGCATGGGGGGGGGGCAAGGTAAGCACCAAGCAAGAAGAGACCACAGAAAGGAGGGTCGTGTATTAAGGAAGCAGTCGAGCCATGGATAAGGGATACTCCCCCCAAGGCAGAAACCTAATATGATTCCAACCCTTTCCTTGTCGGAGCACATCTACTTTCTCTTCAGGATCACGAAGTGTCCGAGCTGCAAAGAGCATGGCAACCTCAGCCTTCTCACTGTGGGCAAGAGGAACCCCATGGTGGTAAATGGTAGGACCAGCATTCTCTTGGGAATTTAAGCCAGTGCACTGGCCATTATTTCATGATGCTTTTACACTCTTTCATGCTGTCTCCAATAACGTCCACATCTGGCTACCTATGAATTTGGGGATTGCACGTTAGAACAAAAGAGGAGCACCTATTTGGATTAGGACAAGAGAGGCATTTCCTAATAAGGAATAAGTTTTGGTTAGAAAAATAACAGTCTAATAACAACAAAAAGAGCCTATTTCGAGGTTTAGTTTGGGAAGAGTTGGCCCAGAGACAGGGAAAAATTATGATATGAGTGGTAAAGTTAAGGAAGAAAGAAAATCACAAAACTGCAGTGTAGAGGACATCTGATGCTTTCCCCTGACCATGATCTATTGCTCCTTCTTTTACTCTAAGACCACCATTGCTTCCCTTTGGGTACCACCTCTATGTCAGTCTCCATCTAGGTGCTTCTAGTCTGCTTCCAAAAAGTATGCATGTGACCCAGGTTTGGCCAGTTTTCCTTCTCTCAGACAGCGCCATTCTGCAGGGTGGACTAAGTAGAAGGCTAAAGGGAAACTGAACCTGACTCTACTGGTCCTGGCTAGTCCAACTAGATCAAATTCTGAGTTTCCTGTCACTGCTGGGCAAGAGAAGCTTGTTTTCATTTGCTGAGTTACTGAGTGGACTGACGGAAGGGAAAACCTACCTGCAAGTGAAGCCAATGCAGAGAGATACAGGCAAGAGAGGTGAAGTCTTGGTGATGTTGTTTGGGCCCCTAGTTGGCCCTGGCCTTTGTTGATAACATCAACATCCCCTCCATTCTCCTGCCCCTAATTTTGTTTGGTTGCTCATCCTCGTTTTAGTTAAGTTTCTGTTACAAGTGCATTAATAGCTGATGCTAGGTGGTAAGATTAGTTCCGAGGTACAAGTCATGATTTCTTTACCCAAAAGGAACATATAATTGACTACTGGCATGAAAATCAATCATTTACATTGAGCCCAACATGGATATCACTTTAAAATAAAATATGCCCCAAACCACATTCTTGAGCACAAAGGGTGTATGTTTTCTGACTTGTCTGGACCTGTGAACTCAAACAGAAGCTCTAGCTTCAGTCCTAAATAAATATTTCTATTTGAAAAATTGATTTCAGTAGTCCCTTCTAACTCTAAAATTCTATGAATCTCTAATCTTAATTTATCTTATATGGCATCTCTTGAAACAATTTTTGTTGGCTGTTGATTTTTATTGCTAGGTGCTGCATAGAAGAGTAGCTTACCTCTTTAATCAATTAGGTAGTAGATGTAGTTGAAAAACATCTTTTTTTCTAATTTAGTGTTTCCCTTTGAGGATTTCTATATACTTCGCTTCTTTAAAGGACACAGGAAGTTATTCATCTTCCAAAAAATTAGATAGTTTCATATTCCCGCAGGCACTGATTTTGGAGAAAATTACTACACCCAGGACTTGATAATATTTCTCTCCATGTGGTAATCTCAGCTACTGAAACTATTACAGGGTAGCAGTTTCTTTTAGAACAATGGGCTAAAATGATCCAATGACAGTCAATTATACTTAAGGAACTGCCTTGGGTGAATAAATACTTAACACATTTGTGTAAGGTGTCAAACCTTTTGTGAATGTTTACTTAAAAAGACAAAATACTATGGTACTGTATTTGACCCATTATTTAATAAAGACAGAAATTAGTTCCACCACATACATCAAAGAATCTCAGGTAAACAGAAGGCAAAAGAAAGTGCCGAGGTAAAATGAAGAACATAAGGCTTTCCATAGCAGGAATATGTAGATTTCCTTTGATTCTCTTTTCTTCAAAGCTGTTGCATACATCTGTCTGTCTCCATCCATTGGTACTATCTATGTTTAGGCTATCAGCATCTCCCCATGGGTTACTTTAACAGCCTCCTAATGGTTCTGCTTCTTCAGCCTCCAAATAAATTCTTTCCAAGTGAATCTTGCATTGCCCTTGATCTTCCCCCAGTGTGAAGCTAATCATATCACAGTCCTTATTGCCAAGTACTCTTAGGGTGGAGTTCTAAACTTACTGCGATGGGATGCAAGGTAGTTAATAAATTGATGGCTATTGAACTGCCCAACTTCACTAGGCACCTATAAACTCTTCCCATTTCCCTTCACATATGCAACTTCCACTTGTGCTGGATGACCCAATTGAGGGCCATACTGACCCTTTCCTGGTATATTCCTACCCACCTCGCTATACTCAAAGTAGGTAATGTGCATTGCTTTAGTGTCCCAATAGCTCTCTATTGATTCATACTGTAACATTTATCATGCTCTGTCATGTTTACTTTTCCTACATGACCAGATGGCTGTGTATTATATGTTATTTTCTTAAGTTTATTTATTTATTTTGACAGAGAGTTCATGCATGCATGCATGTGCATATGTGAATGGGGGAGGGGCAGAGAGAGAGGGAAAGAGAGAATCCTAAGCAAGTTCCTCACTATCAGTGCAGAGCCTGATGCAGGGCTCAAATCCACAAACTGTGAGATCATGACCTGAGCTGAAATCAAGAGTCAGACCCTTAACCAACTGAGATACCCAGGCACCATTATTATGTGTTACTGTACATGTTCAACAACCGTTAGCTAAACTTATGAATAAATGAGTAGTTTTACTGACACAAGTTGTCCACAGAACTGATGATTGCAGAATCCCTCATGTTGACACTCACAATAAAAAAGAAAAGTAGTATATAGGGTCAAACATAAGTCAGGAACAAATTCTGGAATTAATGATATACCTTCAGAAATATTTGCCATTTAGAGAAGTTGAGGGAAAGTATACTGTGTTGCAGAAAGTAGAGCTAGTGACACTTTAGACATTTCAGTTATTTCAGAGTAGTTGTTTTGAACAGGTTTTAGAATAAGAACACAATAGCAAAGAAAAGAATCATATTTTTTCTGACATTCTTAAATGTTATGTGATATTCTTGCCACAGTGAGCACAAAAGAATAATAATCCAAGTTATACAAAGAATCTAACTGAAACGTCGTTGTGGCTTGTCCTTATTCCACATGGAAAATATTGACTATGCATCCAGCCATTGTGTAAATACAAGACCTTGTATTGATTTGCCTGTTTGTTCTAATTACATTAAAGTGTAGGTTATGTAATAAATAGCTCTGGGTAGGGTACTTATTTCCAGTTTTCTTATGAAAGGAATGCTATGATATTAGTTTCTAGGTAGCATGGTATTTAAGTGCTTGGGTACTTAATCCATGGCTCAAAGCACACAAAACCTATTCCTACAATAGCTGCAGTTAATAACAAATAAAAACAATAACAAAAAACAACAAAACAAACAACAAAAACAGACTGGAAGACTGGCTCTGCAGATATATCTTTTTGGCTGTTGTGTGGGCAGTTTAGCATTGCCCATTAACAAACATATAAACTCATCACATATACCACCCCTCCCCCCCACCTGCCAGACATTCAAGAAAATGGTACTAGCCCCTACCTTTCTTTGAGTTATGCATAATGATTAGAATCGTGCCAGTGACAAGGCAGCATATAATAAAACTAAGTAGAGAGAGTCATAATTTCTGGTCATTTTCAGTTGCAGTTTCCTCCTAGTTCCCTGGGTTCAAAAATCATGGATTTATTTTTTCACTGCTCTCTGTTCCTCCATCAGAGATAACCCATTATTAAGTTCTATTATCTTTTTTCTTGAAAATGTCTCTGAGATATATCTCCATTTCTTTTGAGCCCTCTTATACCCCAGCAGCAATTATCATGTAAAGGACCTGGAAGGATTCACCACTTCCATTTGGCGTAAAGAAATAACTTTACATGGTCCTCAGTTTATCCAGTAGCTTTTTTTTTTTTTTTTTACCTGCAAGATATATTTAACCCATGTAATTGTCAGGCTCAATGCTTTTCAAGGGCTCCCTTTGCCTATTAATTCTAATCCCTTTACCTAACCTCCTATGTCGTTTGCTATTTTCCCCAACTGTCCTACTCAAGCCACTTGCCCTATGCATTTTACCTCTTTCTCAGAACCACTCCTTCATCTCCACTTTTCTTGATGATCTCATTCATGTTGTCTATCATGTCCTGCTTTTGCACCTTTATAATATTATCACACCTTTCAGGAATGTACCCAATACACATTCTACTTCAAATGCATCACCCACTTCAACATTTGAATTGAAATGTGCTAAACTGCCCGCACAACAAATTTAACTGTCAGGTAAGCTTAATCCATTTCATCATCAATCTTTTCTTTCTTTCTTTCCTTCTTTCTTTCTTTCCTTCTTTCTTTCTTTCCTTCTTTCTTTCTTCCTTCCTTCCTTCCTTCCTTCCTTTCTTTCCTTTCTTCCTTTCTTCCTTTCTTCCTTTCTTTCCTTTCTTTCTTTCTTTCTTTCTTTCTTTCTTTCTTTCTTTCTTTCTTTCTTTCTTTCTTTCTCTCTCCCTTCCTTCCTTCCTTCCTTCTTTCTCTCTCTCTCTCTCTCTCATTCTTTCTTAATCGCTGAATCTCTGCATGCTCTCAGAACGCTGTAACTTTTTTTATGCTATGTTGACTTGCACTTGGTATGGGGTTTTGTAAGTTTTTTAAGCTGTTACCTGTTTGTTTTTTAATTTTATTCCCCAATATACTTCTTCTGAAAGCCCCTCAGGTTTAGAGTGACAGATTCCAGATTCTTACTACACTCAAAGCACCTTCAATAACGTGGTGTTTCCTGAAGCCCTCTCCCTTAACCCTATATTTTTTGCAGGTGTAACTTAACATTTTAAAATAATAAAAGCTCTGAGTTATATTCCTTGTATACCTCTATATTATGGTAGAGAAGTTAAAATTGACTTCTAGTTATACATTATTATGGGAGAGGATAACACCCATCCATGTTTAAAAAAATATATGGTATAAGAGAGAATGTCCTGGGCCTTGGAAATCTCTTTCCATTATTCATTTGGCCTCACACCAAACTGTTGTAACCTTCAGGAAGTTGCTCAAATCACTAAAGTAAAAGCTGTACAAGGAGTTTTCTGGCTGGACACTAGTCTTGTTTTGTTTACTATGTTCTGTGAAAAAGGCAACTCATAAACCTTTTCTGCCATTAATGACAGGTTAACATTTTATGAGAAAAGTACCTCCTTTGGGATTTTTCAACATCATAAAAGAAAAAACATGTTAAAGTTCCACTGCCTATGTGAGATAAATAGATAAATAGACATTTCTAATTAATGGAAAGAATCAATCCTGAGTCCAGAGAGTGGCACACAGACAGTATATAAGGTCCTGTTGGTGACCTTTCATATATTCCCTTCACATTCTCCTTCCTGTCTCTTGGAAGCTGTTGTCTCGTTTTCTGTCAGGGGTTCACTGGGCTACAAAGGATACCCACAGAGCCTGAAAAGAAGCTCAGCTTTTTTCTTCAGAAACCAATTGTGTCACTTAACTTCAGTTCTCATCTTCCAAGTCTAGAAAGGTTGCAGATTCCACACTGAGGAATGTTTGCAGCTGTGCTGGGGTTCACTCATGCAGTGTTGCCAGTGTGGAGATTTTACCTGGCGTCCATGCACAGAAATGTGTGGATTGGGAGAGACATAATACCTTTGAGTCTACATCTGTCATCAAAGGCTCTGTCAGTTTGAGAAACTCCCATGAGTTTGTGTGACCCGAATGTATTCATTAGACAAGGGGTTAACAACGCATGCCCCATATTTTTCGTAAGTATTTTGTTGTGCGGCACAAATCAACAATACATATGAAAAAACTGAAACGTTTATATTTGTAGACACATGTATGTAAGTGACTTTTACATTAAAAATGCAGTACTACTACCTATTTTTTTTCACTGCTTTTCTTAAAATGACAGAATAAACTTTGATATGTTAAGTAGTGGTAAGTTACAGTAAATTAATTATATGTTGTCTTATGTAGACCGAGAAAATTTCTCCAAAAAAATATATAACTCTAATGTTTGATAAATAAAGGTTACACCATTAGAAAAGGCTCATTTGAATTTGCAAATGGACAATAAAAACACTATAGCATATAAACAAAATTTGAGCATTTCTTGTAAAATTTGTGCTTATTTGCCAGGAGGGTAATTCCAAATTTATTTTTCTAATAACTAGTCAGTGAGTAACTATAATACCTATCGATCTTGTTTCATCTAGATCAATACTGCATTGTCAAGAGAGATTTTCAGTTTTTCCACACATAGCAATCTGAAAAAGTAGAAACTGCTGAATGGAAATATTATTAAGCTCTTTTACATAAGTAGTAATTTATATAACATTCCAAATAAAGCATGTCATTCCTAGACTTTCAATTCATACGGTTCCATTAGTTCCATTTATTCCAGACTAGTTTATTATAGACCTGGGAAAGCAATCCAGTAATAACCAGACTGTTTCTGCTATGGCTTACCAAATTTTAGGTAGACTACAGTAGCTTTTAAAACATAAGTAATAAATGAAAATTTGTGCCTTTCTGAAGACATTCTGATCAAGATAATATATCCATAATTCATGCGTAAAACCTTAAGACTACTGTTTTTCCCCTCCTCCTTTCCCATCCCTTTCTGGCCATAGTTTTGTAGGGTTTGCCAGGTCTTATGTAGAAAGGGGAGAAGCATAGCTTCTTCTTTCTACAAATGTCCCTGTTGTAGTTTGTCTTTTATACAGGAAAGTGGCAGTATTTTACTGAAATGTTTTTAATTCTGCCAAGTTCCAAATCATTATAACTTGCATTGATAAGGTGATTAGATATGGTCATGTGTCCACCATATCTATCTATCATCTATCTATCTATCTATCTATCTTATCTATCTATTATCTATCTATCTATCATCTATCTATCTATCTATCTATCTATCTATCTATCATCTATCTATCTATCTATCTATCTATCTATCTATCTATCTATCATCTACCTATCTATCATCTATCTATCATCTATCTATCTATCTATCTATCTATCTATCTATCTATCTATCGTCTATCTATCTATCTATGTCATTTCTACCCTAACTTTCCATTATAACTCTCATTCATTTCTCATTATCAGTGAATCCTTGAGGAAAAGTGTGAGAATGGTAGCCTTCACAGAAAAATTCTTAATATATATAACCACACACACCCAATATGGCTCCCTCTAATGACAATGATAGCATCCAAAAAAAAAAAAAATCCATAGTCTAAGACATAAGAGTGAGGAATAGAATGATAACCATCTTCATGTAACAGAGAATATGAAAGGACCCATTCCATTCATTTTGGGAAGGCAGGTAAAGCTATAAACATAATTTCAAACTTATTTTGTGATATAGAAGCTGGCTATTTTTGTCAAACAAGTGGATTATGGAAATGAATAGTAAGATAGTAAAAAACAATGTTTGCCTAAAAATAATTTTTGTTAACCTACAAAAAAATCATAAAACTGATATGGCCTTTATTCCCTCAAACAGTAATGGGAAAAAGATTTTATCAATATAGATTTTATACCTTGATTCAAATGGAAGCATTTATTTTAAACTAATGGACTAAAAGAAAACTCTGCACATGGATCAACCATAGAGCTCCTGTAGAATTCATATACAAGATGAAATCTGTGGACAGTTTGTGTGTTTCTAGGTTTCTATTTGTAATAGAAAAAGAGGAAACCATGGGTTTTCTGTCACTTAAGCAGTGACACTATAAGCTGACAAGAAAATCATAGTAACCAGCTGGAGAATAAACTCAATGGCAATACTTCATTCACTGAAATACTTTATATTTATTCCCATACACAATCTCATCTAAAATTATCTTATTAATATGGCTACTCCTGAAAGAATGCTCACCAATTCAGGATATATATTTCATCACATTTTTCTATGAGAAGCCCTTACAACTACACTGAATGTCATGCTGTGTATAATGAAGAGCATATATGTGATTGAGTAGTAGCATCTTATATTCTGCATTCTATGAAAGCAGTTTTACATTATGTTGGTACTACTTTTACTACAGAATATAACATAACTTTATAAATACTTTATTATACACAGTACTGACTTTATGCACTGAACTCTGGGCCAGAAAAGTATCTTTTAATGGTTTATAGCAATTCTACAAAACAATACATTATTCCTAATAAAAGCCACCATATGCAAGTGAGTCATATGGGAGAGGGGAAAATATAGAGCAGAAAGCCAAAAAGCATTTGAAATAACTGCTGGGTTGTTGCTAAAAAGGTTCACCAAGCAAGATAGGTCTTTATTTTCTATTAATGATTAGGAACTAAACTTAAGATGGCTCACTGAAAAGAGTAAAAATGATTTTAAGGATAAAAGTGTATATATACATATTGAGATAAACACTTACATACATACCCCTAAGTAATTCATTTGTAAAGAAAGAGCACTGTATCTCTATGCTTGTGCAGTTTTTAGTATGGACACATATACTGTGCCCATTATTCACCTACTATAACTGAGCAATTTAAGGAAATAACTGGACTAGTATGAAATATTTTACCTAGTCTTGATTTTATGGCTTTAGGAGAAAATCACACCATCAATTACTCATGAGCATAGTTAACTGTAATTAATATTTGTATATTTGCAACCTAAAATGTATTGCAGAAACAAGAATTGTACTTACAGAGGAGAAGGGAGGAAAAGCATATAACCTAGAGAATTCTGATCACCTAGCACAATGACCAGTACCCATGTTTTAGTCACTGAACACATATTTATTAATTATATACCATATTCCTAGTGCTATGTTAAATACCAGGTGGATGAGAAAGGAGCATTTAGGGGGATGATTGCAGATGAATAATTAAATACAATGTGATGGCTAAAGTATAAAAAACATATAATCATCTCAATAAATGTAGAAAAAAGCATTTGAGAAAAGTTACATCCCTTCGTAAAAACAATTCACTGCAAACTAGGAATAGAAGGAAATTTCCATAACCTAATAAAGACTATCTCAGAAAAGCCTACAGCCAAGTTCACACATAATGATAAAACACTGAATGCTACTCCTTTAAGATTAGGAACAAGGCATGGATGGGATCAGGAACAAGGCAGAGATGTCTGCTTTCACCATTCCTATTTGACACCTTACTAGTGATCCTAACTAGTGCAATAAAGTAAGAAAAAGAAATAAAAGTCATAGAGATTGAAAAGAGAAATAAAATTCAATTTGCAGACTCCATAATTTGTCTACATAAAAAAATCCCAAAGAATAAAAAAGGTTATTAGAAATAATCAATTAGTTTAGCAAGGACCTTGAATACAAGTTCAATATAAAAAAAAATCAATTGTTTTTCTATATGCTAGCAATGAACAATTGGAAATTAAATATTTAAGAGTCTAGGTTTAAAGAACCCTTTTATCCTCTCCTGAGAACTGGAAGTTATTTCATTCATGTCAAATTAACACAGGGTATATTTTCATTGCTTTAACTAAATTTTTGTAATTTAGTAAACTTTGTGGAAACATGATAATCTTCTTTGTGGAAATATGTTAATCAAGTCACAGAAATTGAAGCAGTAAGTGATTTTTATTTACGGAAATAATGAATAAGAATTCAGAGTGGTAAAATAACTTAGTTTAGTAAACCACAAAACTAGTGCCAAAAACTACAATTTTCTTTTTTGAGTTTCTGTCTCATTTGGGATATATCCCCTTCTTCTTTTTTTTTTAAAGACATGGTTTATTTATTTATTGTTATTTTTAAGTTTTTTATTTATTTTTGAGAGAGAGATAGAGACAGCGTGAACAGGGGAAGGTCAGAGACAGAGGGAGACACAGAATCTGAAGCAGGCTCCAGGCTGTGAGCTGTCAACACAGAGCCCGACACGGGGCTCAAACTCACTGACCCTGAGATCTTGACCTGAGCCGAAGTCGGACGCTCAACCGACTGAGCCACCCAGGCGCCCCAGGGATATATCCCCTTCTTACAGCCCCTGTTAATGTTGGCAATTATGCTGATGCACAAGTTAAGTGGCAATATGTTTTAGGTCTTCTCCACTGTCATTCTTTAAACATAATTGCAAAAGTGTTGTACTGATAAAAGATGTTGCAATTTAAAAATAAATCCTCAATATTATAAAAATTAAACAATTTTTTAATTACTATAAATTTTAATAGTCTACTCATAATACTTAAGAAAATTCTCAGTACAGTGATGTTTAGGGATCTCACAAAAGTCAATGGGAGGAAATTTATATTTCATTGAACACAAAAAATATCAGAATAAACATCATAATCAAGTATGATATTAAAAAGATCACAAATCTCAAAGAAGAAAAAAACCAAAAATATGAAAGGGCCCACTCTGTCTTTTAGCCCCTGTGTTCCATTCCTTCCTAGAAACTAAATTTCACATTTTAAGAATACAGAGGAAAAGCTCCGTGGCTCACTAGATTGTTTTACTGTCTGACTAGACAGTGCAAATGCAGCAAGTAGTTAAAGCTACACTCTAGAGCCAGCCAGATAGGCTCGCATCTGTGCCATGAAACTTACTAGCCCTGAAACCTTACTTAAACCCTCTAGCCTCAGGTCTTGTTTTTTTTTTTTTTTTTTTTTTTTCTTCTTTTCTTTTCTCTTCTTTTCTTTTCTTTCTTTGCTTTGCTTTCTCTTCTCTTTTTTTTTTCTTTATCTTCCCCCTCCCCCTTTTTTTTAATAGGGGAGGGCTGGGGCAAAGGGAGAAGGAGAGAGAGAGAATCTTAAGCCAACTCCCTGCTCAGCATGGAGCCCGATGTGCGGTTCCATTTCACAACCCTGAGATCATGACTAGAACAGAAATCAAGAGTCAGATGCTCAACTGAGCCACCCAAGCACCGATCAGTTTTCTTCTTTCTAAAATGTGTAGTAGTAGTTACCGCAAAGAAGTTTTGTATAGATTAAATGAGATCATTTCTAGAAAGAGCCTGGGATGGTACTGAGTACATAATAAAAGCTCATGTATTTTATATATTAATTCTCCTCTTTAATGATCTACATATAAGATATGTAAGTATTAATACATAAATGTTCTTATATGTCTTTTGTAAACTAGACTGGCTGACTTTCAAATCTGCTACTTAAGTTACTTTAATATTCTTAAACACTCCATTTGTAGTCATGGAATTCATCTTTTGTATGTACAGGTACTTATTAATTCTCAACATTGTAGCCATTCTTAATTTAATTCAGACTCTGGAAGCTTGCATTAAGCTTTCAAAATCTGCAGGATGATTATGCTTACTTGGAAATTCTGAGTTGCTTAGCTACAGTAACCTTGCTCTAAGTGTGCTGGAGAAAGTGAGGTTGATTTCTACATCTCAAATTTGAGATTTTGACACAGTTTTTACACCTCCAAATCTCATAAATTCCTCTAACAGTGTAATTTGTGTATGCTGTTTTATACAGGAATTCTAACTCCAATTTTTAAGCCCACATGTTTTCATCAATTCATAGTCAGGTACCTTTGATTGCCAGCTGGAAACCATGCCCTTCTAAGAGATATTTTAGCCAAATTTTCTTCCTTGTTCATTCCCTGCCCCCCATCTTATGAAAACACCTGTAATTATTTTGGTTCTTTGCCATACCTGCGTTTCGGTCCATTTCTGCTTCTCTTGTATTTCTCTTTCATTCACTGCTTTGTTTTATTTATGTATTTATTTAGTCCCATCTCTAGCTCACTTTGGTTAAGAGATTGAATTTATTTCCTGATTTTGTTTCACTGACTTCACAAACTGTACCCTTATTTCACTCACTCTCTGATCTTTATTTCCCAGCTTGCTTTCCAGCCGATTGTCTGTCACCTGTCTTGATGACCTCTTCCCTTCATCAGCTAATTCCATCCTGTTTCTTAACTTCTTCTGGGTCCAAGAAGAATTTACTTCTTTTAGGGATTCCTGAATGTTTCTTGACTAATCGTGTTCTATAAAGAACATGTTCTAAAGTATCTAAGATCATATTATATCAATTACATCAAGTGATAATCCCACATTACCTTCGTCTTTTTCTCCCCCTTCCAGTGAATCAATATCGTCAGGATGACAAGTGGCAAAAAGAAGCATACATGTATCACACTACTGGGATAACTTTGCATTAGAATCTGAAGTCCTGAGCCTCTCTTTTCCCCTTCCTTCCTTCCTTCCTTCCTTCCTTCCTTCCTTCCTTCCTTCCCTCCTTCCTTTATTCCTTCCTGTCTTTTTTTCTAGCTCCTATACTGATTACTACAATAGCTACACTATTACAATATAGTATGATATACTAGCTCGTATATTACACAAATATGGTCAGCTCAATAAAATGTTCAGAGAGAATTTTTGCCAGCTTTCACAGAGAATGTAATTAATGTACTATCATAATAAAATAAACTGCTCTTCAAAAACCCCCAAAACTTCTCTTTCATGAAATAATAAAATTTTTGATAAGAAATAAAAATTTATACTATGTATTTTAGATTGTATTCAATTAAGATATAAAATAAATTTTAAGTATATTTATCTCTATCCTCCCTTAAAATTATTTAACAGCATAAAAATGTGGCCAATTTAACATGAAGGTTAAATTATTTCTAATCAATTGTTATCTGCATATTATAAAAAGCTTATGTAAAAAAAGAAGTTTTACATAGAAAATAGTAAATATCAGAATCGCCTCCATCTTGTAGATATAATAGAAAATAATAAAACAGAATTAATTTAAGACTTATTTGTATTTACAGTTCAGAATCAAATAGAATATGATTATTTCTCTTCTAAAAATAGAAACCTGCAATCATATAACCTGTTTGAGTGAACACTGCAGAATAAGTTAGGGCTGTCAGGAGGCAACGGATGAGGTGGCTGAGGAGGGAAGGAGCAGAGCTTGAGCCTTGCTCTTCCTGTCCACGCTGCCATCAGTGAGTTTCTCTCAGAGCCTGGGTAAGAAAACTGAGTAGCACAGTTGATGAAGGACATTGCTACAGAAGTTGCTATTTGGGGTATATTGAGAATAAATCTGGGAAATGAAAAATAAGTTGGTTCTGGGAATGAAGATCAGATTTGTGTGTGTGTGTGTGTATGTGTGTGTGCATGTGCACATGAGATTTGGAGCCCATCAGCAACTGTATCAAATAAAAAAGAACTATAAATTAAACAGTTCTTCTGCCCTAAAGATGGTTTTATATTATTGCTCCCTCTTTAGTTTTAGAGTGACTCCCTAAAGGACCACTTCTAATTACTGAAGATATAACAAGATTTATTTAGAATGTTATATATACACTCATGACCAATAATTTAGTTGCATCACCTGTGACTTCTGTGAATTTCACTTGAACTTAAGGGCTTTAAGATATAATTACCAGAAAAATCTAATGTGAAAATCGAATCACAATAAGCCTCCCAAGATGCATCTAAAACTGAGGGTGGGGGCTGTTCTTTAGAGCACATGGAAAGTAGCTCTAACTCAGTAGCCTGTGTGTTGGCAAAAGTCTAGCAAAATGCCCCTCACAAAGTACATTCATTACATTTCTGTGGGATTAATTAATTAATTAAGGGTTATATCTGAATACTTTTTAATGTACCCAACATTTACAAAAATTGGTTTAGGCCAAAAGTAAAGCCCCATGCAACTCTGACATTCTAGTCAAACACCTCATTGACTTGAGGTAAGGTGATTTGGTTTGAATTCTTTAATGAGCAGAGGAAAAGAGCACTTAGGCTCACAGTGTAATTCTACTGTAGATTTTTATTGCTTGTGATACAGGTCTCAATAGGATACATAGCAGTGTGTAACTAAAACACACATACAGACATATATACACACACACAACCTTGGGATGCTAAAAAATATAAATGTGTTTGGTGAAAGACAAATGTAATTACCTGCCAAGATACTGCCAGTGACAACACTATAATAACCATGGGTACTTTGTGGTTCCATAATGCCTTATGGAAAATGAACAAAAATGAATATCCGAGGATAAGAATTAATCAATAACTTAAAATATCTATTAACATGGAATAGTTTGAAAGATGGAAATAGAGCAGTCCAGACTGATTAGGGAAGTATTGTTGTTTTCTTTACTGTAATAAAAACATACATATTTAAAAAAAATTTTGTCATCCAATATTTCATTAAATGTATCACTTTGTACATCTTTCTCTCAAATAATTATATCTCCTTCAAGTCTTGACTCAAATTTCCCCTTTTATATGAGACCTTCCCTAAGGTCTTTTTACTTTCTCTTTTTAAAGCACTTATTGATTCTAGCATGCTATATACTGTCTTGTATATTGCTTATTATTTGCTGTTTGGCCCACTAGAATTAAGCTTCCTCAAAAATAAGGTTTTATTTTATCATTTTTTAATGTTTACTTTTGAGAGAGAGAGAGAGAGAGAGAGAGAGAAAGACAGAGACAGAGTGCGAGCAGGGAAGGGGCAGAGAGAGAGGGTGACACAGAATCCAAACCAAGCTCAGAGCTTATAGCACAGAGCCTGAGGCGAGGCCCCAACACATAGACCATTAGATCACGACCTGAGTTAAAGTCAGATGCCCAACTAACTGAGCGACCCAGTGCCCACCCCTTTTATATATTTTTTTAAATAGTTTATTGTCAAATTGGTTTCCATATAACACCCAGTGTCATCCCAACAAGTGCCCTCCTCCATGCCCATCACCCATTTTTTATTTTTGAGAGAGAGAGACAGAGACCGAGAAAAATAAGATTTTAGATGTTTTGTTTCCTGATGTGTCCCACATACCTAGAACAGTGCCTGGAACCTGGAATATAGTAGGAAAGCAATATATTTTTTTCTGAAGAAATTTAAGAAATCATCATTTAACTCTGAAGATTTCCATGACTCTTAAAAGAGTTTCTCAGTAAATATTTAAAAGTGCAATAATTGAATACTGAGAACTCTAAAGGAAAGCATTTGTGATGGTAGAAGGTTACCAGATGCTAACGGTGGAGTGGGAGATGATCAGTGATGGAAAATGAGAACAAAGCAATAAGAGAGAAAGTGAAGAAAATGAAAAGTAGGAGTACCTAGGAGAGATGACAGTTCAATTAGATGCTTCAGGTTTTAAATATACTTGAATATGATAAAATAATGATCTCAGATTTTGACTTCTAATCTCTCTGAAATGTCTATGCTACTCAATGACTCTAGATAAGACTGTCTTTTTAGATAGAAGTCTCAAAACTGCTATGTAACCCAAGAATAAAGTTTGATATATTATAAAAACATATTTCCCTTTGTTTTCTTTTGCTGTCAAAAAATTGTTTCTTTTGCCAGCTCCCATAGGCTCTTAGTGGGAAAAGTTTGGTGAGCCACTTTTCTGATGCAGTAGTTTTAAACTTGACTGCAGGTTGGAATGATCTGGGGAGATTCTAAAAGTGCCTGACCAGTTAAATGAGAACTCTGGGGGTAAAATCCAGGCATGGGTTGTTGGGAGCCATTCTGAGCCCACTAGTCGAGAAAACTCCTGGTGAGGTTAAAGCAAGTTTGCATGGTCTCTTGCCAATCAGATGATGGCTGATATCCACCCCCACTCTNTAAATAAAGACCCCAAAACCGACAGGACAGAGGTGCCTGCCTGGTGATCAGAAAGGATCTCGGGGCTCTCTCACTCTCTCTCTCTCTCTCGCCGACACCGTCCATCCTTCAGGGACCCCTGGACCTGTCGGAGCCGGTGCGGCCTCTGACAATGGGTGTTTTTTTAAGCACCCCAGTGATTCCAATATACAGCCAAGTTTGACAACTTTGACAAATTCTCTATTTACTGATCTACTGCATGAAGGTTTGTCAATCCCTGAAAATCCACTTACTGGGGAATCTTCTGAACCTGGGGACTAACCATTATCTGGGGGCTCATCAGCCATGTACCCCAAACTAAGGAGGCAAGAGCAAACACTAGCAGTGTGCCTCTAACTTTAGAATTCCTTAGAATCATCTAGAGAGTTTATTAGAATGTGAATTCCTATGCCTTACCTCTGGTGATTCTGATTCAGTAGGTCTAGGGTGGGGACTGAAAGTTTTCTTTCCAATGAGTTTCTCATTAAAGTTTGAAAGTTTGAAAACTCTTGCCCTAGAGAAAGGACATTTTGGAATATAGCTCATCAGGCCTGTGGGAATAGCCCTGGGGGAAATACAATGAGAAATATCACGTCCACACTATAACCTTATTTGGGATCTCCAGTGAACTTCAACAACTGATTTCTCAAAATCTTAGGTGACTCAAAATCTTCAAGGATGGCTCAAGTCTAAAATGGATGCCTTAAGGGGTGCCTGGGTGGCTCAGTCAGTTAAGCTTCCAACTTTGGCCCAGGTCATGATCCCATGGTTCATGGGTTCAAACCCTACATCGGGCTCTGTGCTGACAGCTCAGACCCTGGGGCCTGCTTCAGATTCTGTATCTCCCTCTCTCTCTGACCCTCCCCTGCTCTCTCTCTCTCTCAGAAATAAATAAAACATTAGAAAATTTTAAATAATAAAATGGATGCCTTAAAAGAACCATAGTCTGGAACAGTCCACATCCCCTACGTGTAACCAAATAAAGCCAACCCTGTATTGGTTATATGCACGTATGACTTTCCGTAATACATTTCTGATTGCTCATCCTCTCTATATTTCAATAACCTTTGGTTGATGAATGTCTCGTCAGGCACTTCACAAACACAGCATAGTTAGTAACTCTCACTCTTGCTAGATTTTGTTTGCCATCTTCATCTTCAAAATCCTACCTAGCAGAATATCAGTCACACATTATATATGTATAGAATTCTTAATAGTAATTTCCATGGTTCCCACATTTTGGGTTACAATTCCATATAGAAACTGTGAGGTAAAAGAATGTAGAACTAGCACTGGTTAATAGAGTATCTATTAATCAGTTCAATAGTGAACCAAGGCAAAAATCATTCTCAGCTTTTCTCAAACCTCTCAGATTAACCCTTTGTGTTTCTGCTCCTATTAAATATTTAGTTTAGTGCCATTAGAACTTTATCGAGCTCACATAAAAGTATTGAAGAGGTACATAGTAGTTTGCCCAAATCCACTTGCCCATGCATCCATTGTTAGGTATGGTTCTGGGTCCTGCGATACTTATGGAATGTCATTTCTGCCTTACACTGAAGCGATCTTGAAGGAAATTGTTATTGCAACAGAAAACAAAAGGGATCCCAGCTGGGGCTAACCAGAGGAGGTAAAGTTCTCAGTGACACCAGTAAAATAAATAGCCTCTTGATATAATTCACCACTAAATGATAGTGTGTGCAAGGATGACACTTTGTCACCTGCTATGCATTTTTGCACTTGCCAAATCAGTCACTTTCTTACATAGGTGTGTTGGGAGGGAACAATTTTGAAGAGGATCTTTGTCCTGTAAAACTTCTATATTTTCCATTCCTAGGAAATGCAAGTAATATTAACATGAGATCAAAATTCTATATATCTCTATAAATGTGAACCAACACAACTTTAGTCATATGTCAGAAACTTTACACATAGCTTGCAGCTTAATATCTTTCATAATACTTTGGTCATTGGCAGGAAGATTATGTGATCCCAGTACTACCTTCAAGTGTCTACAATTCTCTCCCATGGTTATTTCCTGGAGTCATTTATACCTCCTTAGGCAATGAACCATGGCTTGAAAAACACCTATTATTGGGCTGATTTTCTCAACAGACTCAGGATGCTATAAATATTTTTCTTTCCACTTTGGATATTTTATAATATTTTTACATGTTTATTTATTTATTAAAATCTATTTTTAAGTTTATTTATTTTGAGAGAGAGAGAGCACAAGATGGGTAGGGACAGAGAGAGGGGAGAGAGAGAATCCCAGGTAGGTGCCACACCATCACACAGAGCTGGATATGGGGCTCGAACCCACCAATGGAGAGATCATGACCTGAGCAGAAATCAAGAGTCAGACTGACTAAGCCATGCAGAGTCCCTGATTTATTTTTTATTTTTTATTTTTTAAGTTTATTTAATTTGAGGAAGAGAGAGAGAGTGCCTATGTACAAGTAGGGGAGGGGCAGACAGACAGAGGGAGAGAGAATTCCAAGCAGGATCCTCGCTGTCAGTGTGGAGCCAAACATAGGGCTCAATCCTACAAACCATAAGATTATGACCTGAGCTGAAATTAAGAGTCGGACCCTACACCGACTGAGTCACCCTGGTGCCCCTATTTTGACTTTTTTTTTCTTTTTTTAAAAACGGCTTGTAGATTTGCCTGTCTGAAACTACCATTTTTCTGTCCTTTTACTGTCCTACCAGCAACAACACCACAACAATATACAAACTGCAGCAGCATTTCTGAGTGGTCCACCAACTTTCATCTACTTGTTGATAGTCCTCCTACAGATTATCACCATTTCCTCCACCAAAATGAGACACAGACTACTTTTTCTTGTAGAGGTCTGCGTGCAGGCAGCCCTGCACTGTCACAGGGCTACTGGTCAGACAGGCTGTGGCTCTAAACGGAAGCCATATGGCAACAGGCTGATTTCTCTGTGTTGAGTCCTGCACCTGTTACTCAGTGGGAGGATGCTCTTTTAGTGTTTATGTTCTTAGAGCTATTTTAATTTTCTTCATGGCTACTTCTCTGTGACTCACCGTTGGCTTCCTGTTCTTTCTCACTACTTTCCAAAACTCAGATAATTTAAGCGACTGAGAGTTATTCAATACAAGTTTATATGAGCTTCACTTCGCCTCTCATTCATTTACATTTATTTTTAGTTTTAGTGGAACATGAAGGACATGCACTCTTGGTTAAATTCTTCTCTGATCTGCCAGTGAGAGATAGGAATTTGAAAAATCTGTGGAAGGAAGTGGAACCTCTTGGAGAGATGAAATAGGAAGATCATCACTCCATGGTGTGTTTGGGGGCAAGTCGGCTTCCCGTATAGCTGCAATTTGTGGCATGACTTGTGGATGTTGTCAAATATACATCCTTTCCATTATTCTCCAAAGGATGACTACAGTAATGGGTCTGTGTGAAAAATGCTTTTATGTAGCTGTGCTAGCCAAGGGAGCACCTGGGCCACATTTAAATTAAATGTGGCATAAATCATCCCTAGAGCAAATTCAAGTCTAAAACCAGTGGGGGGAGCAAAAGGAAATTATTTTTGAACTCTATTGCTTTTTCCTATATATAAATGGTTTTATAAATACATCTGAAGAATTATTTCAAAAGTGGTGAGCCCCTCTGAAGGTCAGCAAGGGTACAAGTGTTAACAGCTGCATTTGTCAAATGAGGATATGATTTTTCATCTCTCCCTTAATTGGACTTGGCTGTTACATTATGAGGGATAGCAGCTAGGAAAAGGGGTTCAGCAGGCTGAGATTTGGTGACCAATTCCTTATTGTTGGTTTTTGGTTTCTTCTTCTTATTCCCCTTCTTCTTCTCTTCCTTCTTTTTCTTTTTTCTTTTTTTGGAGTAAGAAATTAACTTAGTGGCATCAGAGGAGCTCACAGATGAATTCGTAATCATCCCAAATATTTCCTCCATTGGAATGCTAATACCAGAAATTTCTCAAGACCCAGAGGATTTACTCTTATTAAAGAACCACCAAGAAAGTGATGGCTTATTTGCATATTAATTTGAATATTTTAGTTATTATTATCCTTATTCTTAGTTTTAAATTATTATTATGTAAATACTCAGATATTTTCTGACAAAATTTTTTATATAAATGATAGCTAAAGAAACTATGAAGACAGGTTTGGCTTGGGAAGGGTTAGTAATGTGCACAAAGGAGAAATTGAGTAATTTGCACGCAAACTGCATGGAGTGAATAATTTTTTCTACTTTTAATGGCTTGGACTCATATGCAGGAAGTATCTGGGAGAAGGTACAAAGTGACTTATGATTTCCTGTCCAATTTGAAGATAAACATCCTGAACTCAGGGTATAGTCAGCTCTCAGAGATGCTACAGGGTAGACTCATGTTGTGACCAGACTTAAGGGTAAAAAATGGCTTTAGCCTGTTCTTCTCTCAATTTGTTCCAAAGCAGCTTTATAACTTCTGAACCAAGATACTCAAGATATGTAACAGATAAATTTGCATATTTGTAAAATCAATCTCTTGTCTGGAAATAAACCATAAGCCAATGACCCCTTTCTTGTTGAGAACTTAGGGAATATAAGTGGCTTCCATTTTCAACCTCATCACCACTGGTGTGACTCAGTTGAAATTAGTGCTGCCGTTGTGTCCCTGGCAGCACAGAGATAGTCGAATACATGCAGCAGTTTGCCTCCAGGTCTTCCAAAAACACATTATATGGAGTTGAGATGAAGTTATTGTTTTATAATCAAACAAAAATGGATATTTCAAAAACACATTTTTTATATGTTTACTTTTTTTTTTAATTTTTAAAATGTTTTATTCATTTCTGAGAGAGAGACAGACAGCATAAGCAGGTGAAGGTCAGAGAGAGAGGGAGACACAGAATCTGAAACAGGCTTCAGGCTCTGAGCTAGCTGTCAGCACAAAGCCTGACGCAGGGTTCGAACTCACCAACCGTGAGATCATGACCTGAGCCGAAGTCGGACATTTAACCGACTGAGCCATCCAGGCGCCCCTAGGTTTCCTAATAGGTATTGCAGGAAGAATGTATCTAGAATTCTATCTTGTGGGAAAGAATTACCTGAAATATTTTCTATGTGTGAGTAAAAACAGAAATGTTGTTCAATAAAATGCATATTTTTGAGTCATCAGATAAAAATAATTATGACAAGCAAAGCTATTAATTAAACTATCAGGCATAGTCTCTACCTCCACCATTTAATGCACAATTAGCTCAGAACAAGCTGAAAGGATTGAGGACTCAAATGTCCATGCTTCATAAAATGTCAAGTTAAATGCCTAACTGTGAACCAGATTGCTTACTATACAGGCCTTTCAACTGTAAATATCAAATGCATAAAGTACGGCATGAATCTTTTAACTTTATAAAGATGGCATGTGGACTTTAACATTTTGGGAAAATTAAGTCACTTACTAACGTTTATGAGGAAGCACGCATTTAAGCACTACATTGGACCTCTGTTGATTAATTATATGGATGCCAAAATGTCATACATCAGATTCAAGCATGATGTTAAAGGTCTTGGTTAAAGAAAACTCAAATGACTTCTCAAAATAATTTAAAACAACACTGAAAATAAGATCTTATTCAAATTTTTCTAGACAACAAGTAAAATTCGATTTTTGAGATGAATGGAAGGAACTTGGTTCCACAATTTTAAAAACTAAGTTTTAGACTTGGTCATTTCTAAAGCTCTATGAATTGTAGCATTCTGTGTAATTATAAATATTATAATTTCTTTAACTAATGCACTATTTTACCAGATTTTAAAAAAATCACAGTAATTATTCCTCAGAGGATATTGTCCTTAGTTAGGGAACAATGGAAAAATGACAGAGATTAAATGAATTGTTCATGTGTTAAAGAGGCTTTTAGTTTGAATAGATTTAGAATAACATCCCTTTGTGTATGTCTCAGTAGTTAGGTAATGTTTCTCCTGACATTTGTTTTAAAGAACAATCAAACCCCAAATCTCCTTTTATTTGGATGTTCGGTTCAAAATGAGCATAAAACTAATGTCTATATTTATTTGGCTATATCTTCTCAAAGTCCAAGTTTTTATGATGTGACCTTTATAATATGCTGCTTTTTAGAATTGTGCTCATATGATGAAAACAAACAAAATAAATGAGGGTAGACTTACAGGACATCAGCCAAACCACCTGGCTCCACATCTTGCTCATTTTAAGGATGATGTGAGAAAATTAATTACTTTAATCAAACACCATGGCTTCTTGTTCACAAAAGACTGGGTGGGTGGGGTTTAGTGTGTAAATGCCGTCATTTCCTGAGCGAGCGGCAGATGGTTGGACGAGTCATGGCCTCCGAAAACACTTTTGTCAAGTGTTGTACTAAAACAAAATAGAGTTGTAACTAGCAAGATAAGTCACAGAGAAAATAATTAAGAGCCAAACAATGACCTATAATAAGGCAGACTGTTAATTATACTGATAGTAAAACAAAACATACATCCAGCACAGTCATAGGTAAAGTTTACTGTTCGTCCAGGGAGCTGGCATTGTCTTCTTTCAGTTCTTCAGAACCATACACTTTGCAGAGTCATTCATGAGTCCTTTCCTTCCCTTCACCATTTCTAACTCTGATTGATAATAGCATATTCTCAAGAATCTTAATCACCAGTGGAACTGTGTCCAAGCTGATCACCTCGTGAAAGATATTCCTCTATCATCAAATTGAATGTGCACTTATTTGTTGGGGCGAAAAAGAGCATGGAAATCCTTCTTACACAGTTGACATTGTGTTACCTAACAGTGGTAAGAATGTGTTTCTCCTGATAAGGAATCTAAAGTGAACACCAAATTCAATCACATCTGAGTCATCCCTTTGCCTTAAAGAGCCCTGTTATGGATTGAATCGTGTCTCCCAAGAAGATATGTTGAAGTACTAATCCCCAGTACTTGAAATGTTACCTTACTTAGAAACCGTCATTGCATGGGGCTCAGTTGGTTAAAAATCTGACTCTTGATTTCAGCTCAGGTCATGATCACATAGTTTGTGTGAACAGTGTGAAGTCTGCTTGGAATTCTCTCTCTCCCTCTCTCTCTGTACCTCCCCAACTAGTGTGCTTTCTCTCTTTCTCTCTCTCTTTCTCAAAATAAAATTTTAAAAAACCTTAAAAAAGGAAACAGACACTGCAGATGAATTAATTAAGATGAGGTCATATATAAGGAAGGAAAGGCCTTAAACCAGTAAGACTAGTGTCCTTACAAAAAAGAGAAGAGGGGTGCCTAGGTGGCTAAGTCATTTAAGCCTTGGACTCTTAATTTCAGCTCAGGTCATGATCTTGTGATTTGTGAGATCGAGCCCTTGAGCCCTCAATGGAGCCTGCTTGAGATTCTCTCTCCATCTCTCACTGTCCCTTCTCTGCTCATGCACATTCTCCCTCTTTCTTTTTCAAAATAAATAAATACACTTTTTTAAAGAGAAGAGATGGAAAGGAGAATATCAAATGAAGACAGAGATAGTCAGAGAGAAGACAGGCCCATGATGATGAAGGCAATCCTGTAACCCTACAGCTGCAAGCCAAGGAACACAAGTGTTGCCAGTAACACCCAGAAGCCAAGAGAGAGAATGCAGCTCTTCATTTCAGAATTCTGCTGTCTTAGACTGTGTAAGAATAATTTTCTGTTAAGTTTCTGATCCTTTGATACAGAAGTCCTAGAAAACTGATACAAGTTCATTTAGTTTTCTCTAATTGGGTATTTCACATGTATTTGAGTCTGTGTCCTAAATCTAACTTAAATTCTCAGTTATATAGTAATTTCCTTTAGAGTGGAGTCCATACTATTTCTTTAATATTTTCTCACTTTGAATCCCTTTCTACCATGCTATTCGTCCTGATGGCATGTTGAATGCAGGGATTCAGTCGATTGTGTTGCCTTACTGACCCTCTTATAACAAACATGGTAAAGAGAAATAAGCATATGGTAGAATGACAGAAAAATGCTAATATTGTTAGGGTTAAGTTTAGGTCCTCTTTCCTTAGGATATATTTATAAAATAAGTCCTGAAGGAAGTTGAACCTTCTTTCACCTATATTTATTATGAAAATATACAGAGAATGCTATAAGAATTTGTATTACAGTTAAGAATGTGATAGAAATGTTCAGATGCAGTTCAAGATGGATAAGATAACTACCAAAAATCTATATTAAGCCCTAGGCCAGACCTACCATAATTTAAAAAATCACGGTGTTGATGTTAGAAGAAAAAGACATGCCAATGGAAAAACACAGAATTCAAAACCTTTGTCATAGGAAGGTAAGATAATGGTAGCATTTCAATTCAATTCAGAGAGGAAGTTTTATTCATTTGCTGATTCTAGGAAGGCTCTTTAACCATTTAAGAATATGAAAGCTAGATTCTTACCACATACCATATCATACAGCTTAAATATGCAATTTAACAATTGAAAAGTAATAATGTCCAACATTGACTAGGGTGTAACTGAAGCAGACCCTTTCACATGTTGATGGTGCAAATAATCACTATGACCTTCCTGAGATGCAATCTGGTGATGTTTGCAAAGAACTTTTAAAATGCTTATCTTTTCTTCTTTCCTTATTACATCTTTGGAGCTTTAACCTTAGCAAGTATTCTGGTAGCAGGAGAGCAATGTCCTTTCACCCATAACTCCCCGGACTTTAATGTGCACAGAAGTCACCTAGAGATCTTGTGAAGATTGCAGATTCTGATTCAGGGGCCTGTGGGTGGGGTCAGAGATTCAGCTTCCAAGGTGAGGTGATGCCTATGCATCTAGTCAGGGGGCCCCATCTTAAGCAGCAATGCAGCTTAGGTCATTGTCAAAAATACCTTGCAAAATCCCAAGCTACATCTTCAGACACATATACGTGAAGTCTAAATAGCAAGTGAAGTACATTTATTTCTTAACCTTTTCCAGCTTTCTTCCTCCTACATAAAACTCTGGTATCAGTAGTTTACAGAGAAAACAGTTTCACTAAAACAATGTCTCTGGGGCTTTAGAGCTCATTATTTCTTTGCCCTGGGAAAGTTCCCACTTGCAACCGCCCTAAAAACATTCTTAAATCTGGCTTCCATCACTGAGTTAAACTCTACTGTCTAAGAGAGGAGAAAGGTATGAAAAGCTCAATTGGGGCCATTCCGGCAAATTTAATAGCTCTTCAATTCACTGACCCTTTTGGGATGAGCCAAATCCACTATCACTCCTGTGGAGAGACTGCACATTAAGGTGCCCTTGATCAGCCCTTACTGCTCTGCACTCTGAACAGCAAAGCTTCTTAGAACACTTGCTTTGACCACCTCCAAATTTGAACATGACAAGGATATAGTTCAGATACAAGGCAATATAAAAAAGCGAGAATAACTTTAGAATACAACACCTTCCATACTAGAGAAAAGAAAGGTTCTGACTGTTTTATACCTAAACATACCTGAGGGTAACAACCCTCCTAGTGGCTCGCTAAGAAGTGCTGAGTGCTAGGGGCAGGCAGTTAGAGAAAGAGCCTGCAGAAATGTGGGGGGAAGGCCAAAATAGCTTGAAAAATGCCTTGGGTGATTTGAACATGTGTTCCACCCACCTGCACCTACAATACTTCCCTGCGGATTTTGAGTCACTATTCCAGAGGGTGACAACAGAATGAGAATTGTATTTTATGTTAAAAGAGCATCCAAACTTATGCCTCTCTTTTTTGGATTTAAAAACCTTTGACAGATTCAATATGGTGAAGAACTTAGTCACTTACAAAAGGCGGATCATTTACCATCCTGAACATTGTGCTGGCTTTTGAACACATTTTCCAGCCTAGTCGTAGTTCCCAATTAAAGAACTGTCTCAGCATGGAATTATTTCAGCAAAAGCTTCTTTTTACACAAAACTAAAATTCTGTGCCACATTTACAAATGGCAATTTAATGGAAGAGGTTCTGGTGTTAAAATATATTTGATGTCTTTTTCCTAGTCAGCTTTATAACATATTTTCATTTAATGTATTTCATTTAAATACATTGAATTTGTTAGACCAGCTACACAGCTCTCCATATGGAAGAGGGTCAAATGCCACTTGAACTTCAAGGATACATTAGGAAAGTGAAATAATGCAGAGTATTCCACACTACATTCACTGAATATAAAATATAGAAAAGCACAGCACTTTTTTTTTTGCTCAAACATGAAATGGGATTTCTTTTAGTTTTTATTTCTCTAATACATATTTCAGAACTCTTTCGCATAGGATTCATTTTCAGCTTAGATTTAATTGTCACCTTGTATTCTGAAATGTAATGATACAGTTTAGGGATGGGTTTCTAAACTTTTTTTTTTCCCATTTCCATGATCAATCAGAACTACCAGAGCTGGAAATCAATGTTGGTGAGCAAGTCCTTTGTACTAAGCTCATCCTGTAGTGAAACATATCCATATAAAGGGTATGCAAATATCACTGCTTCAGCTGCAACTTCAAATATCTGGATCCTCTGAGTCCCTCTGATGTTAACGAAACATGGTCATTTTGCTCATATTTTTCAGAGTCAATTCATATGCCTAAAATCAGTTACCTCGTAATAGCCTGAAACAAAGGTGATTTTGACCACTGGGTTTTAGACTTTTTTTTTTTTTATTGCAACCCCAGTGCAAAAGATTTAATGCATACTATAGATATTCATTCTTGCTTTTGTTATGTGCAATTCCTGCTGGTACTTTCAATTCAATTCCCTTCAATTCCTTTATTTTCTGTTCTAAAAAAATGAAGCATAGTTGATTATTTTTAAAATGACTGGCTTGTGCTCAAAATAATTTAAAATGTTCTTGTTTTAAAATTTAGAATTATTGAAAAACAATAATATGAGTATGCTGGCAATGAGTTATTCCTTTGCCATTTATTTGTATTAAAACATCAGTAAAAGAACTTTAAAGTATTTTATAATCATTACAAAATAAAAGTTAAAGTTAAGTTTTTTTTCAAATAATGCACCATCACTCTTTCACAGTGGCACTGGAAATCAGTCCAAGTATGAAAAGGAAAAATATATAAAGCATTGTTAATATTGTCAAAGTATAATTTTAATAAAGTTAAAAGACATCATTCCTAGGCAAAACATAGTGAGCATTCATCAAAGTTTATTTACTTTACTAATGAGGGAACCAGAAGAAAAGGACAGGAGAAACCGGTAGACTCA
>NW_027527393.1:1642555-1757141 GCF_008692635.1 Crocuta crocuta | reverse complement strand
TTATAAGGGGTGCTGGAATAGTTTGCTAAGTTAAATATAAAATAGGTTAATGTTTTACAAAGCAATAATACAATAACCTCTATGATTCTATTAGAATCATTTATGCCTCTACTGCACAAAAATCACTATTTATCCATCTTCTCAAATTAATGTGTAATTTATGAAGCCTGTGCCCTAATCAGTAGTAAATAGTAAATCAAACAAAATTATCTTCCCACGTAGAGTGTCAAATTTATCTCAGTCAGAAAGTTCTCCTGTGACATTGAAAGAGCATACAGATATCTTTTAACCTAATTTCCGAGACTTAGACTATTGTTCTTAAGACTATGAAATGTTCATTGGCAATAACTAAATCAGATTTATTTTCTGTCTTCAGCACCTAGACAGTGACTGGTATATAGTGAATATAAGAATACTTCTTTAGCAAAGGACTACTAATTCATACAGGAATAAAGGGGACTTATGATGGCATAAAACTCTGCAGAAGGACCTTTGAATATTAGTATGCCCCTTTCTATCTAGTAACATTTTTATTTATGCTGACTGCTTCACTCACCTAGCCCTTATTGTGAAAATTCTAACATGACTCAATAGTGTGTAAGTAGAAAATATTTTAGGATACTTTTAGGCTATTTTCAACTCAGTACAACTAACCTTATCACTCTTATTTACATTATGAAAAAAAGAGCATGCCAAACAGAAATCATTGCCTTGAGGTCTCTACAAATGCATCTGGAGGAGCTTTTTCCAAGGTACTTTCTGAAAGTGGTAGTCTTGAATTGTATCCTTGTAATTTTCCTTTTTGATTTTGCTTGACTGGTTGCTTTTTGGGCAGGGTTATAGAACTCAATGTAAGGTATAAGCACTCGTTAAAGGTTATAATTGATTAAATGCCTTATTAAAATCAGTAACAAGACAACCTATGTAGGAATGTGCAACATCTATATGTGGAAAACTTTAACACTGAATAAATAGGAAGACATGATATTTTCTTGGATAGGAGGATGTAACATTATAAAGGTGTTGTCTGTCCTCAAATTAATCCATTCATTTAATGCATTCCAATAACACATATTTTTTTTTCGAATGCAGGCAAGATGATTACAAAATTCCTTTAGAAAAATAAGAAGAAAGAATTACCAAGAAAATTGGGGAAAAGGCTAGTAATAAGGAATGACTATCCCTAGCAGATATTAAAACATTTTATAATGCCTAAATCATACAAAAAGTGATGATGCATATGAATAGATGAACAGACCAATGTAATTGCAAATAAAGTCTATATAAGACTAAAGTCTGAGATTCAGGGAACATTTCAAATCAGTACCAAGTATCAAAAATCTAAATATAACAAAGAGCCCATAAACATGCTAGCTGAAGTTAGATTTTTGTCTATAATATTAGATCAAGTAAAGTCCAAGCATGAAATATAATCCAGATAACATTTATAAATTTGATAGCATAACTAGTTACACATTTCTGTAAGTGGGAGATTTGCATATGCATACAGTTCTCTTAAAATATACAAAGTATATCTGAAAGAATTCACAATAAACTGGAAGTGAGTGGCTGCAAGACAGTCAATGAGTGGTATGGAGACTTTTTACCATATATCCATTCATTCTTTAAATATATATCACTTATGAATGAGGAAGAATGCAATATAAGAGAAAATGTCCATACAATGCTGAAATAGCATGGAATGACTGCATCTTTTAATCTGCAGTGTAACCAAGACAACGCAGGTCTGAAAGAAAATCTTTCCTTCTTAGCATGCTGCTATGCAACACCCTCCTTCAAGTTGCCTGTTGGTGTCTTTACACATAGTTACAAAGGTTTCCTCATCTCTACATTATATGCCCTGTACTGACGTGTGTAACCAGATGAAGAAGGAATAAAGAATATTCCTACAAGTGAGCTGTCCCAGAGGTGAGATCTCATGGCATTTTCAGGAGTGAAGATTATAGGGTAGGGGATGATGAATGAAAAAGATGGAGAAGACAGGCAGGGCTCTATAATCTGTGTCAAGGGGGCTGGGATTGATCCTGGGCACTGTAGAGGATCATGAAGGGGGAATGCAGTCATCTGGTTTGCATTGTAGAAAGGTATCTCTGGCAATAGGGAGGAAAACTGATTGTATGAAGGGGGTGGAGGGGCAGCAACACCAGAGGCAGTGAGGAGGCAGAGTCCGCTGGAAGGCGGACTGTACATATTCCATAGTATAGTAGATTACACAGTCTGTTTAATTAACACCTTGAAACAGTTTTCCTTTCTTTCTTTCTCCATGGCAGCTAATTAGAGCTCATTGATTTGCTGCACACTAATTATGAGGCAGAACTGTTCTATAACACTATTTCATGTATTTCATTTATACCTTGCAGTAACCTCTTGGCTTTGATGACATTCCTGTCCCCATTTGATAGATGAAAAATTGTCACTAAAGGTTCAGGACCATGCCAAAGTTCACACGGTAAGTGATGGACGTGGAGTGTGAATGAGCACTTGCGTCCAGAACTACGGCTCGGCTGCAGTGGGTCCCTGTGGTGCCAGTACTCCTGTGCCATGTGAAGGTCTAGGACACAACTTACATCACCTTGCTTTTTTGCCTTGTATTGTAGAGTGGCCCCTCCTGCTCATCACCGAAGGTTTCTTTTGTTATTTAGCATCTGTCCTATGCCCCTATCATTGTTTATGGATGGGCTTCTTAGTCCTTTAGATATATTCAAATTCAAACTCTCCAACAAGGGCCCTCATTTTCATGAAATTATGAAAATTAGTCTTATCATCTAAAATGTTGGGGGCATGTGGGTGGCTCAGTTGGTTTAGCATCTGACTCTTGATTCTGGCTCTGGTCAGGATCACAGGGTTTCTGGGTTTGAGCCCCATGTCCAGCTCTGTAATGACATCACAGAGCCTGCTTAGGATTCTCTCTCTTTCCCTCTGTTTCTCTGCCCCTCTCCCACCTGCATTCTCTTTCTATCTCAAAAAACAAACTTAAATAAACTTAATAACACAAAATAAAATATGTTATTCCATTTCTCACCAACTACTGTATGCAGTATTAAACACTCCAGAATGTGATTATATGTTATCTTGATTTATGTTGTGTACATGAGTCCCATCTCCCTCTTTTAGACTTATTAAAATTAGCGTCTGTCTATCTTATTTGTATTCACTTCAGCCCTTAGTGCAACCTGAAAACGGGACATGCAGTAGGAAGTCAGAACACACCCAGTTAACTGAAATGTCTTTCCTTATGAGCTACTGATAGATTGATATTTCCCAAATTTGGCTTCCAGGTCTCTTCATATTTGGGGGAAAATTAGTTTAACATATTTAAGCATACTTTTCAGAAACTTTCATATGCTAATAATGAAGTAGAGGAACAAATTGCATTTGGTTTCACCACAAAGCTCCTTCACCTTTTTAAAAATATGTTTTATTTATTTCTGAGAGAGAGAGAGACAGCATGAGCAGGGGAGGGTCAGAGAGAGAAGGAGACACAGAATCTGAAGCAGGCTCCAGGCTCTGAGCTAGCTGTCAGCACAGAGCCCAACGTGGGGCTCGAACCCACGAACTGCGAGATCATGACCTGAGCCGAAGTCGGCTGCGCAACCGACAGAGCCACCCAGTCGCCCCTCTTTCACCTTTTTAAAAGCATGATATAAAAATAGTGGTAATGGGGTCCTTGAGTAGCTCAGCCGGTTAAGCGTCAGACTTCGGCTCAGGTCATGATCTCACAGTTCATGGGTTTGAGCCCCACGTCCGGCTCTGTCCTGACAGCTAGCTCAGAGCCTGGAGCCTGCTTCAGATTTTGTATCTCCCTCTCTCTCTGACCCTCCCCTGCTCTCTCTCTCATTCTCTCTCAGATATAATTAAAAATTTAAAAGGAGCGGTAAGGACGGGGCGCCTGGGTGGCTTAGTTGGTTAAGCCTCCGACTTTCGCTTAGGTCATGATCTCACGGTTCGTGGGTTCGAGCCCCGCGTCGGGCTCTGTGCTGACTGCCAGCTCAGAGCCTGGAGCCTGTTTCAGAGTCTGTGGCTCCCCCTCTCTCTGGCCCTCCCCTGCTCACGCTGTCTCTCTCTCTCTCTCTCCTAGAAATAAATAAAACATTTAAAAAAAAAGTAGCGGTAAGGATTAATAACATTTATTGCATGTGGACTTTATTTCTGATACTGTGTTTAAGCCTTTGCCATTCATCATGTCATTCACTACTGTTTTTATCTCGTGGAATACTACTATTTTCAGAAAGATAGCTTGGAAAAAGCTCATTCAGACAGATTCATAAAGAACTCAGGTGGTAATTTTTACTCGCAGACTCTTTTACATCCAAATCCAACTAAGTAGAATATGGAAAATCATTAATAGCACCACATTTGAAAACAGAGTATATTTTTAAATAAGTTGCAGTATTGGGAAATCTTGACTCAGACAGTCTTTCATATATATATATATATGAAATGCCATATAAATCCTTCCCAGAGCTTTGGATATGATCACAAAGACTTTTACATCTAACTGACCAGGGGTCCTTCCTTTTTTTAGCCTTCTTTATCCTCTGGGATAACAAAGCCTTGTGAAAGGGCATAAAGGTTGTCTTTGGGCGTCAGCTGAGCTGTCCACCTGTCGCTGACAGTCAAAACTATTTGCTGTAATAGATGTGAGTCGTTCTATGTTTCTGAAATGAGCTGTTCAGAAGATGATATAGTCTTCATTTAGCCAAAAACACAAGATCAATCATATAGCTGGGATAATAGTAAGGGAAAAATAGTGTTGTTGACTTGGTAATTTAATAATTTGTCAACTTTTAATTTTTCTTAAAACTCAAAAGACCATTTAGGGTATGGAACTCTCTAAACTTGTGATTTTTTTTTTCTGTTTTATCTTTCCATGGGTACAAGATCCACAATTTCCAGTATATTAGGGGCATATATCTACCTGTAAAAATGGAGAGTCAAAAATTCTAAGAGTTCAGAAATATGGTGAATCTGTTGGTGACAAGGATTACAAAAATGTTACATCTAAAAGGATTTGTAGCAGGCATCCAATTCAATCTCTTTTTATATGAAGATTTTATTTAATGAAATGGTAAATTAGTAGGCAAGATATGGCATAAATCTTGTTTGCCTTGCTGTTTATCCAGTGCCCTTTTACTAACAATCTGTTTGGGCAGTACTTTAATGAATGAAGAAGTGATTTTAGAATATATATTAATTACCAAAAATGTCCTAAATACTACCCGGGATATGAAAACACAAAGCTTTCTGACTGTGAATAATACTGACATACAATGAAAAAGATAACAAGAATGGATAAGACAATCTCACACATGATAGAAAAATATTTCCCTAAGAAGGCATTCATATGTTCTTTGATTTTTACCCTGATGAAAAATTTATGTTTTCGCCATCACAGCACTAATTTGACTGTGATCTATATATTTTACAATGTATGTATCTGCTTCTATGCACTTTTGAGGGTTCTGTCATATTCCAGCCAATATAATCATTCTCTTTTCTGGGTCACCGTGTTGAGATGCTGCATAGGTTCTACTATTCAAAATAGTCCTACTCCTGGCCCCCTAGGGGAGATATGCTTTTGAGATTTCATGACATGTGACTGTAAGGAAAATGTATTTAGACTTCCTACCTGTTTTCTTCTTGTATCAGCTTTTGCCTGTTTTTTTTATTTGTTTGTTATAATTGGTGTAATTCAGTAGTCATTTAGTATAACCCATTTACAATTGGTTATAGGTAAGATTAAATGCAGCACAAAGTATGCTTTGTAAACAATTTAACATGTTTTTGCAAGAAGTTTATAAAAACTTCAGTAAGACTATTAGGCAATTATCAAGGTGAGAGTTGGGGCATTCAATAAATAAGAAGTGTCTACTGTATACCAGATCTTCATATACTTCACGAGGAATAGGGTAACAGGAAATAAAACAGACATAAGCTCTATCCTGTGAAACAATCTTTCCGTAGACCAACAACTAGCATGCCAAGTGCTCACTGAGCTCTGTGCTTCAGTTTTGTTAGTTTTTACGGTTAGTTTTATGTCCATGCTCACATCTGCCCCATCCTTTCTTGCCAGGTCTTTTCCTTCACAAATGGTCAATGGCATGTCTACTCTGAGGGCTCTAGGCTGAGAATACAATTCAGTCTGCTTGGTCACAACGCTTCATGCATGGCCAACCTTTCCACTTTGTCCCTCTACCACACATCGTCTAATATAGGGTAAGGCCCCCTGACACACTCAATAATGGATGAATAAATAAATGACTTCTTTGTAACTCTCCCCTACTTCAAGCTTTCTTCTTCATTCAGGCTTCTGAAAAATGGGAAGTTGTATTATCCATCCGATCTTTCTCAACTATATATTCTCCCTGAACAATTGATATGGCTGCTTGGTTGGATTAGGGAGAAAAGAGTTTAGAAACAGACATTTTGGCAATTTCATATACATAAGTTTAGAGATGCTCAAATTTCTTTTAGTGTGGGAATAAACATCTTTAAAACAGAATGCTGGAGATTTAAAAATATTTTTTTTTATCTTTTTCAGAAACACATAAAATTATGAAAGTTAAAATAGGAATATATTTATTAAAATTTGTCTGACTAATTACTGTCTTATTGGTTTCTTTCATTTTTCCACTTTGAGGCTTGGTAGCAAAAAGAAAAAAAATGCTAAGAAGAAATAGTATATAGCTTACAGTAAATGTTGAAAATTTTACTTTATATACACTATATATTCTATCTCAAGATAATTATTTTTCCAATTCTTTAGAATTGCATTTCAAACCAAACTTGTTACACCTTTTTGTTACTGAATTCTAGGGAAAAAAGTGCCAAACATTAATATCTCAGCTGGAACAATCAAGACCACATATTATTGAGGTTTCTTATTAAAAGTGGCATTTTCATTAAAATCCCCTTCTTTGCTGTGAAAAGCCATGATGATGTATTATCTATTTTGAACAAATGTGCTGCAGAAAGTGCCTAGGAGGTAATAACACAGTTTAAGGGGAAAAAAATTAAATATGATGGCTAGCCAAATGCAATTTACACATTTGTGTTTTTTTGTGGCAAGTCATATATCTTGTAAAAAGGAATGCACCTGAGGCATAAATAGAGAAAAAAACAGTTTGTAATATTACAAAAATAAAAATACATCAAGAAGAGTTGCACTAAATCCAGATATTTTAGTTCACATAAATCCTAAAGCAGAACCAAATGAATGTTAAATGATACCTTTTTATCTTTCTTTCAGGTAAAAACCTGTTATTTTTTACTCTCCTGTCCCTAAG
This sequence comes from Crocuta crocuta, assembly GCF_008692635.1. Taxonomy (NCBI): domain Eukaryota; kingdom Metazoa; phylum Chordata; class Mammalia; order Carnivora; family Hyaenidae; genus Crocuta; species Crocuta crocuta. The sequence continues at coordinate 1,749,834 of NW_027527393.1, read as the reverse complement.
GTGTGCCCCTGGAAGTATCCTCCCTCCCTCCCTCCCTCTGATCCTTCAGGAATGGCTAGGAGCCTTCCAGCTGCACTGAAGGGGTGGAGCTAGGATCCAACAGGTCATTCTCCTTGAGGGTGGCACAGTGAGCCCAGATGCTAAGTGGAAAACACAATGCTGCCATTTACAAGCTTTTGGACTCTAAAGCAGTCATCTCATCTCCCTGTGCCTCATTTTATTCAGCTATAAAACAAACGAAGAACCCAAATACATGTCTAAACCCTCATCTTTCCAAAATAACCCATAGATATTCTAGTGTCTATCTATTCTTTCCATATTTTAAATACAACAGCTACAACCACAACAAAGAGGTGATACCTACCTATTCCCCAAGCAGCATCCTTAGTTTCTCAATTCCATGATGTGTTGCTACAGCCCCTGTCTCATCTCCACTTCTAAATTCTCATCATGTTCAAAGTCCAGCTATAAAGCTCCTGTGCTGTGGTGCCTTCTATGCCTCCCACACACTGCTCTGGGCTGGAAATGATTGCATGCTTTGAAAAATTCTCCCAGTATGTGATCTATAACTCACTGAAGCACTTATCCTTTTCTACCTCGCCATTCATGCACATGTTTTTATCTCTCTGCTATATTATAGGTTCTCTGAGGGCAATGCCATGACTTATTAATCTTTATATCTTCTGTGGTATCTACCATAGCCTTGCCAGTAGCAGGAATTTAATTAATGTTTATTGTGTCAATGAATATAAAAAAAAGTTATCTATACTATCTTATTCCGTAGGAAGATAAGATGATATAAGATCAGAGATGTGAAAGCCTTGGGAGAGTAAAAGTTTTATTGAAATGAAAGGCTTGATGGCTGGAATACTATACAGGCACATTTGACAAGGGAATAAAAATCCTTGAGGGCTATTCACAACTGACAGAACTCTAAAGTGTGACTTGGCTACTAAGGAAATCCCTGGGCTATAAGTGTAGCTTTATGAAAAATTGAGATAACATACTCAGAGAACACTAGAAGGAGTAAAATGCCAAAGAGAACAGCTTTTTCAGAGCTGTCAAGACATCTTAATTTGTTTTCATGCAGACAGACTTGTCAGACTGCCTCCTTGTCACAGCAAAGTTTCTATACATTGTGCCAACTTCACTTTCTTCATAGCCAAGAAATTTCGCCAAAGTGGGACAGAGACATTGCATGTCAACTGCATGCTGAAGTTGTCCATGGTTTGACACCATCCCTGCTGCAAGGTCGAAGTAATGAGGGATGGATTCTAAAATGCTGATGCTGACCTTTTGGTATGAAGGCCTAAGTCAGGTAGAAGGTCACAATAATTCTGCACAGGTGTCATCTCTTGGAATCATTCAAAATTTTCTTTATTTGGAAAGAATTAATGTAAAGATTGAGTCTGAGATTATAAAAGATAAGCAACTAAGACCTTGTTTCTTGAAGTGTGGTCTGCAGAGCAGACTACTGCTGCTGCCAGCAGCCTTGACAACACACTAGGACTACTTAGAAATACAGGCTCTCAAGCCACTGTCCATCATTGTTTATGTCATTATTTAATGAAACTATACATTTTTAAAGAATTTTTTAGAGACAGAGTGCATGAGTGGTGTGGTGGGGAGAGGAGTAGAGGGAGAGAGAATCTTATGCATGCTCCACACTGAGCATACAGCCCAACTTGAGGCTTGATCGTAAGACTCTGGGATCATGACCTGAGCTGAAATTAAGAGTTGAGTGTTCAACTGAATGAGTCACCCAGGCATCCCAATGAGACAATACATTTTAACAAGATCCTACGTGATCCATAATCACATTAGATTTTGAGATGCACTGCTCTAAGGTAGAAGATAGTAAAAAAAAACAAAAACAAAAAAACCCACAATTTTTGTACCTCATTGTGGTTACAAAAGTTTTAAAAAATATAGAAGTAAAATTTTCCATTCAAGTAATCTAATGAGGATATTTTTAACTTAAAAATACCTTTCAAAACTAAAGAAAATAAAGTTGTATAACTAAGATGGAAACAAAGGGAGAAATAAACCTTGACCTTAATCTACTGCTTATAATAATCAATGTACTTCATTTCCTTTCCTAATGTCATATCGATATAGAATTAATGAAAATATATAAGTATTTGTCCAGAAAACCCCAAGTTAATCATTAGATATGGTGGTGGCCTCCTTATTTCTAGTCAATTATAGTTAATAGGCATTTATTATTACATTATCATAAAGCTTAGAATTAACCAATGACTACAGGCTATTAATACCATTGCAATTATAGAGAAATATTTAAAATCTTAAGAACAATGTTTTCTGTAATATTAGTGAGAAAAAAAGGTTTTGGAAAAATATTCATGAGTTCCCTATTTTTTTATTTTACTAATGCTAATTCTCATTTTTTTCTGAATAAAGTTCAAATATGGATTGTAAAATCAAGTTTTCCCTCAATCAAAGCAACCCTCATAAGAAAAAATATGTGTCTACTTAAAACATACGAAACACTAAATGACTTTTAGGTACTCACACTGTGTTGCCTGGAGTTTAATTCAAAATTAAATATATTGTGGACTCTTCACTATATATTGACCTAAGTGGAATTCATGAGTCACTTCATTATGATTTATCTGTTATTATTTTAGATATATTTACAGAGCTTTACACATTATAGTTTACCAAATTGCACATGTGATATTCTCCCATTAAGTATCATACTAAGTTCATAAGAATCCTTACCAAAAGGCCACAGATTTAATAAAAGCCATGTATTCTCATTTTAAAATGCAGTGTAATGAAACGATGCTCAACATCACTCATCATCAGGCAAAAACAAAACAAAACCTCGAGATAACCACCTCACATCTGTAAGAATGGCTAGCATTAACAACTCAGGCAACAACAGATGTTGACGAGGATGCAGAAGGAGAGGATCTCTTTTGCTCTGCTAGTGGAAATGAAAACTGGTGCAGCCCCTCTGGCAAACAGTATCGAGATTCCTCAAAAAATTAAAAATAGAACTACCCTACGATCCAGCAAGTGCACTAGGTATTTATCTAAGGGATACAGGTGTGCTGTTTCAAAGGGACACATGTACCCTGATGTTTATAGTAGCACTATCGACAATAGCCATAGTATGGAAAGAGCTCAAATGTCCATTGATAGAGGGATGGATAAAGAAGACGTGGTATATGTACACAATGGAGTATTATTCGGCAGTCAAAAAGAATGGAATCTTGACATTTGCAACTATATGGATGGAACTAGAGGGTATCATGCTAAGCAAAATCAGTCAGAGAAAGACAAATATCATATGACTTCACTCATATGAGGACTTTAAGATACAAAACAGATGCACATAAGGAAAGGGAAGCAAAAATAATATAAAAAATAGTGAGAGGGCCAAAAACATAAGAGACTCTCAAATATGGAGAACAAACAGAGGGTTACTGGAGGGCTTGTGGGAAGGGTGATGGGCTAAATAGGTAAGGGGCATTAAGGAATCTACTCCTGAAATCACTGTTGCAATATATGCTAACTAGCTTAGATGTAAATTTAAAAAATAATAATAATAATTAGGAATAAAAAAATTAAAATGCAATATGATTTTTTAAAAATTAGAATCTTATTATAGTTGAAATATAGCTGCTTATGTTTAAAGGTGTTTATAAATATTCTTATGCATTTGAATGAGTATATTTAAAAAGATTCAATCTTAGTGCTAATACAAAGGAGTATATTTTGAGTTATTCACCTAATAAACTTTTATTTAGCAACTGACAGGTGACAGGCACTATCCACAGCTTTAAGAATCCAAAGACAATATGACAAAATTCACCATCTCATGGAGTTCAGTCTTGTAGGGAAGAAAGACATCTAAACCAATGTTATACCATGCATTCTGCATTATAAGAGACAATAGAATAAGTGTTATCCATGATGGAGTTTGTCATTGGAGGACTGGTCTGGAGAAATCAGAAAAGTTGTAATGGGGTGGATTTTCTATAAGTGGAGCCCAAGACTGGGATCTTGACAAAGCGATTTCTAGAGAGAGTGTTCTCGGGGGAGGGAGGATGGAGGAAGCAGAATAGGAAGAGGGAAAGTTAAGTATGAATGTGGTCTCATATGAAGAAAAGTTTCACCCTGGACTGGGGTGGTCAGTGGGTGGCTTTTATGATTCCCCCTAGAAGCAAAAAGATGTGTCAACCAATCAGTGGGGGTGGGGGAGGCAGTGGGAAGGACCTCTCTAGGAGGATTCATAAGATTGGTAATGTTGGAGTTTATCAGGGGGAAAAAAGAAGACCAATCCAGCAGAGGAGATAGTATAAGGTGGAGAGATGCAGAGATATGAAATAATACTCCATATATGTAATGGTCAAGGGATTTCTAAGAAGTACAGAGAAAAGATCATTCCAACTGACAATTAGCTATTAACTATAGAAATTAGTTCACGTAATGTTAGCAGACTAAACCCAGAGGACATGCTTCTTGATCATTATCAGTCAATTATATGATAGCACGTCTAATATGGTTTGAATGTTCATGACAAAACCTATTTCAATTTATATTACTCTGAATCCACAGGAGTATTTCCCAACCGAGATAATGCTCAAAGTGTATTTCTTCTTATTATCATTTCTATAATGCAGAAATAACTCTATGACATTTCTATAGGTTAAACTTGTCATATTCACTGACTTATTTAATTCATCTGAAGGCATAATGTGTGCCAAGCATTGTATTTAGGATAAATATGTTTTTATGTATTTCTGATTTAGCTCATTATGCTTTAATAAAGTCTCACTATAATAAAATAATGTGTGATAGATTCAAATTTCCTTCAAATATTCTTAATAATAATAGCGAATATTTCATGAGTGTTATGTGTGCTAGGCATAGTGCTAAATGTCTTACATTTATTTTCTAATTTAATCTCTACAATAACCCTGTAAATTGGTACCATAATTAACTCCATTTTATTGATGAAGAAATAGGCTGGATGAGACTAGTGTCTTGCCTGAACTCATCAACCTGGTGTACAACTCTGTCTTTTTACCACCATGGTGTACTGTTCCCAAGAAGCCAGAGGAAATAAATTTCAGAAATTGACCAGAGGCAAAAATTTTTAGTATGTTTGTTTTTATTCAAATTGATCTTGTTGGAAGTTTCAAGTTACAGTTGATGTATATGTGTGCATATGGGTACGTGTATGTGTGTATAGGTTTGGTGGTGTGTGTTAAAAAGTATATTTCTTAAATTATTTAAATCTAGCTTCCATGAAATAAGGTTATCTTACATTAAACACCATATAGGTTGTAAGGACAACCTATTGTAAAGACCAAAAGGATTACATATAATAAATTAATTAAAAATCTAGGATACAGACAAAAACATAATACCAAGACATATGAACATATTATTTTCCAATTAAAATTATCTAGCTAGTCTTTAGAAATTTGATTTCTGTCCCAATGACTCTAATGAAACAAATCTCTTAAAGATAATACCTACCACACAACAGTTATGAAGATCATGAAAATATATTAAAATATTTCCTGAGCTACAAATGTTAGTAATAGGTTAGTGATACAATCACATCTAATGAGTTCTCCTTCATCTTCATTCTCTTATATTTTTACTGATGTGAATCTCATTCTCTTTTTTTTATTAATTTTTATTTTTTCTGAGAGAGAGAGAGACAGCATGAGCAGGGGAGGGTCAGAGAGAGAGGGAGACAGAATCTGAAACAGCCTCCAGGCTCTGAGCTGGCTGTCAGCACAGAGCCCGATGCAGGGCTCAAACCCACGAACCATGAGATCATGACCTGAGCTGAAATCAGACACTTAACCAACTGAGCCACCCAGACGGTCCTCTCATTCTCTTTTTAATCTGTCATTATCATTGGTCCCCAGAAAACATGACTATTGCTACTACTTCTCTACTGTATTTAATCTATGTTCGGGAGGACTTTCTCAGGTGAACAGGAGCATGTCCTTATGCAGATGTTCTTTAACATTTTAAGTTTACTGGATACAACCAAAGAATTCACTTATTTTGATTTTGACATGTCATCACTAATCTCAATTACAGAATTTATTGCTTTCATGTTTTGGAATTGAGAATAGTCTCTATCATATCAATTTATCTAGCAATTTGCAAATTTTTGATTTATTGGTATTGGTGAACATTCTCTTCAAAGATGGTAACAGGCTAGACATAAATCATTATCCACATCTGTGATTATTTTTTCAGGATATGTTACTAGTTGTGGAACTACAAGGTAAAAAAGTATACTAAAGCTTTACAGCCTGATTAATTTCCAATTTTTTTAAATTTAGTTGTTTTTTTTTTTCTTCTTGAGAGAGAGAGAGAGAACAAGGGAGTGGCAGAGAGAGGGAGAGACAGAGAGACAGAATCACAGCAGGCTCTTTGGTGTGAGTGCAGAGCCAAACACAGGGCTCAATCTTACAAATCATGAGATCATGACCTATGCTGAAACTCAGATGTCAAATGCTCAACTGACTGAGCCTCCTAGGTGCCCCCTAATTTCCCAATTGCTCTTAAAAAAGATTGTGTCCATTTGCACTCATATGTAGTACATGCTAGTGCCTTTCTCATAGCACTCTCAACAACATTCTATAAATTTGTTTTCTGAAGTGGTAATAAAGTATCCACCCTATCAATCAGAGAATTGAAATTCATAAAGACTAAATTATTGGTCAGTGAATACATAGGAGGATTTGGAACAAAATGCAGAAATCGGGGCTAATGTACAGTATAATACAACACAGCTCCTGCTCTTGAGTCATACTGATGGGTTCTTATCCCTTCCCTACCACTCACTGGCATGTGATCCTCATCTCATCATCTGTAAGACTGGTGTAATGGTAACTATAGGTTATTTTTGAAAATGAATAGATAGCACATGTGTAGCATTTATCAAGTGCATGGCTCTCTAATGAAGGATCATCATTATCTAGTAAAAATATTTCTTTTATTTTTTTTATTTTTATTTTTGCAATTTTATTTTTTTAATGTTTTATTTATTTCTAGGAGAGAGAGAGACAGCGCGAGCAGGGGAGGGTCAGAGAGAGAGGGAGACACAGAATCTGAAGCAGGCTCCAGGCTCTGAGCTGGCAGTCAGCACAGAGCCCGACGCGGGGCTCGAACCCACGAACCGCGAGATCATGACCTAAGCGAAAGTCGGACGCTTAACCGACTAAGCCACCTAGGCGCCCCAAAATATTTCTTTTATTGAAGATATAACTTTGAAGGAATTTTATTCTAAACACTGCAACCGGAAATTTCTAAATATAGAAAGTCATGTATTGCAACTTGTTATATACCTCATGATAACAATAGAAAATAAATAAGTTGCTTCTGAAAAATGACCTCTTTCTAGAAAAAACCTTCCCTCCTAGAACTTCAGTTAAATATTAGATATGATCTTCAGGACTTAGAAAACATCATCAATTTTGAATAATATAGCAATTAGACAAAATGGACTCTAGTTCTTTACTCTCATTTGTGGGAAGATAAATATAAGAGCAAATTTTGTTGTAATGGTATTGCACTGTGTTCTCTTTCACTAAATACTGTCAATTTCCATGTGCAGGAATTATAAAGTAGAAGATATTCTAAATGAGATTTTCAAACTAATTAGCCTCTTGCCTGACATACTCAATGACAAGAAAAATAAATAGTACATCATGATTCATTTAAACTCACAGGACTGAAATTAATGGTATTGCTACTTGCTATTTTACCACAGAAGAGAATAATGTGCAAAGCAACATAACTCCCCTACTGAACACTTGGTTATTTGTGTTTAAGTGCATTTTTTTCATATTTTAAACCACTAGGTATTAATGTGATAACAAGGAAAGCATGAGTAAAGATTATTTTCTTTTAAATCTATCATTCTATACATTATTTTTTCTTTGAGTAAAATTCCCTAATGCCTTGCCATATTCATGTAACTTCATTTAGAAACTACTCACTTGGCCTCACTCTCTCTCTTTCATTGGTGATGATGACATATCAACTCCTACTCAACAGGGAACTGGTTTAGTTTGCTTTTGTTTTATTTATTTATTTATTTTCCAGATGCTCCAAAAAAACTTGAATAGCTCATCAACACTCTGTGATTTTTCGTTTTTTAACAACCACCTCTATGTGTTTGTAGTTCTACTGAGCAAGGTCAAATGTAGCCAGGGCCAAGTAGCAAAGCCATTCTAACCTTGGCATAAGAGCAGTAAATATTAACAATCATAAAAATCTCATAATCAGAAACACATACATTTAATTTTTCTGGAAACATCTGCTCACCTTATGTTTTATGTGGCCAATTCTAATTCCTTTCATGATTGTAACTCTACCTGTAGCTTTAAGAATGAAGTGCAGAGGCTGAGTGGTTCAGTTGGTTAAGTGGACAGCTTTGGCTCAGGTCACGATCTCACAGCTCAAAGTCTCATGAGTTCAAGCCTGCGTCAGACTCTGTGCTGACAGCTCAGAACCCGGAGCCTGCTTCAGATTCTGTGTCTCCCTCTCTCTGCCCCTCTCCTTCTTGTGTTCTGTCTCTGTCTCTCTCACTCTCTCAAAAATAAATAAGCATTAAAAAAAAAAGAATGAAGTGTAAAGATAGTAAGATCATGAAACATCTGACCTATGGCTCACTTGGTATCCCTCATAGAGAAAGATGGTCAGAAACACAGTACAGTAACTGCCACAGTTATAACCCATAATAATGCAATGTGAATATGTTATGAATGTGTTCAGTGACTCTGTCATCTACATTTTTTCAATACTCTGGGGGCTATGAGTGAAATAGACAAGGCAATCGTTGTGATGTCAGAAACCAGAGCGTGAATGTGATAATTTGAGGGTCAAATGTTTTTAATACGAAACGTGGTTGTGGAAGCTACAAATGATATGACATGTGACTGCTGAATTTTCATCTCTGAGCCTTTTAACTCATACTAGGAAGTTTTCTACCTGGAAAATGGGTAGAAATCACAAATAGCTTTATTTTGCTTTTGGAAACTTACAAATGACATGGTTCATTGTGCTGTTTGATTTTTTTCCCCCACTGTGGTTTCTGTTCTGAGCAGATAATATGATTACAGAAACAAAGTACAAATACCTCATATTGCCTGGATAAGGTTATGGCTTAATTTAATTATAGTAATTTACAGCCCCATTGCACAAGGTTGTTAAAAAAATTGTGCTGCTTGCAATGGGCAGTAGGTTGACACAAACTAACAATGTACATTTAAACTAAACTACCTCATTAAATTTTAGGATGCCATTATTCCTTGTCTTATTATTATTCTAAACACACTATTGTGGCTTCTATGACTCATAGAGAGTACTTCATGACAGAATTAATTTTGATGCATGATGCATTAGTCATACTTTCCTTTCAATTTATGTGATGTACAATGCCACATACACAGTTGTCAAATTACTTGAGAAAATTTCCAGTGTATTAGCTGACACTGTCATTAACACCAAGAATATAAACAAACATCACTCTGAATAACACTGGGAAGACAGGAAAACACAATCACTTGGCTTTTCATTTTCATACAGTAAAGCATGAAAGGTGTCATAGCAAAAAAAAAAAAAAAAAGGTGAACTGGACCTAGTGAGAGGTCCTGTTTTGACACAGTATTAATTTCCTCTGTAACCTTGGCCAAGTACACTTGCTGGGACTTAATCTTCTTGTAACAGATCTTCTCTGAGCTCTCTCTTAGTCTTACTATTCCAAAACACTACAAAGGTATTACCTTATAAAACTAATCTCACATTTACTTCTAATATGAACTAGAAACATAAAGGTAAGAAGAGCATAGTCTCTGATACACAGGATAATTCTATTTCCCTTTAATAAAAAGGCATCTTAAATTTCGAACAATTACTGCTGTGAGTGTTGGAAACTGAGAAATCCAACTGTTCAAATAGATATTCCTCATGGACTTGCCACACGGTCTGCAATTCTCAAATTAGTCACTCCTTGAAATCCCTTGTTAAAAGGCCATGTCCTTTGGGAAGATTAATATATTAAAGTTCTTAGTAAATTAAACTGGTAGAATTTTAAGAGTGGGCATATTTGCATAGCTCAGAAATTTTCTAAAAGGAGAATTTTCATGGACCAAATTGCTGAATCTCTATAATCAGATAAAGGCTATTCTAATTAGACTGGAGTCTCATTGTCTTCCATGGTATTACAGTTCTCATGCATCAAACAGACCTTTGTATATAAAAAGACCACCAGCGCCTCAAGTAAAGACCCTGAGTGAACAGAATTATGGGAAGCAGAGAATCTACATATATCCAGAATTTAAGTGAGAAATTTATATCCTTCTGGGCACACTGACCAGTTATATCATTTATTAATGAGAAGGCACAGTAATGTAATGATTTATTTTATCTAAATAACATAGCATCAACTCTTTAAATTCCTAACTTATGATAAGACACGCTGTTTGGAAGTTACTTGGAGGTGCTCCGTAAACTTCTTTCTGCTTACTTTGACTCCAGTCTTGAACTGACTTGATATTACCCTACCAAAGACTTATCCATCACCTTGGGGAATCATTACCTTAGCTTAAATTGGATTATCGTAGCAGTCAGAATTAAAATTTGTGAAGAGATACATATAAGATAAGGAAATGGTACATAGTGGGCAAAACAAGTGTTAGACTGAAAGACCATATCCAGTGAGGTATCTCAGTTGGTTGTCTGAGGAACTGAGAAAGAACATGAGTGGATGGGTACACAGAAAAATAGGAAAGGTGATGAAACTGAGCATAAATGTTCTTCTTTCACATTTTATGAGGGAAATATCCTCAAATCTTTTCAAATAGAGGTTTAATGAGTATAGTAACAAAAAAATTCTAGAATGTTAGACAATATTAAAAATGGGGGGTCCTGGATGGCGCAGTGGTTAAGCGTCTGACTTCAGCTCAGGTCATGATCTCGCGATTCATGAGTTCGGAGTCCCGTACTGGGCTCTGTGCTGACAGCTCAGAGCCCAGAGTCTGCTTCTGATTCTGTGTCTCCTTCTCTCTCTCTGCCCATCCCCCACTCATTCTCTCTCTCTCTCTCTCTCTCTCTCTCTCAAAAATAAATAAATGTTTAATTTTTTAAAAAAAATAGACTACACTCAACCCATAGATTTGTAGTTCACATCATTATATTTTAATATAAAGCAGTAGAAAGAATTGGTAAAGCCAAAATCAATATTCAAACATACAGGAGAAGGGCAAGTAAGTGTGGGGGGAAAAAACCTCTTGCTAAAAACGAACAAAATAAAATTTGTACACATTCAAAATAAAAGCGTAAGAGGTTTTTTCATTCTTTTCCTATTGCAGGCATTTATCTACTTCCTACTTCTATTTCTATTTTATAAACTATCCCTTTTTATTATATAAGATATTTCATAAATGAGTTCTTATGAAATCCTGCTGTTGTAACATCAGAATGTTGAGGAGACAAACTTCATATTTCTTTCAGCTGACTAGCAACTGACTTGTAGAAGCTATTCACATGCTCCTTATGTTTCACTCTACTTCATTTTATATTATTGAAGTCCATACTTTCCTATTACTCTTTATTTCTTATAAAAAGTAAGAGGTGAGTGAGAAGGGCCCTGGTTAAGAGCTAACACCAAGAAGGAAAACGAGAATTCAGCACTCTGTAGTCAGTCTGTTAAGGATGAAGGTGGGTCAGAGGCAATAACTAAGGAAGCACTGTTCCACTCAGCTTCATGGAAAAAAGTCCGCACTTCAGAGTCCTCACCCAAGTGATGAAACCTCCCATGGGTCGTCATGGCATCAACCTAGTTGCTGTATATCTCACAGGAGACCAGACCATGGAAGAGGAGCTTTGACATCAACTTAAAAGATGTGGCTCCATCCAAAGCCACACTGTATAGATGGGAATTTGAGTAATGACCTGCCGACCGGGCTTTCTTACAGGAGGGCTCAGGCAAGTAGAGATCATAAGCCTAAGGAGTCATCTGAGGGAACCAATGAAAGTCTAACCTCCTGTGATGCAGACAGCAGGAGATATAACACTTAGAAGAAATAACATGTATAATATTAGGCTAGGGAAGTGTTTTATTCTTTATCTTTATAATGCATGAGTGTCCTCATATCTCTTCAGCATGTCATCGTAAATTCTCTTTGGTTGAGAAGTATAGGGAGGAGGAGAAACAGGAGGAGGAGGAGGAGGAGAAGGAGGAGAATGGAGTCTGCTCTAACTACGTATCACTTGTTGATGTAATGGGTAGTGGAATGTGGTACAGAGCAGTGGTTCTCAAACTTTAGCAAATGTCTGAATCATTTGGAGGGCTGGTTAAACAGAGATTGCTGGGTCCTGTCTAAGAGTCTTTGATTCAATAGGTCAGGGGTGGAGCCTGAGAATGCTTTATTTCTAACAAGTTTCCAAGTGATGATGTTGCTGACATTGGGAGTGTTCTTTGAGAATTACTGGTGTAGGATACTGCAAGAACTAAAATGAGAGTCCTGTATGCCTTCAGAGCCATTTTTGATGTCCAACTCAAGGCATGGGTAATAACTGAAGTTTAGTCCTGAGTCCTGGTACTGGCTTGTATTAGCCAGCAGGGAACAGGATTCTTTTGATAATGTGCTCATTTGGAAAGGAGCTCTTTTATAATTAGGCACAAAGTGCTTTATATGCTAACGGGGCCTTGCTGAAAACAACAGAAGACACACATACAGCACATGTTCATATGCATGTATGTATCTATGTATGCATGTGTATATTCACACATATGTATATTTATATATGTATGTAAACACGCATTTATGTATATATTTCTCCTATCTATGAAAAAACTTGTCTTAGACGGTGTTTATACATACATATATATGTGTGTTTTATATATATATGTGTGTGTGTGTGTGTGTGTGTGTGTGTGTGTATTCTGTTATCACACAAAAGCCCTACCTTGGAGGTTTTATACTCTATTTTACCAGTAAAGAAAATTAGAGTTTGGAGCCAGAAATTAAATCACTATAGTTACCCAACCAGTAAAATGAAGCAATGGAATTCTGATATGTTTTCTCTCTGCCACAAAATCCCTTTTCCTACCATCACTTAAGGTGTTGCTACCAGATATTAGTAATATGTCTTTTCTACCACCATGAGGGGGTTGGAAACCCAGAAGTCCTGAAGGATAGAGACAAAATAAAACACTAAAGGATAACCCAGACTTCTCATTACAGTAGGGAATGATTTAGTGCCAGAGACCGAAACTGCACAGGTCATCCCTGATGGCAAGGTCCAGGGAAACACCTGTGTGAAAGGACTGCGCAGATCATCCCTGATGGCAAGGCCCAGGGAAGAGACTGCAGTGCAGTCAGAAGAACCCCCGGAAGAATTCTTCTTCTCTACTTTGTCTGTACGTTTTACTCTCACTTCTGCTGTTAGTCTATTCTAGGGTTAATATGAAACCAGAATCGCCCAAAGTTCCCCCCTTCCTCCAAAATGGAATGTACCTAAATATCATGTCTGCCCCCTCAATCAGATGTTGTCTAATAAATATTGTAGCAATTAGCAAAATTGGAGACAGTCCGCTATGCATGGGGTCTATAAGAGACCTAGAATTCATTTTCCTTGTATGAGTCTAATTGCCAGTAAGAATACATATTATACCATAAGCAGAGACAAAAACAAGACTTACTAGTTGTGGAGGACTTTCTCGAAAAAGTGTTAGAGAAAATTTACCTGCTGACCTCAAGCCTGTAAGGCAACTTATGGATTGTTCTGGCCAAAGAATGAGATTGGTAAATGCAAAGACCAAATTCTAGTTGATCCACGTAAAACATTTCCATACGTCATCTATGATAAATGTTGACATTGTTCTTTCTTAGTAAGGGGTCGTGAGTCTGTTACCTACAACCGCGGGTACAAGTATATCCTGTTTTTGCATGCCCACTGAATTTAAACAATTAAAGGGCACTGTGATCTCATGTATTCTGGAAATATACTTCACTTATCCTTAGATACCCTGTCATATGTAGTAAAGAATATGTAAAACTTTGTTATGACTACCTGGTTAAATTTTATTGGTTGAAGTGGAAATTATGTACCGTGAAATCACTGTCGCCAAGAAAACTTAGAAATGTTAAGTCCTATGACTGTACTCAAAAAATGTAAATTGTTTAACCATGGTTGTTTGAATTTGCTATATAAAAACCTTAAGCTGAAAAATAAATTTGAGCAGTCCACCTGAAGAGGCTGGCTCCGTGGCTTCTTTCGCTGACGCCAAGAATCACTCTCCGGGCCAACCCTGGCTTGCAGAGGCTGGACCCCTGCAACTTAGGAACAGATTTGTGATCTCAGATCACTGAAGAGCTATAAGGTTTAACCAGTGACATACATGTTTCCTCAAAAGGTAAGTTGGTTGGTTGACGTGTAAGCTTGGATGTTTTGTATTCCATAAATATAACTAAATGAAAAGATTCCATTTGATTCATGCTTCAAAATATAAGTTCAGACAATCCATGGTACATAGAATGAACTTGGTTTAGAAATATCGGCCATAAATATAAATGAAAAGAATCTTTAAAATAATCCCAATTCAAGGTTCCTATACCCTTAGTTTATGAAACCAATGGATCCTTAGGGTTCCATGAAGTGGCTTCAAAGACACAAAGAATTTTCCCAAAATAAAAATATTTGGCATATGTAGAATTTTTCTGAGAAGGTATTCTGTAGCTTTTATCTTTTTCTCAAAGTTGCCCATGATCTAAAGATTTCAAAACTGTACATCCCCTTCAACCACCCTCTTTCAAAAAATGCCATTAAGTTAGTAAGTGCAAGTGCTCTTAGGCTCAATGACTCTAGTAAGGTGCTCTTGATACACCCTAGCTTAACTTTCAATCTAAAATTGCCAGGACACCTGGGTGGCTCAGTCTGTTAAGCGTCTGACTTTGGCTCAGGTCATGATCTCAAGGTTTGTGGGTTTGAGCCCCACGTTGGGCTCCGTGCTGACAGCTAGCTCAGAGCCTGGAGCCTGTCTTCGGCTGTCTCCATTCTCTCGGACCTTCCCTTGCTTATGCAGTCTCTCTCTTTCTCTCAAAAAACAAACAAACAAAGCATTAAAATTGCTATGCTCAGCTCTTGAGCTGTTGAAGATCTCATGGCAAAATGGTCAGGAATTTTCTGTGGTTTTAATCACTATTTTGATCTTTTAAATATGGCCACTGGTTAAAAAAATATTAAAAAGGCATCTCGTTATCTAATTTTAGTTGATTATATGGAGTATTACTTACAGTGTTTTATAAAATCTATTTGTAATATTAGTGTATTTTCCTACAGTACATAATTTTTATTTCCTTGGAGAATCTAAAGAATCAAGTATCACAGGTGGTTTTCAGCTCTGTCCTTATATAGATTTAAATCCAATTTTATAAACTGTGATAGAACATAAAGTCTATATTCTTATTCATAGCTTATCTTATTTATTCATACATATTTTTATTTTACTGCATGCCATTTTTTCTGAACATTTTTTCTAAATGAGTACAGACTAAACAGGTTCCTCTTATTTCTGGCTCTGATTTAAGAAGTCAGAAGTTTAAACTATACTTACTTTATTTAAAAAATAATGTTTAACTTTGAGAGACAGAGTGCAAGCAGGGCAGAGGCAAAGAGAGAGGGAGTTACAGAACTAGAGGCAGGTTCCAGGCTCTGAGCTGTCAGCACAGATCCCCATGACTTGAGCCGGTCAAACACTTAACCGACTGAGCCACCCATTTGCGCCCAAACAATAATTACTTTAAATTAGAAATAAGAATGTTAAGATTTGTCTTAATGCTCAGAGTTGGAAAGATAAGCTATAATGCTATTTTCACCATATTTTATGGTTTGATTTGCTCTTTATCTGCATTTAATGTTTTGTGATTCAATTCCCACATTTCTTGGATGTGATTCGCTCTTAGTGAAATGTTTGACACATATATACAAAATACACTCTCTTCCTTTTTCTTCCATGGCTATGGCATATGAAGTGATCTTGGCAAAAAAACAAAAATTCACATGATTAAAACTTGATAGATCTATTGCATAAAAGCCTTTTACAATGATGCACTTATAATTTATGTTTTGTTAGTATGAATGAACTATATTTTGCATACTGCATTTATTATAGTGTAGCTGATTACCATTATTACCATTATTAAAAACCCATTATTATTCCTATTAGAAAAACAATTAATAAAACAACATAAAGGTAAACTGCTTCTAATCAAACTATTTGATCATATACCACACACATGCATTTTACAGAATCAAATATTATATCAAAGTTGTGCATTTTTCTTGATAATTATGAACCACAGAAGCCAATTTGTAAATATAGGAAAGTTCCTAATCGTCTTAATTCAGTTCTGAGGGTGGCAACTGTTACTTTCCCCTAGATTTTGCTAAAGTATCCAATTCAAAGGAAAAAATCCTCTCAAAGATTCAGTTTGTCAGAAAGTAAAACTCCCAAGAGTTTACATAAACACAAAGTAAAGATTGGAGAAGCATGATCTGTGTGGCCTACCATTTGGTTTATTTCGTGTTTGCGTTTTAAATGGAGTTGGAAGCCCCGGCAGTGTTGAAGCTGCTTCTTTAAATTTGCAATTCAATATGACAGTTCACCACAGGGCTTGGTAAAAAGAGGGCCCGAACCTCTGTCTTTAGATTTACAGTCTAATGCTTACTCAGCCATCTTACCTATGTTCATAACCTGCTGATTATTTTCTACTATTTTTAGAAATTCAACGTTTTAGATATCATTTATTAAATTATAAAGGAATTTACTGTACATTTTAGAAATACATGGGACCAAAACTGTTTTTAGAGTCAAAAAGAAATCATTTAAACTAAAGTCTATTATGAAGTGTCAAACCATAATCAGTTTCAATTAGGTTCATGAAGAACATTAAAGCAGCTCAGTCCTTAAAGGAATCGCTATAGTTAAAGATCTGTCTGCATGTTCATTATAAGTCTAATTTTTGAAAGGTTTATAACTCAGCCAGTTTAATTTGCTTTGGGAAGAAACTTGGCACTCTGCTTTCTAACCCAGATACATTTTTGAGGGTTTAAAAATATGTATTTAAATAGCTTTGCTTTTTCATGATTTGGCCTTTTCTTCATTAATGCCCCCCCAACCATAAACCAATTTAGACATTTTTCCCAATCAATCTCTATTAAATGTTAATATCCATTTATGTACTAAGGCTCTTTGGAAAGCCCCAAACCATTGTAAACAGCTAAGTTTTTTCATCTACCCTCAAAAAAACAAATTTTGCTCACTTAGGGAGAAAACAGCACCCCTACTGAACACATGTGATCTATAGAAATAAGACAGGTCTCTTGAGGTCCACAGACTTCAAGATTTCTCTGATAATGAATATATAGAGAAATTTCTCAAAGTCAAAGTAAAGTATATAAAAATGTGAGTTCAGTAAGTTACAAGCTGAAAGGTTTAACACTGGTATGTATCTTAACAATATCTGTTCCTTTATGTCTCACACCCTCTTCTCTTTTCACACTGCATGCCTTTCTGAATGTACTTGCAAACCTACAGAACCCGGCCTGAAGGGGCTGTTAAGAGTAGCTAATGTCGAACTCTTTATAGTTTTTTCTCTTTATAGTTGATGAGTGGTAAGTTGTAGCTGGCAACAAGCCACCTGCTCACTAAATATTTTAAGCCCTGAAATGAAAAGCCTCTCAATATGCTATAAACACATTCACAAAAAAAAAAAATCTTCATTACTTCACTTACACTGAATCAGCATTTAACAAGGTATGAGCAATGTCTATGCATTGTAATGAACAAAAAAACCAAGTGACCTCAGAAGCTGGGAGATGGTGCCCAAATCTGAATTGCATCCAAATAAGAGTGTCTTTTCCTCTGCAATCTGTTTGATGCAGAATGCATTAGTCTCTCAGCACTGCACAGCTGTGATTCCATCTAAGGAGAGCAATGATTACTGTTATGATTTTTGTCTTTGTGGTTTTTTGTTTTTGTTTTTTTAATGTTCTTTCTAATTGGGTTTAGTGCCTTTATCTGAATTCAGTCTGCTACTGCTTTTTTTCCCTTTTTTTTTAAAAAAAAAAACAAAACAAAAATACACTGCATACTAGTATCCTTTTACATATCTGAACTGAGAAAAAGTACATTAACTGTAGGTACAATTTCTCCATAAGCTCTCAAATTGTATTCTACTACACTCAGTTGAATAAAAAAAAATGAAGAAGCAAAGTCACCATTTAAGAAAACATGCCTAGATTTTTAAAAATTTCTGACAATATATTGATTTGAGCAAACAAATGATTCAAAAAGAAACTCAACATTTAAAGCTTTCAGTTTTTAACCCTCTCCCATGATTTTTGTCACTGACAGAATTCTTCCTACCATAGTGCTATTTAAAGGCCAGCATAGGAGGCTTGCCTTTGCTGAGACCATACAACAGGGCAAGCTCAGTGAGGTCACTTATTCCATCCCACAGATTGGTTGTGGCTGTTATCTATATTCTTAAAATAGACTTTTTTATTCTGGAAAAGTTTTAGATTTGCAGAAAGTCTGTGAAGATAACATCAAGAGTTCCTATATGTTTCCCAGCTGGTTACCCTGTTGTTAACATCTTACTTTATTAGTAGGGTCCATTTGTATCAATTTGAATATTGATACATTATTTTTAAATATTTATTGACTTATTCATAGAGAGGGAGAACGAGAGAGAGCAAGAGAGAGAGTAAGAGTGCTGAAGAGGGGCAGAGAGCGAGGAAGAGAGAAAATCCTAAATTGGCTCTGCATTGTTAGCACACAGACTGAATGGGGCAGGAACTCAAGAACCCTGAGGTCATGACATAAGCCAAGATCACGAGTGGGACGCTTCACCGACTGAGCGCCCCAGGGATTCTTGATCCATTATTATTAACCAACGTCCACACTTTATTCATATATTCTTAGCTTTTACCTAATATCCTTTTTGTTTTCCAGAATCCCATCCCGGGACCACATTACTTTTAGTCGTCAGGTCTCTATGTACTCTTCCAGCTGTCAGAGTTTCTCAGGCTGATCTTGACAATTTTGAGGAATCCTGGTCAGATATTTTGTAGCATGTCCCTCAATTTATGTTTCTCTCTTTTCCTTATAAAATTGGGTAATGTGTTTCTGTGGGAGACCACAGAGGAAATTCATCACATCACACCAAGGCTACATGCCATCGACACAATGTGTCACTGTTGCTCTTAACCTTGATCACCTGACTAAGATGGTGTTTGTCGGGTTTTTCCACTGTAAAATTACTTTGTTACCCATTTCCATATAGTACTTTCTGGAAGGAAGTCATGCACTTAAAGAATGGATAGAGAGACTCCACCCCTTTGAGGGCATAGTATCTACAAATACTATTTGGAATTCTGCACCTGAGGTTTTTCTGTTCTTTCCAATCTATCAACTTAATCATTTATGTGTATCAGTACAGACTCTTATATTGACCTCATATGTTGGGTTATAATCCAATTGTATGGTATTTATTTTGTTAAATTGTTCCAGCTTTGGCCATTTGCTTCTAGAGTCCCTTTGACAAATCATCATTTGTGTGTGTGTGTGTGTGTGTGTGTGTGTGTGTGTGTGTGTGTGTGTGTGTGTAATTACTTTGTTACTTTCTGGGTTACCAGATGTTCCAGGCTCATTGTGTATATTCTCTGCTGCAGAGCCAGAATCAGTCACTTCTCCAAGAAACACTGGTTTCTTTTATTTGAGAGTGCCATTAAAAAAAAGACAGATTTGCATGTTGAGAGTACCATTTAAATTTTAGGTGCTAAATATAGCAGTGTTTTTAAACAGCATTGTTTTCTGATCTGATAGTGCAACTAAATATTAAGATAAATGCCCTTATTTTAAAAGCCCTTTCTTTTTACATGTTAGTACAGAGAACATTGAATTTAACTCCTAAAAAGCTCGGTTTTAGTGAGAAAAATTCTTTGTGCTTTCTTAAAGGGAAGGGCAAATGTTCTGAGATGAACATAGCATTTATAACAAGACACCTGTGTGCCTGGTTAGAATTCTCCTCTTTCCCTTTCATCCATGTTAGCAGGTAATTGGCTTTGTGCTCCTTGCCTCAAAGGAAAAATGTGGTAGGACAGAAAGCTAAAATAACCTACTAGTCTCCTTAGGTTTGTGTTCGAAGCACGGATGCTCTTTATAAAAGGACAATTATTGGCACTTTTAGGCAGTTTTCACCAGATCATAGGAGAAAACCCTAGGATTGTCTCCCTCAGAGGCAGAGAGAGAGAGACAGAGAGAGACAGAATTTTGGAAGTTTAGGCAGGGGTAGCACTACTGGGAAAGTGCCAGACAGGTAGTTCCATCAGTCAGGATTACATGCAAACTTGCAAAAGATTCTTGGCTCTCACAAGTAGTACAAAATCTAAGAAAGCCTACAGAATTTGAGGAGGCCTTCAGAACTGGAAAAATAGGCATCTCATTAGGCCTCTGCCTGGAGCAAATGACCCATCTCTCTCCTCCTCCTCACAATCCTGACATTGTGGGAGACTCTAGGGATAGAGCAGGCAGTTGGCCCTGGCCATAAACAGACGCTTGGAGTTAGAAAGCAAATTGAGCTCTGGAGCACTGATGCATGTTTCTAGCTCATTTGCATTTGTGGACTAAGACTCATACCAAAAATACCTCTTCTATTTTCCTTTGGTTAAGGATTAGAGCAAATCAATCACTCCTTGAAAGAGCTTTATAAGGGATGTCTTTTAATTCCTTGGGATATCTGACAGAAGAATTAATGTAGGCTGGTATAGCTCTTTCGTTTCTTCCTCAAGATTAGCTAATTGTGGTTTGGAGTCCAAGACCCAGTATTTATAAAGTGCTCTCAGTTCAAAGAGTGACACTCTGATTAAGGCAGTTGAGTATGTGGCTAAATACACAGATTCTGATGTTGTCAAAATAATTACAATAAACAGCTGTCTAAATTCATATCCAGGGTCCAACATTTCCATGGACTGTGCGACCTTGGATGTTCTGTGCTTAGTAGAAATAAAATAATGGTACAAACAGTTCCCACCTCACAGCATTGTTAAAGGGATTCAGAGAGTTCATATTTGCAAAGAGGTTAGACCATAGTAAGAAAAGTATAAGGGGTTAAAAAAATAAGTGGCTTGTGCTATAATGATTTGGTCCTTTCTACAGATATATTCCTTTGTTACCACAATGCATATAGCATTATTTCAGAAAGGGAAGCATGTCTGAAAAATTTAAAGTCCTAACACTGACTATATTTAATTGGTTTCTAAACTTGATATCTGAGAACTTCGATGATATTTTTTGCATCTGATTGCTTTAGCAAAGGAGACTGCCTTAAACATGCCTGTCAAAAATCAAAATAGTATATTTTTTTCTCATGTTCTCAACCACATGCACACACACACACACACACACACACACACACCCCTCTGGGTGCAGTAAAACAAAATAAAACAGGTTTGGTTGATTTAAAACTTCCTTCAGCTTTCTGAATGAAATTCTAATGCCTCAGAATTTGACCAGAAGGCAGATGCTAGCCAAAGCTTAGCTTACTGAGAAAAATTTTTTTGTCTTATAACATAAGCACCAAAGAGATATAAGAGTTTATTTTTTGGCTGAAATGATTTCCATATCTTGCCAATTACAAGGTGCTTTGTTTTAAATTTCAAAGATGAGAAATCCTTTTCCTGTACATTCTTTACACACAAACACATACACACACAGACATACACCCATGACACACACACACAATCACTTCAATATTTGGAAGCTCTATGAACAGGCATTTTCATATTCAGGAATTAGAAAAAGCTATCTTCGCATAAATGTCTGAGAAGCCCTTTAAAAATCAGTGCTTTAAGTTCTTTCAAATGCTTATTTATTTATTTTTGAAAAAAAGCAAGTACCTCATCAGTTCTCTCGCAAAAATCTTCAAATGCTTTTGGGAAAGAAATGAATTTTTAAGTGTGTTTAGTCATACTCTATTCAAGCAAAGCACTGAAAAACGTCTTTGAATCAGAACTACAGCTCACCATAATCTGGTTAAAATTATCTCCAGCACCACCTGTCATTATTAATATGCAGGAAAAGGAAAACTACCTTCAGCCTGTGAATATGGCCCATCAGCATGTTGGTACTCTGTCTTATCATAATGGCAGTTACATTTTCAGGCTTTCTTGAACTTCATATAATCGCTGAAGGTAGCTCATGGTTTAATTTAAATGTGTTTTAAGGAACATTTCATTAGCATTTACATCTACTTGTGGATGAAAATCCACAGGTCTTTTACATTTTCTGTCTTTAAGGTCTCAAGCTTACCCATTTTGCTTGGCTTAAAAACAGTGATGTTGTTTTAGAATGTGATAATATGCTGTGGCATAAGTGCCAGAGTGTTAACTGTTAGACTGATTTTTAACAGAAACGAGAGAACCTAGTCTTTAAAAACAATGCATAATTAGAAAGAGACAGATAAAGTGAGGCCATCTTCTAATTTTGATGATTTCTGATCATGTCAAAATCAGTTGGGTTACACGTCTAATTCCCACTTCCTATGGCTTGAGAAGTCCACAGACTTTCAAAGAATTTATTTTGAGAAACTTCTAGAATGTTGTAGTCTAGAACAATGCATTGCTTGATGTCCAAGTGGGTCAAAAGAACCATGGGTCTATTTTTCAGCAAATTATATATATGGGCGGTGACAATAAAATCTTCTAGATATGAATAAGGAATACGTATTACAGGCCCCAAACAGTTCTATTGCTTATAGTTTGTAGGCATAGTGACTGACAAAGGTTATGTCAGATGAAAGCTACTTTGACACCTACAATATTTATCAAATATTTAACATCTAGCATGTTAACACTAGTCATTATTCTTTTTGTCTTCTTTAAAATAAGCACTTTTTTCATTTTTAAATTGAAAGTATACACGTGCATATAGTGTTTGCATGTGTACACTCACACACACACACACACACACACACATACACACACACTCCTAGAACAAACATCTTGAGCATAATTATCACATTTTGAGTGTTGAAGGTGGCTGTGTTTGTGGAATCACTTTGTTCTCCCAAATTGGACAGGAGATGCATTAATCAGATAATGTGGCATGTTCATGGACATTATAGCCAAATTGCAGCAGAAGCAAGCTGGAGGGTGTTTGTTTTAACATAGTCTGTGCGAATTTTACCCAATTTCTTTACTTCTTTTACCTTTCTTGCGAGAAAGAACTTAAAGTGGCTTACAAGGGGGAAAGAGCACCTCTAAAATGATGAAAGTTGGCAGATACGACCTTGAACAAGTGGAAATATTTTATTTATTTATTTACATTTATTTATTTATTTAAGTTTATTTATATATTGAGAAAGAGAGAGAGGAAGAGGGAGAGAGAGAGAGAGACTGCAGGGGAGGGGCAGAGAGAAAAAGAGAATCTCAAGCAGGTTCTGCATGGACAGCATGGAGCCCAGTCTGGGGCTTGAACTCATGCACCATGAGATCATAACCTGAGCCAAAACCAAGAGTCGAAGGCTTAATCAACTGAGCCACCTAGGCCCCCAATATTTTTTTAATTACATACAACTCTAAATACAACTTCTAAATACAACTCTAAGAAAATCTAAGGCATACATATTTACTAATACTATACTTTGGGTCCTACTGATACACAATAGTGATTTTTATTAGCAAATGATAATGCTGACTTGATGTTTACTTATAAATACATATAGTTGAAAAAAAGCTATTACTGGTTAGTACATGAAGATTGTGTTTCTACTTGTGGCTATAACTGTTTTTTTTTGTTTTTTTTTTTTTTTTTAATGGCTCTGTTTGCACACTGTGACTCAAGGAGTTTTTGTTTTGCTTAGCTTTTTTTTTTTTTTTCCAGGTTTTGACACATGTTTTAGCAGAACTGATATAGAACCAATGGAAGTCTGTGAGTTCCAGATAAATGGTTGGATGTGAGGATGATGGTGGGTTGGCATCTCATAAATCCCAGAGGGGTCTACAAAAGTCTCTTTATAGGAAGAGCCACCAAATTTCTCAGAAATGAAGCATATAGGAGAACATGGAATTGTCATAGGACATTTCTAACAGCATTTTGTGTGTTTTATTTAGTTTAGTGTATTTGCTGAGCATTAATATAAAGGAATGATCATGTGCTAAAGAAGTGCCAAAAGATACGAGAATTTACTTTTCTAAGAATTTGTCCACATAAATCTCAAAGACAAAACTGGTTACTACAATGAGTGAAATAAATCCCAAGGCCACAAATGTTCTTGAATTTAGGAACTGCAATCTGTATATCTTATTAAACAGTGCAGTGTTTTTCAAACTCTAAAGCAAAGGAGTATCTTATTTCAAAGTCAGTCTTACAAAGAATCTTCTATCTGTTTTACCCATGAAAACAGCTCTAACAGAAGCCAGGCCATTTCATCATCCTCACCTCCTGGTCAGCTCTCATCTCCCTTATTAAACCCTAGAATTCCATGGGCACCTCTGAAATACAATGTTAGTGTTTTAGAATGATAACCTGCAAAAATAAAACTGAACAGTCATTAAAATAATCAATAATCCCTCTACCTCTTAAGTACAAATTGTTTTCATCATCTTGTACAAACAGAAATTCATTTTTTAAAAGCATTATTTTAAATCTGGGTGTTTTAATGAGTGGATTCTCTGGCAGAGGACTTCTACCTTCCTTTGGATGCTGAGTCCCATTGTTGTGTGTGTATAGCAGTGCTTTCTGCAGTTCTCCAAGCAGGACTATGGCAGGGAGGGGAGGAAAAAGGTATGGGATTCCTTACAGCTCCCTTTTAAAGAGTTTGATTTATGTGTCCTAATAAGGCACACATTCATTTATTCTCTCTTCCTCGTTGTCCATCCCCACTCTCTGAACACACACACACACACACACACACACACACACACACACACACGAATATATCCTCTAGACTTATTAAAACAATCTAAACATTCAAAAAAGACTTAAAAAATCTAGTCTTTAAAAAATCATAAAGGTGCTTCATAATGTTCATAATCTAGTCTTTTTACCTGTGCATCTTTCTCTCTCTCCTCTTCTACAATAATCATAATGAAGATTATGTTTATGATCATGTTCTAAACCCTCGTATGTTTGCTCAGGCCTATTTTACTAATTGCGCTTTTTTTTTGTTTTTTATCCCAAACTTTGTCTGCATGGAAAACTTTCTCTGACCCTCCACGTCTCAGCTCTCCAAGATCATCTCCATGATCCCCAGGGAGGTGATTCTTGTCTTTGCTCCCAAAGCCCTGCTTGCCTACTGTGAGCAGACAGCTTGTACACAGATGAGTACACAGTACTTTTTATGCTGTGTTGTAATCATTTGCATGTATCCCCCAAATAGTTCTTGTGCATCAGTTATTTTTCTGTATGTTCCTTGAGGACAGGATTATATCTATTTTAATATTTTGGATACTATCACTATGCCTTATTCAAATAAGGTCCCAAACAAATCATTTGTGCATGAATAAAATCCTTCAGATATTTTTTCCAGAGATCAGCCTAATGCGTACCCTCAGGAAGGCCTTTATTTCTAGAGCTTAAGTAATTTTTAGGTGTTTATTATAGATATTTTGGCATGTTATTAGTAAGTAAAATGAGGCAATGACAGGATAGACAAGACCTCTAATTCCCTATTGATGTAGATGCTCTAAATATAACAAAGTGGTAAAAAGACTTTGAGGACCTTTGTTATTGACTATTGATCATTCCACATAGTAAAAAAAATACTATAGGACCTATTTGGTCATTGATCATTATTTGGTCTAGTAGAAAGAACAATTGAAAATGAATAACTATATATGTCTATTAAAATTCTTTAAATGCAGGGGCACCCGGGTGGCTCAGTCGGCTCAGGTCATGATCGCATGGTCTGTGGGTTTGACCCCTGTGTTGGGCTCTGTGCTGACAGCTCAGAGCCTGGAGCCTGCTTCGTATTCTGTGTCTCCCTCACTCTCTCTCTGCCCCTCCCCCACTTGTGCTTGCACATGCTCTCTCTCTATCTCTCTCTCTCAAAAATAAATAAATAAATAAACAAGAAAATTCTTCAAATGTAAAATAATGTTTCATTTTAGTTAGTTCATTTAGTTTGCTCTGGTAACTCACCATTGCTTTACAAAAGTAATAGTATGAAACATATAACACCCAAAAAAATAAATAAGAGAAAATCATATATATATGAGACACCTATACCTAAGTATTTGTACTTAAATTATTGAACAGAAGTTCTCATTGAGTTTCTTTGATTCATAGATTATGAGATTACTTTGTATCAGATATAAGGTTCTCAACAATATCAATGTTTTATTATTACTTTCAGGATGAAACCTTATTATTTATTCCTCAGTAAAGCATTTACACTCAGCACACGTTTTGATGCATGAATGTTTTCCAAATCTTGTAATAAAAGAGCTGATACATTGTCATGGAATGTTTGTAATAAAAGTTGAAAGTTCTACAGGTAATTGTCTTGGGACTATGTCTATCTTTGAAAATGCTAGAGACTGACTAATGAGGTATACATTAGAAGAAGGGAAAAATGTTGGAAAGCATACCTCAAGAATAGTGGACTAGAATTATATTTATTTCAGGCCCCCCAAAATTACATATAAAATTATGTTTGTTCTAAAGAAATAAGAAATTGAGGGGCGCCTGAGTGGCTCAGTTGGTCAAGTGTCTGACTCTTGGTTTTGGCCCAGGTCATGATCTCACAGTTTGTAAGTTCTAGCCCTGCATCAGGCTTCACGCTGACAGCTCGGAGCTTGCTTGGGACTCTCTCTCTCCCCCTCTCCCTGCCCCTTCTCTGCTTGCTTGCTCTCTCTCTCTTTCTCAAAATAAAAAAAAAAATAATAAGAAATTGAGGTCCTGTGTACAAGGTCAGAT
Source organism: Crocuta crocuta (assembly GCF_008692635.1). NCBI lineage: Eukaryota > Metazoa > Chordata > Mammalia > Carnivora > Hyaenidae > Crocuta > Crocuta crocuta. The sequence goes on along the minus strand of NW_027527393.1, from coordinate 1,722,839 downwards.
TCCAAATATAAAATATATCCAATTTTATTTGAATGGAATGCTATAAGTAACCTTATCAAACACTTTATGAAGAAAGAGCAAAGGTAAAGAAAACTCTTTCAACTTGTGAGTCAGAAAACTTTTTCTGTAAAGCTCCAGGTAGTAAATATTTTAGATTTGTGGGTCAATTTTTGTTGCAACTATTCAATTCTGTTCTTATGCCCCAAAATAGGCCATATTCAAGAAGGAAATGATTGGGGGTTGTGATGTCCCAATAAAACTTTATCTACAAAACCAAACAGAAGACCAGATTTGACCCTTGGTCTGTATTTTGCCAACTACCATTTTAAATTAAAAGAAAAACAAATAAAAAGCCAGAAAATATTAATTTAGTAAAGCCAAATGAGCTTAAATTAACTGAGGGACAGTATTTTACAATGAGAAAATTCACCTATTTCTCTATTAGACTAATTTTATGCTAACAATTCAAAATGATGAGAATATTCACTATATAGTATGGAGAATGTCTTCACTTTCTTTCAAGTTTGGGACTCACAGTATTTCTACTCTCTTAATTACAAATATGATGATCATCTGGATGACCATTTTATTTTTTAATATATTTAAATATTTATTTTTGGGAGGGAGAGAGAGAGAGAGAGAGAGAGAAAGAGCATGAGTGGGGGAGGGGCAGAGAGAGGCAGAGACAGAATCTGAAGCAGGCTCCAGGCTCTGAGCTGGCAGCACAGAGCCTGACATGGGACTCAAAATCATGAACTGGGAGATCATGACCTGAGCTCAAGTCAGATACTTAACCTACTGAGACACCCAGCTGCCGCTGGATGACCATTTTCTAACCCAAAGATTTTCCCCTGTTGTATGAGCGGGTATGTGTGCATTCGATATATTGACCTAATTGTCTCTACTAATTGCACTCACAATAAAACCTTGAACTTGTTCTTGACACCACCTTCACCCTTCTTATGCAGCCTTGTCCTCCAGTTGATTTACCTTCTAAATAGCTCTTAGTGTTTTCACCTCCACCTTCTCACACAGACTCCCATGAAGTCACTGATTTGGAACCCAACCCCAATCCTTCATCAATACTGTAGCTTCAGTGTGACTTTCAAAAGGCAGAGCTATTCTGCTTAAATTATTTCCCTTTAGTCAAAATACAAAGTAATCCTTCCCAAGGCCCCCATAGCTCTGCTTGGCCAGGTTCCTGCAATCCTCTGCTCTCTTGTCTGTCCTGTGCCTTTTCAGGCTCTGGGCTTCAGTCAGAGGCCTACTGTTGGTTCTTGTCATTCTCACTGCCTTCACAGGACATTTCCACATGCTGTTTTAACTGGGACAGTCTCCACTCCCTCCCTCCACCACTTCCCTTATCTAGTTAACTTCTTCTCACCCTTCACAGTTTACCTTCAGCTTCATTTCCCCAGGGAACCCCTCCCTGACTTCACTGACTACCTCAAGCCACCAGTGAGGCTCTCTTGCTCACTAGGGCCTAGACAAGGATGAGGCAACTGTGGCACAACTGAGGACGTGCTCACTCGCAAAGCCATGCAGTCTGGGGTTATTGTCTTCAGGGAGATACGAGGAGATGACAGAGAGTAGGACATCTCATCACCAAGTAATTCCAAATAAGTTCAGGGGCCACAACAAGATGATGAGAAATGTGTATCATTCCTCTTTTTAAGTCTATACGTTATGTCCTGTTGTGGATCTTTGCGATCCTTATTGTGAAAAACTGTCCCTATAAAACTGACAAAATAAGACCATATAAAAAAAGACCATAATAGGCCTTTGTTACGTGCAGTGATTATCAAGATAGCATTGAATAAAACGGACATAAATTAGAACCAGGGAGCTTTTCATTTCCTGAATATGTACAGATTGAATATATTCATCTTTCTTTCTCTCATTTACACACACACACACACACACACACACATCCTCATGCCTTATATTTTGGCAGCAGTTGAAAAGTTCACCATCTGGTCTTGGAATAGAGTGTCCGAACGTGCAAGGAGAAAAATGTATTAATCAATTAAAATGAGCTATTTGGAAGAGATAATTTGATTTCTTTATAGAGTCTTATAATTATATCGACCGCGGTCCATTAAGATATCCATTCCAACAAGAATATCTTTAATATCAGAAAAAGAAAACATTGCTGAGCAGAATTATTTTTCATTGGTTAGTTGATTTTTATATTGTTTTATCTTTTTGTTCTAAAATCTATCGCCAAATGTTATACCTTTGTAACACCATAACTTTGTACACTGCTCCATCGAAAGAAAGAAAGAAAGAAAGAAAGAAAGAAAGAAAGAAAGAAAGGAAGGAAGGAAGGAAGGAAGGAAGGAAGGAAGGAAGGAAGGAAGGAAGGAAGAAAGAAAGAAAAGAAACAAAGAAACAAAGAAAGAAACAAAGAAACAAAGAAAGAAAGAGAAAAGAATAGTAAAAAGAAAGAAATCACCTGGGGAATGCTTTTACCATGTTTAATGTTGCTTTTATAAACAACAGCCTCCCTGAGAATTAACAGAAATGGAAGCAATTCAGTCGAAGTATTCGGAATACCTGGACGCTGTCAGTGAGCAATTTCAGGGACACCATTTACATGGTATTCTCTAGGAATGTCAGTGCCTGGAGTTATGCAGTGTTGGGTGTCTTAATTAAGGGCAGAATTGTTGTGACTACGTTAGACCAATGTTGTGAAGCAGGCAGACCTTTATTTTGAGTTTCACATAATTACAAGATAAAAGTTAAACCATCAAAAGAAAAATAAGCCGCCTTTCACAGGTACTTTAGTAAAACTATCTGCTCCTATGTCATAATATTTTCCTGTCTCATTTTTAGTTTAGTTCAAAATTCCAGTGTACTTGTTCGCTACAATAAAACTGTATTCTGCTTCAAGATTCAAGCTCCACTTGGCAACAGTAACTTTGTCCGTGTAAGTTTCATTGATAAACATCTCTTATAGTCTTTGTCAGTAGCTAGTGGAACTAAATGCAGAATGTAAATGATTAATAAAGCTATCATGTTTTTATTTCTCTTTCAAATTATGAAGTCAGTGGAGCAAAAGTCTAAATATACATGTATCCTGTAAACATACACAGATTTTATGCAGTCTGAGCTAAAACAATTTAGGTAAAGATATTTCTGTTTTCCCATATTTCACCATGAACTTAGAGAAGTGTACCTGTAGAACAAAGCGTGAAAACAGTTTGAATTGCAAACATTATAGAAGGTAAACAATATTGAGGATATGGACTCATTTGTAGGCTCTCAATACATGTTTGTAATAACGAATTAGCATAGGAATTCTCTGAGGACTACAATCTAAATATCTAGGTCATTTACTTCTGAAATAAAGGTTAGGATTATTTGAAGGGTTAAATAAAATAATATGTGTAAGGAACGTAGTATAATTCCTAGAGCACAGTGTAACTGTTCAATGTATATATTAATTCTTCGAAATCATTTCTTCAAGTTCTGGAATATAGTGTTCATCATTGCCCTCTCCCTTCTTATCTTTCAACTTTCATAGTAATGTCTGCTAGCTGAGTGACTTCTAAATCAAGATATCAGAATTTTACTACCCTCACATTTCCTTTGGTTGATATTTACTACATTTAATTGGCGTAGGCTATGATATCATCAAGTACAACTATATCATCCTGCCCAAATTTATCTCAAAAATTATATTGAGGCTTTAAGTAGTATAAAATAGGTTGCTGTCTTTATCAATATCAGAAGATATAAAATCTGTTTATTGGATTCATAAGACATATTCATGTCATTACATGTAGGTGTCAAAATAAAATTGGAAAAATTTTAAATTACATTTGCTGAGCACTTACTATGTATACACCTGGCACCATGTTATTTACTTTAACCAAGCAGTATTTCATATTTAATCTTTACAACAGCCTGATGATAAGTAGGTTCTACTACTCAAAGCTTTTACATGAGAAAACTGAAGCTTAAAGAGATTAAATACCTTCTCCAAGGCTACCAGCCAGTAAGAAGTAATATTGGAATATGGATTCTTTCTGAGTTGGCTCAGACTGAGCTTTGATCAGTTAAACTTCTAATAATATTCTCACAATAAACACTTTTTTTAAAATGAATAAAACATGAAATGTCACAATACTATCCTTTTGATGTTTTATTTGTATCCGATGTTAAGAGTGTATTTGTTCTTCATAGATATTTCTATAGTTAATAAACACATATACATGAGATTGGTCATCCTAAACATTAGTTTACAGATAACAATTTTGCAATGGATGATCATTTAAATTTCCCTGGACCTTGAGTCAATTTTAGAGAGCAGTGTCTGGTTTCCTTTGTAAATGCAGCAATTTACAAATCACTGAATTTGGAGATGTGGGAATGTGCAAGCATGGCTTTAGTTACAGAAAGCATAGAAAACACACTTGTGGAATCTTTTATTTACAGATAATGATCTTGCATAAAGTTTGTTTTAAATAAAATTACAATAATATAGAGAAGTTCTTATTTAGTCTGATTAGATCTCTGTTGTATTAAATCATATGAAAAGCCCTCTAGTCTTAAATTCATCAATTTCTTTATCCATGATATTATTTTCTTGGATAATTCTACAAGAGGAATGGGAATTTACTTAGTGATCCATATATATTCTTGAACAGGGTTGCTTATTATGAAATTAAAAGGAAGCATTAAACCCAAAACTTTCATAAACTTTTATAGTCCTTGGGATCATGTGAATTTTCCTCCGTACACTGAAAAGAGTGAAATAAGGTTCACTCTCAGATATTGAATATGCTATTACAGCAGTGCACACTATCATCCTAATTTTGCATTTATTATTACAAAAGTGGACCACACTATGGATATATAAAATGTCTTCTCACTTTTCTAAAATTTTATTATTATAAAAAAAATTTTTATAATAATGAAAATTACATCTTTACTTCAACCTTTTGCTAATGTTATTACTGTTCTTATAAGAGATACTTTCTAGAGAGTCAGTTAAAAATATTTATACTTTGAGATGTGGAACTTTTCATAAGAACAGAAGCAAATCATAAAGTTATTGACTTCCATAAAAATTTTCATGTCAACTTTAGTTGACTTTTCGAAGATTTAACATCTCTTACTGATTTTTCCTTTTTTTTCTTTTTAACTCTGAGTTTAAGTGAATTCTTTTTTTGACTCCATATGTTACTTTGAAAAAATATTACAGAATGCCTGCAGTGATAGGATCTTTTTTTTACATGTCTTATTACATGTTGCTATGGGTCTCCACTGAGAAGACCTATTTTAATTCTCATTTTCAGAGTCTCTCCTGAGAAGGAGAGCTGCTGTCTTCTTTCAAGGTCACAGAATTTGATGGATGAGGAGTACTAACAGAGATCCCAGTTTCATTCCAAATTGAAAGAAAAACAGAAAAGAAGATTAACCTGTCCCAATTAAGCTGAAATGAGGCCAAGGGCAGGTGACCTTTTAACAACTGAACACCATCATTTTAAAGCTGAATTACTGGTGTTTTCTTTATTTTTCAAGCTCCTGTGACTGCATGCTAAAAGTAGCTTATATCTCAGAGAAAGAACTCTTTCATTCGCTACCCTTTGGCACTTAGAGTACCTTGTTCTCCCACTGAGCAATATACTATGAGAATTGCAATGTCATGGTTAGCTGTAAGTGACTCTCTGTTATAAAACTTCCAGCAGAATTTATTTGCCTTAGATCAAGGATCAGGGTATCCTGGTGCCTTCCAGGGATTTGGAGTTGGGACTCTTTTCTTCCTTCCTTCCTTCCTTCCTTCCTTCCTTCCTTCCTTCCTTCCTTCCTTCCTTCCTTCCCTTCTTTTTCTTTCTTTTCTTTCTTTTTTTTCTTCTCTTTCTTTCTTTCTTTCTTTCTTTCTTTCTTTCTTTCTTTCTTTCTTTCTTTTTCCTTTTTTAACATTTATTTATTTCTGAAAGACAGAGAGAGGCAGAGTATGAGGAGGAACAGAGAGAGAGGGAGACACAGATTCTTAAGCAGGCTCCAGGCTCTGAATTGTCAGCCCAGAGCCTGATATGGGGCTTGAACCCACGAACCTTGAGATCATAACCTGCGCTGAAGTCAGATGCTTAACTGACTGAGCCATCAAAGTGCCCCTGGGATTGGGATTCTTAATACAATTGCCAGTTATTTTCAGCCAAACAATGTGCAAAACATTATACCTATCCCATCAGTAAGGACTACAAGTGTATTAAAGATGGATGATTTGTGATTTAAGAGTAAAGAACATGTATAGGAAATGTTGACACATGTCTTTACGTGTTTGTTTTCAAAGATGCCTCTCCTGGATTAGAGGACAGACAAAATACTGTTTAGCAAATATTCACATATTTAGAATTCCATTAACTCATCAGTTGTACTTTCACTAAGTAACAGTTTAGGTTTGAAAAAAAGAAAGCCTGGGGCTCCTGGGTGGCTCAGTAGGTTAAGCATCTGACTTTGGCTCAAGTCACGGTCTCCCAANCTCTAAATAATAAATAAATAAATAAATAAATAAATAAATAAATAAATAAATAAATAAATTTGAAAAAAATTGAAAAAAAGAAAGCTTGTATTTCATGGCTATTTTTGCCATGAAAGTAGAAAAGTGTCAATAATGACTTTTTAACACCATCTCAGACATGTAATAAAGAATGTGAAATTTTATTTTGTCAAGGACTCGAGATTGTCAAGTTAAAGGTGCCATTTAAATGATTTCCTTTACCAACCTTTCTCTTTTAGAGGTTATACGTAGCTAAATAGATGTGTTATACATTTCTAAAGATCATAAATTTGGATTGAAATCTCTCAATACTAAAATACAATAAAAATAACTACAGTGTTTAAACGCCTTAGAAAAGCAAGAGTATTTTAAACACAACTGAAACACAAAACAGTCTTTAAATAATGTGTCTAACAGTTAATTCCAAATAAACATGCACACAATTTTATAGTTAAATGCTAAGGGAGTTAATTTTAGGCAGAAAAGGTTAAGGAAGGCATCATGGCAGATAGATGGCACAAAGTTGTCTTTTTAAAGAACTGGAAGGATTCAGAGGTGCCTGGGTGGCTCAGTGGGTTAAGTATCTGACTTTGGTTCCTGCATTCCTGAGCCCTACGTAGGGCTATATGCTGACAGCTAGGAGCCTGGAGCCTGCTTCAGACTCTATGTCTCCCTCTCTCTCTGCCCCTCCCTGCTCTTTCTCTCTCTCTCTCTCTCAAAAATAAATAAATGTTAAAAAAAATTAACCCCCAAAATGGAAGGATTCAAGTAGTTGAGAAAGAGAGAGGAAGACATTGCCAGAAGTAATGAGATGGGAGAGCTACATACGAGTTCCTTATAGATATGGAAGTGGTAGAAAGCTCAAGGGACAGGGTAGAAGAACAGTGGCTAGGTGGGGCTTATGTGACAGAAAGCAATTAGGAGATAAGGTGGAAGTGATGCAACAGGACCAGACGGAAGAAGAGCTTTATTGTCAGGTTAAGAGTTTAGAATTTATCTTGGGGGACGCCTTTGGTGGCTCAGTTGTTGTGCGTCCAACTTCAGCTCAGGTCATGATCTCTGTGCTGACAGCTCAGAGCCTAGAGTCTGCTTCTGATTCTGTGTCTCCCTCTCTCTCTGCCCCTCTCCTGCTCACTCTCTTTCTCTGTCTCACAAAATAAAGACATTAAAAACATTTTTAAAAATATAAAAGAATTTATTTTTGGAGTATTAGGGGGTCCAGAAGGAAACAAGACCTTGCTTGTTTGAGTAAAATGTGTACATGTTTACATATATCATTGGAGAGATAAATAGCAAAATCTACATAGTGGCAGCAATAATTAAACATGTTTAAAACATTTCTTTTAAGCATTACTTTATTGGGCTCATTCATGTTACTCAATAATGAATTACTCTTTTAACTGAGGTTATCAGGTCAACAAATGGAACACAACATGCACACGTGCACCTACACACACACATTTTATTTATTATTTATTTAAAATTATATTTAGGGGCGCCTGGGTGGCTTAGTCGGTTAAGCGTCCGACTTTCGCTTGGGTCATGATCTCGCGGTTCGTGGGTTCGAGCCGCGCATCGGGCTCTGTGCTGGCTGCCAGCTCAGAGCCTGGAGCCTGTTTCGGACTGTGACTCCCCCTCTCTCTTACCCTCCCCTGCTCACGCTGTCTCTCTCTCTCTCCTAGAAATAAATAAAATTATATTTAATGTTTATTTACTTTGGAAGGAGAGAGAGAGAGAGAGAGAGAGAGAGAGAATGAGTGAGAAAGGGACAGAGAGAGAAGGAGACACAGAATCTGAAGCTGTCAGCACAGAGCCCAACTTGGGGCCTTGATGTCACAAGCCATGAGATCATTACCTGAGCCGAAGTCAGGTGCTTAACCTCTGAGCAACCCAGCTGCCCTGTGTTTTATTTCATTCTACATCTCAGTTTTATTCCAAAATTTCATCTTTTAAATAGTAACTGATTTAGTAATGATTTAAATAGTAACTTAATAGTAACTGATTAAGTCTAAATCACTATTGTACTTGCTTCACTTCTCTTGTATGGGGAAATCATCACTCTGCCAGCTGATTTTCTTTGCTGACAGCCTTCAATCACTTTATTTTCCCACATTTCTGGCTTGGAGGTTCAGCATGAGACTGTTTTGCAGAGTTAGAGAGTAAATGCTCAAAGGTTTTCTTCTAAAGACCCACTTTACTTCCATCAGGCAGATTTCAGTCAGATTTCAATCATATGTCAGGGTATTCTGTGATCCTTGCAAGTCATAATATTCGTATTTTATATTTTCTTTGATGTAGTATCAATAGAGGTATGCTTGGATGTACATATAAAAATATGGCAAACATTTCCCAGGTAATGTTTTGTAAGTGAAGTTCTCTAGAGTCTTGAATAAGCATACAGTTTTACCAAGTCAAATAAATATTTTAGAAATTTGATGTGAAAGGAAAATTGTAATATTGAACTGTCACGATGTTTGTTCTAGATTACTTGTTCTAGATTATTGGAGTCAGTCAACCTGAGTTATATAAAAGTGGTATTCCCGGTTATATCTGTGTTAACCATTTTCAGATTTGGAAGGTCTAACACAAAGGTGTCAACAAGGAATGAAAATAAGGATTTTCCATGGGCATGTGATGCGTTTTGTCTGATAAGAGGAGTTGATACTTGGGACAGGGTGAGAAGTTTGTACACTGAAATAAATGCATATAGCTGATTAAATTTTTTGGCTAAGGATTAATATTTAAATTACTAAACCTAGTTTAGAAATCTCAAACAAATTAACAACAAAATAAGACTACTCTCTAATGTTCATCTTAGGGGCATTTGGGTGGCTCAGTCAGTTGAGTGTCCATCTTTGGCTCAGGTCATGNAGTTCAGCTTAAGTGAGTAAAAGACTAAGATTTTTGTTGGGTTATGAGGCTTTTAGTCTCTTTAAACAGTATCTTGTCTTTTACATATACTAGATCTCTCTCCTTCCTTCTCTTCCCTTTTGCCTTTCTCTCAATTTCTTATTATGTTCTAAGCCTCATAATTCATTTTTTAGAAGTCAGAATGTATCTTCTCAGGGAACTAAGATTGTAAATGATAGATCTATCCCAAAATGAGCATATTGATAATGTTTAAAATGTATACTGTAGCTGAAATACAATACCTTTTGTTAGAATTTAGTATTGCAATACCAGCAGCCAAACAAACAAAATGAAAATTGTTTTCAAAAAGTGTTGAATTTAAATTATTGAGGTTAACAAGCAATAAACAAATACCTAGAAAACTATGTAAAATCAAAGGGATTTATGAGTATTTTCTAAGTGGTTAAAATTTGGTGATGGCTATATATTTGTTTTCCTTAATTTGTTTCAAATTTCCTGGTTCTGTCAGTGAGCAAGGGGCAGAAGGAGAGAGAGAGAATCTTAAATAGGTTCCATGCTCAGTGCAGAGTGGGATAAAGGGCTTGTTACCACAACCCTGGAATCGTGACCTGAGCCAAAATCAAGGGTAGGACGCTTAACTGACTGAGCCACCCATGTGTCCCTCCTGGTTCTGTTTTTAATGTTCCTTTTACTACTAGCTTATAAAATCCTAAATGCCATGTGGCAGGTCAAATTTACCTTTGCTTCTCTTACAGCTCCTGGTAAGATATTTTAATGAAAATAGGCACTCTTTCAATAAGTGCATTGGTCAGTTAAATACTGTCAATATTCCAAATGGAAATTCAAGGCATTCTCTAGGGTTTTGATGATGACAGTATTGTTTTTATGATTCTCATTCAAAAATAATGGCTTTAAAATGTATATAATTTTTTGAAAGTTCAAAAAGCTGTAATTTAGAAAATGTTTTTTCTTATAAATTGGAGAGGCCAAAACAAGGAGTGAGGAAGAGAAACTTTCTAAAAGTAATTAAGAAGTAGTTAAACATGAAACAGATAAAGAAGATAGTCTAATCTTAAATTAAAAACTTTGAATCTAAGTTTAGGGGAAAAGCAAAATGTGTATAGGAGAGAAGTAGAGAGTTGAACCATATAACTAGCCTCTCAATTGATTGGAAGTTTGGGAGGAAATGAAACTTTCTGTACATGTGTATCTAAACACACACATACATACACACACACACACACACAGGACTCATAGGGTTACAAATAAGCTACACTATAGAGAAAATTCTGCAAGTGCCCAGAAAAGTTGTAGGGTCATTTTACACCTTGAACACTTTTTAACGTCAGTCTGATTTTGGTATTTGAAGGAATTGTTTAGTATTTTGCTATTTCTCAGAAACTCTGACATTGTCTAGGTATAGCATGAGGTCACACTATGTGTGAATACTTGTACAGAGAACTTAACTAAATCTAGCATCATAACAGACTTAGCTAATATACATAGCCCCTTTCCTATAACCATTATCTAGAAATGTTGAATAAAATATGATTTTAAAAGTTTTTAAAATGCACTTTGCTGACGAAGAAAGGGAAAGTTACTAGAAACCAAAACAACCACACAGAATGCAGCAAGGAAAAAAAAATAGAGAGGGGAAAAAAGGATTGTGTGGTTAAGTGAAATAGAATCTATAAAAATGGTCCAAAGTGCACCTAATAGGAATTACATACAGTGAGAGTACGTAAAATGAAAAGGAGGCAGTAATCATACAGAAAATGGTTAATCATTTGCCAGAGCTAAAGAAAGACATGAGTCTTCAAGATGAAGGAGGATGCCAACTTTCAAGCAATATAAGAAAATAAATCACCTTTAAAAATCATAGTGAAATTCAGAACAAAGGAAGAAAGGCTTTAAAAGCAACAGAAAATTTAAAAAGTGCATCATCTATAAATAACGAACAGGTTTTTCATCAGCAATAATAAGGGATACATGCAATGAAATAATGTCTTAATAGTTCCAAGTGAAAAGCTTTAACCTAACTACCAATTCTGAATACTATGCCCTACACAGATAATACTGAAAAGAATAAGGGCTAACTAAAGACATTTTCAAAAACAAAAATATGTTACTATCTACAGACCTTCACTTATGGAACTTCTACAGCAAGTAAGTAGGAAGAAAAGTGAACTCAGAAATAAGGAATAGTATCAGGACACCTGGGTGGCTCAGTTGGTGAAGCATCAGACTTCAGCTCAGATCATGATCTCATGGTTCCTTGGTTGGAGCCCTGCATCGGACTCTGTGCTGACAGCTCAGAGCCTGGCGCTTATTTCAAATTCTGTGTCTCCTTCTCTCTCTGCCCCTCTCCTGCTCATTCATGCTCTGTCTTTCAAAGATAAATAAACAGTTTTAAAAAAAGTTTAAAAAATTAAGGGATGGTATAGAAGAAGTAACTGTGGGCAGTGAATTCATTCAATGCATTGATTAATCTAATAAACAATGTCAAAAGAAACCATGACTCACATAGATAATTTTTTTAAGTGAAACTGGAAAACTAAAATAACATAAGGTTAGATGTGTGAAGATCAAGGTTAGAGAACTCTACATTCCTCACATTATTTGGGAAGAACATAGTGACACTGACCAGCCATAGGTCTGTTATGTAAATAAATATGTTATTAGTAAACATGAAAAGATGAGAAATAGAATTCATAGTTTCCAAACCACTAGAAGAGGAAAAGGGGCTATTTTAAAACCTCATAAACCCAAAATGAAGTAGGGCAAATAGATAAAGCAAATAAGGAAAGAACAGAGCTTATAAACACACATACATCTACATACACATTCATATAAAATTGCCATTTATATCAGTGATGATAATCAACAGATTAAGCTTGTCCCTTGAAAGATGGAGGTTATTCAAAATAACAATAAAATAAAATTTGGCTCCACAGTATTTGTAGAAGACATTCTAGCAAAATGACCTAGGGTATTTTACATTAAAAAGATGAAAATATGTTATATTATACCAATTGAATGAAAGCCAATGAAGCAATATTAACATCAGGGTAAATAAATTTTAAGGAAACATGAAATTCAACTTGAATGTTTTATGTCACAATGAAAACATGGATCACAAGACAAACTTATAGTATAGTACCTGTTACAAGTAAAATTACTCAGAATGTAGATAACAATATCATCACTTAGGTGTCAAGACGGTTTTATTCTATCCTCTTAAAGCTGTCATTTGTGATTACTACTCTACTTAGAATCATGACAGAACAAGATTTTTAACATGACATTTATCCACAGTTTTTTTCCCAGATAGTATGCCAAAGATTTGCTATCTTATAATCTTTTGATATCATGTCAAGTTTTAATGTAAATGTGCTAATGTAATTCATGTTATAATGGATCAGCAAGTTGCTTTGTTCAAGGACACGGGTAAGCCTCAAAGCCAGGTAACTGGCTTTTTTGTGGACTTAGTTCAGGCCACTGAAGTCACAGACATAGTGCTGTCTGACCTATCAGTTCCTCGAGGTCTAAATTGATTTATTTTTCTATTTGTCTTTGGAGACTCATTCTCCCTTCATTTCAGTAATCTAGAAAGTAGTAGTGTGTAGAATAAATTTTCTAATATATATTAGACATAAATAAGATATGGTAGATATAAAAATATTAATTTATCAACATTATACTTGCCTTTAGTGATCAAAAATGAGAAAGTCAGTCACTACTCACTACAGATCATTAAACTGCAGAGACTGTTAGTCTGATGACCATACCTAAGGGTCTGAGTCAGAAGTCACAGAGATTTATAGAAGGAATAATTCAGTCCCTGCGATGGTTGGAAACTTACAACAGGAACAAAAGTTCTGCTTGGCCCCTTTTTTGATTCGATCACTTAAAGCCATACTCAGACTTTGTGACACATATCCAGTAGGCAGTTATGAGGGTCATGTTTACACATTTATTTCTGGTCCTTAGCATGAAGGTAGGGTGGCCGGGTCCAGTGCAAATCTCCAATGTTACAGTATATATTGTGCTCTTTAGATATTGTCTCAAAAGGAAATTACCTCAAAATATTAAGTCCTATCTGATTATATCATATTAAGTCCTGTAGATATATATGTATATCTACATTTATNCGAACCGTGAGATCATGACCTAAGCGAAAGTCGGACGCTTAACTGACTAAGCCACCCTATTTTTAAGTTTATATATTTATTTTGAGAGAGAGAGAGAGAGTGGGAGAGGAAGAGAGAGAGAGAGGGGGAGAGAGACTCCCAATCAGAATCTGTGTTATCATGACCTGATATCATGACCTGAGCCAAAATCAAGTGTCTGTTGCTAACCAGACAGAGCTACCCAGGCACCCCGAGTAGGTTATTTGAAATGCAAACACATTTAGGTCCCATTAATGATAATGCATATGATACAGATATGTACATATGTGCAGATGTGTACAGGGTTCCCTCACTGGGTCATATTTGCAATTAGTGATGTATAGGCCCTATAGCAGATTAAGAGCTACAGTCCTATAAGTATTCCTTCCATTTAATACACTGCTTCAGTTTCCTGTGAGAATACAAAAAACCAAAAATGGTGCACTTCTCAATTCCTTACAACTGTTAAATATCCTGCCAGAGTTTCAACCAAAAAAAAAAAAAAAAAGGTTAAACCAGCTGCACCAATTTATTTAGATTTGCTTTGGTTCTTTTATATTCTACCTTAAATAATTAAGTCACAAAATAGCTCTACAGAATGGTTCTTTGATCATATGGCTTATTTACTTTTTAAATGACTCTGTAATATTTCAATAAATTATATGCTTTATTTTTGCAATAAACTTCCACAGAAATGTATGCAATAAATCTATATAAACCATACTAAATACAGAGCTCTGAAAATAGAATTCTTTTAAGCAAATATGACACAGAAGCGACTTATGTCCAATTTAAAGGCTATCAAAAAACAAAGCAGAAATACTTCTTATCCTATAAAAAGAGAGTGATTTTCTAAAAAGCAGCAAACTTGATCACTTTAGCATCTTGCAATATTAAAAAATTATTCACCTTTCACGCACACAGGTTACTGAGTAACTGATTCCACAAAGTGGATTTGGCTTTAAAACTAAGAAATACATTGTATTCCCCACACGTTGCAGATGCACCAGGGACTCTAAAGGAAAGGCACTAAGTCTTAAATATCTGAATGCTCAGCACCTTGTCTGTCATTTGGCAGTGGCAATAATTAACACTATTAATTAATACATAGGTTTGTGGGCTATAGCAAGAAACACCGTAATTATTGAAAGTGAGTGTTAATAGTATGTATTCTGTGGAATAACTGGAGAAATCCAGATCTGCATATTATAACATGGCTTAGCTTCAGAATATCTGACATTTTTAGAGCATTAGAGAAGAAAAAGGACTCAGAGATAATTGAACCCAGCCTTCCACAAAGTATTACTTTTTGTAAGATTCTCTGGAGGGGAAAAAGGGATGCATGGTTATATAAGTTTAGAAAATATTTTACAATACATGCATATTCCCAACACCTGTAACTGTAATGGCTTTGAGAAGGCTCACAGTAAAAAGCAAAGCAAAACTCCCTCCCGTATATACCACTTACTTATCTTCCTTTAATCCGGTATTTTGCTAACTCATTTTATTTTTATTTTCTTAAAATAAACACCTATTGCAATCCATGCTTGTGAGAAGACAATTTGAAAAATGACAAGGAGACTGAATTTCAGCTTCTCTAGCAGAAAATTGAGGCCTAGAACATCAAGTCACTTTAGCAAGATTACTAATTAGCTCCTGGCTGAGAAAGATCTAGAATGTGGGTACTTATTTTCAGTCACTGTTCATTCTACAATATAGCTCTACTTCCTGTGGAGACAGTATGCACAGAGCAGATACCACAAAGAGTTGCAATGTAACCTAATCCAAAAAGCAAATAACAAAAATTAAAGTCAAATCCCTGAGAGCTTCCAATGCCCCAGGTACTTTTCTAAATGCTTTACATATATTGACCAAATAAAGCCCTATTTTATACTATATACCACAGCAAATAAGAGAAATCAAGGATCCAAGAATTAACCAATTAAGTGCTATGAATACAGAGAAATTTTTTTCCCTATGTAAGTATAGAGGACATTTCTAAACTCAAATGTATAAAATGCCATAAAACTTCTGGCAAAAATTTTGGTATTGGAAACAACAAAATTGAGAATTAAAGGGATAATTTTAATAATGTATAAAATAGCTTTACAAAACAATAAACCTGACAACCTATAGGAGAAATGGACAAAAACCATAAGCAGAGAAATAGTCAATAACCACATGTAAAGCTATTCACTACAAATCCGAAAGTGAAACTCATATATCTCTGTATTAGATCAAACAAAATGATAAAACCCAATGCCAGCAAGTGCACACAGAAATGGTACTCCTCATACCTAAATTAAAAAAAAAAATGTGCATTTATACTCCATGATAGTCAAATCTGACATTAGGAATTTACTCTGCAGAGATAAGAGAATGAGTTGGTAAAGAGCTAATTATACAATTATATGTAAGTAGATAGTGTTTTTTTCTCAGAGTTGTATTCAATAACAAAAATGTGATCTTCAAAAAGGAAAAGTGAAAATGAATTTTAAAACATGAAGGCAAATGGAATACTATATATTGGTGAAAGAAAGAGCTCTATACGTACTGAGATTAAAACTGGCTAAAATGTGTTGAGGGAAATAAGCAAAAAGAAGATATAGATATGCACTATTATTTTTAAAGTGTGCATGTATATCTGATGGAACTTACATGTATGAGTACACCTGAAAAAAATGTCACTTAAAATAATTCCTGATACTCTACTGCTTTTGCTATAGTGTCTCCACCCACTTGCCATACTCCACCATCTCACCATGTAGTACCTTATTTAAAAATGCATATGTGTATATAATATCTGGTAAGGAGTCTGTTCAGACTGCACTGTAGGAGATGGGGATTTAATTTTATTTTTAGATTAGTAGGACAATTTCAGAAGGCTTTTAACCATGGGGCCAATCAGGCTCAAGGGATATCTGTTACATCATATGTTTGTTTATGTATTTGGGTATATATCATGTAAATATATACAAATGTCTGCAAGGATATACACCATTTTACCATTATTACTTTTCAGGGCTAGAATGAGTTATTTCTTCCCTTATTCTTTTTTTTATAGTAAATTTTTTGATTTTGCAGTTAAGAGAAATAGTACTAATTTGTAAAAGAAATAAGATAAAAAAATACTAAGAGAATTCTGGGGTTTTTCTCTAAAGTCATCATAATGGTGTTCCACTGATATGTTTTCTTGATGAACACTGTTTACGATTGTCAGGGCTTCTCTGAAGTATAAACAATTCATTTTCCACTTACTCATTTTCTCTAAGTGCTCAATATCATTTCAAAAACTAGAACAACACTCTTTGTATTTCCTAAACGTGTTTACACTTCAGTAGGTAGTACCTTTGTTTCAAAGCGTTTCATGAAAAATTATCTTTTTTAACTGACAAGAGGCTGTACACATATGTGAGCACTGGGCAGCTCATGTTGAAGGTCAAGCCTACTACAGGCACTCAACATCCTTACAGTGACTATTCCTAGACAGTAAGAACATTCATACTTAATAAAATCAAATATTTCTTTCTCAATGAGGTCCAACTGACTGAGTTACCTGCAGGGGTAAAGTTCAAAACTTACAACCTCATTTCCACACACGTGATAATGCTAAGATGACCATTTATGTTTGATTCTAATATTAAAAACAATCTAAATAGTTACATGTTGCTAGATTGATAAATAGATAAAATTGGATTGCTTATGTTTCATTCTCTTCTTCTGGTAACTTGTGGGTTGTCAAGGTTGGGTGGTTTTCTTTGCAGAGATACTTAAATTCAGAGAACACTTTTGTGTTTTGTTTTTCCATTTGTTTTAAGTTCTATTAAGTAGTCCAGAATGAAACTGAATAGTAATAATATTGTCAGTTTTATTCATATACTGTACATTTCAATTCATATAAGACACCACCCCTCCTTTCCACTCATGTGCTCATTAGTCCTACTATAAGAACAACTCAGTAGCAATAACTCAATAATCCTCTGAGTATGTTTTTAATGTTTATATATTTATTTATTATTTTGAGAGAGACAGAGTGTGAGCTGGGGAGGGGCAGAGAGGGAGATGCAGAATCCAAAGCAGGCTCCAGGCTCTGAGCTGTCAGCACAGCTCTGAGCTGTCAGCACAGAGCCTGACATGGGGCTTGAACAGTGAGATCATGACCTGAGCCCAAGTCGGACCCTTAACTGATTGAGCCGGCCAGGGACCTCTGAGTGTGCCTTTAGAAAAGAAGATCCTCTGTACACTGATTTTTACCTAACAAAAACATATATTGTCATTCATAAGCTTTTCAATTTAAAAAAAGAAGACAATCCATTTCAGCCTAAATCGACAGATTTTCAGCTTTTAAGCAACAACCAGAAATCAGAGATCTTTGCTTACCTATGTAAAGTCATTCATTTCAAGTAATGCCAAAAATATCACATATCAGAAATGAAATTATGAGAGACTCTTACATGGTTACATGTTATAGCACAACCAGAGGAAAACTTAATACTTGCAATGATTCTTTCTTTATAAGACGCTGCATTTGCCAATTTGCTTTGCACTCTACAATTTTATTTATATTACTGTCATATTTATATTCAGAATTTAAGTCCAAATGAAGACCACAGCTAAATAAAAATTATTTTTATGATAAAAACTAGACGCAAATATCCATTTAATATGATCACATCAACACTACACAGAAGTCTGAACATAATCTAGTTCTACAGCACAGTCTAGTTAGTTCTACAGCACAGTGTAGTCTACATTGGTATACATGAATGCCATCATGCAAACCAGAAAAATGTCAAAGAACTAAATATTTTGACTTAAGTAAGCTCTTTTGATATATATAGAAACAAACATTTGCCATACCCACTGGGTCCCATTTTTACTGACTAATATTGGTCTTGATTTTCTGGCATTGAATTATTCTGTCCTCTTTTTTCTTAGCTTAATCCCAGTAAATTTACTTTCACACACTTAATGTTAGTGTTTGGCCTTATGTATGCCTAAAGGAGAAATCAACACTTTCTTTAACTATGATGGTGCTAGATCTATTAATCAATGTGTGTCTTAAAGTTTTTTTTTAATGTTTTTTTAATTTATTTCTGAGAGAGAGAGACAGTGTGAGCAGGGGAGGGTCAGAGAGAGAAGGAGATACAGAATCTGAAGCAGGCTCCAGGCTCTGACCTGTCAGCACAGAGGGCGACACGGGGCTCAAACCCATGAACTGTGAGATCATGACCTGAGCCGAAGTAGGACGCTTAACCGACTGAGCCACCCAGACACCCCAATCAATGTGTGTCTTAAAAACAAAACAAACAAAAAACCATTTCCCGGTGGATGAGGAAAATCTATAGACCTCATCCAGTAATTTGTTTCACTGTTTTTTCTTGATTTTAATAACTCTAGAAATACTTGGTGATCATAAAGATGATACAAAATTTTAGTGACATTTGCACTGTAGATCACAGTATACTACTCTGCCAAGAGTTCTCAGTCTTTGAAACTAAAAATGATTGTTTTTTCTTCTTTTAATCTCTCTGAATGAATAACTGTTGACTATAGAAAAAGATATTTTTGAAATATTAAGCTAAACATTGTCTTTACTTTTTGTCCTCAGCATATAGAAATTGTTTCATGATTCAATATAAAAGCAGGAGTGACATTTATTTATGTAAATTGTATATCACACTGTTACAATCATATTCCTTCTTGTATATTCATTGCTTGATTAGAGTCTCCTGATTGGCATCAGAAACTATGTATGTGGGGTGGGGGAGGGCAGAGGAAGGAGGAGGAAAAGGAAGATGGAGACTGAGAGAATGCCAATGGAGAAGGATGAAGAAGAAAAGAAGCTGGGGTAAAAAAAATAAAGTAAAAGCTCTCAGGAATACAAAATAAAATATGGTATTGTGAGACACGGGTGCCCCCTGTTTGAGTACTTGAGGTTGAAATGAGACCACATACATCATAGAACTTGGCAGGAAATGACCTAAAACTGTCCTTTTTGGGTACTGAGATGGGAACTGTCCACACTGTCTCCACTCTTGGCATCCACTGAACAGAGACGAAGGTAGCCAATTAAGCCTAATTGTGATAAATTATGTGCTTTATAGTCATTCTGATGGAGAGCTACTGCCTAGCAGGTAATAACCCCAAACCACTAAACTAATTGTGGTTAAAACCTTGGGTTAGATGTAGAATGACCCTATATGTGAGAGGGTAGTGCTCGTCTACGATGCCATTATTACTGCATCCCAATTTACATACACAATTAATTTTGTGACAATGTATGAACTTATTAACATTAATATGGCTAACAAGGCCTGTCCTTCGAGCACACCCTCAGAGTTTAATCCCAGCATAGCCTTTGTGGCATGAACTTGAAAAACATAAAACTCTAAAGGTTAAGTTATCTGTGAGTTATACTTTATTTCTGTCATAGATATATGACATTTGAGTCATAGATATATGACAATTATTCTAAACTAACTTTCCTCTCTACTCCATAACTTCATATTAGTGGTCTCTAAATAGGTTTTATGTTTTGATAAAATATAAAGGTTTTATATTTGTTTTTGATATTTATTAATTTAAAACATGTTTATAAATCATAATCATGCATAACTATTTTAATATTATATTTATCATTAAAATCTATGCAAACAGTAGATAAAATAAACCCCAATAGGTGTTCTAATGCTTTCTTGTTCTATCTCAGTGGAGTGTTTTGCATACCCACCCCCATGAAGGGAGGTCACTTCTCTTAGTAGACTCATGCCCTAGACAACTAATTGAAGCTTACAAAAAAAAAAAGTCAATTCAGCATACACTGATCCTTTTATCAGAATACAATTCCAGATGTTTACAATTAAAAGTTGGAAGAGACTTTACAGTTTCATCCAGGAAATCCCCTTTACCACAGCCAGGATAGATAGAAATACAGTATAAGAAATACTTTACGGTGTAGGTGAAATTTGCCACAACAGGAGATCTTAAATGTTCCTTCTACCCACACACTCACCACACAAATGACAACTATATGAGGTGGTGGGTATGTTAATTAACCTGTGTAATCAGATCACAATGTATATACATATCAAAACATCACACTGTATATATCATATATATCCATACAAATTTTGAGTTATATCTCAATAAAGCTGAGGAAAAAATAAACAAACAAAAAGAAATCCATCCTTCTTCTGAAGCATTCTTCTTGTTGGACACCATGTTAAATGCTGATCATCATAATGATCTAGGTCCACTTAGGTTTAGTCATCTATGAAGAAACGAATCTGTTCCCTTGTAATCTTTTACATATTTGAAGAAACCTAGGACTCTTATTGATGCTGTCTCCACACTGCATATATATTCACTGTTTCAACTATCCCTTATGAGGTTTGTTTTCTAAGCCAAAATCTCTCTCTCTCCTCTTCTTTGTATCACTAACTTGTGAATATTTATCTGAAAGGGAAACCAAGAAATGCAAACAACACTCTAAATAAGGTCTTACCATTCCTTTGAAATTAGAGGAGTAAAACCTCCGTTAATCAATAATCCACTTTATATATCTAAATTAAATGAATAGTTCTTCTTTAGAAATATAATTATTTGTCTTCATAAGTTTTAAAGGCAAACAGCAAAGAGCAAAGTCATTACATCATCATATTACATTTAACCATCTGCTGTGGTATATTATTAAAAAGAAACAAACAAACAAAAAAAAACCCCACAAAAAACAAACCCTTGCAAGAAACACAAATCAATGGAGCTAAAATAAGATGGAAAAATAAATATAAATCCACTAGGGCCCTAAAGATAATGCAACTGGCTTTTCTTTCAATGAATATAGATAAGTTATTTCATGTGGAGGAACCTAGAATAATCATGATAAAATTACTTTACAGAAAGTGTGCTTGTGCTAAAAGGTTTTATTATTTTAACTGATTCTTTCCATTTTTGGTTTCACTGATGTCTGCTTTAGATTTCTTTTTGTATTCCTGCATAGCTGGGTAAAGTATTTTTATGCATCATTACTGACTTGTACATTATCTTCCCAAGTAGCAGATTTATAAACCTTAAGCAATTTAAATAATATATGTGTAAGTTTAAAATTACATGGATATAAGAAACTGCTGGAATTTGAACAAACATTTCCTTGAGTGGAAATCCAAAGGTATTTTGATCAACATTAACTTGTAATAATGTTTCGTAAAAAAAAAAAAAAAGTTCAATTATCTAACTTCCTCAGTTTCAAATATAAGAAACAAATGGGTAGCTTGATATTTCTGCTGTATTTAAATGTTTGACCAACCTTAGAGTCAATTAATATTATTATCAAGATAAATAGAGTCTATTAAATGAAAGAGTCTCTTTTCCTTTCCATTGTGAAGAATTTATTTTTGTTATGAAAAAAGTCATCCTTACAGAACTGAGAGTTAAAATTATAACTGTAGGCTTACATTATTAATAAGAATGTCATGTTATATGGCAGCATTGATGTGGATTATTAATGTTTATATTAATACCTTTAATCATATAAAGCTTGGATATCAAAAATTTATCATACACATACAGGACAGGAGTTTTCAGATTAAAAATAAGCAGAATTTTAAGAATTGCAAATAACCAACTTCTAACACTTAGAAAATATATAATATTATATGTACATATATACACATTCTAAAATTTTCGTGGATGATATAGAAAGGAAAATTAGATTGGAAATTTATTTTATTAATATTAAGTTTTTTTGCAACTAGTTAGTTAAGTGGATCATAAAAACTAAATACCATATTTTGAGAGCTGTGATATTGAGGATAAACATGAAGGGGAAAAAACAAAACTGACTGTACACTTGATATTGGCAAATATCTTTGTTTCCTTCCCATTTGAAGATGGAACTCCTTCCTTCAATTACAATAAGAAAATCAAAAGTCACCATTGCAAGCTAAAGATTCATTCTGGATATGATAATTTACTGATTGTACTCATTTAAAGTCAAGTTTGTTCAATGTAAATTACCTCAGTCTTTGGCTACACTGGATTGAAAAACAAAGGAAATGAAACAATCTAACCAAAAAGTAACAGCCATATGTCCAATCTGTTGGCTAAAGACAATTACAGCTGAAATCCAAACAGCACTTTTTTTTTTTTAATGTTTATTTATTTCTAGGAGACAGAGAGAGAGACAGCGTGAGCAGGGGAGGGTCAGAGAGAGAGGGAGTCACAGACTGAAACAGGCTCCAGGCTCTGAGCTGGCAGTCAGCACAGAGCCTGACGCGGGGCTCAAACCCACGAACCGTGAGATCATGACCTAAGCGAAAGTCGGACGCTTAACCAACTAAGCCACCCAGGCACCCCGAAAAACAGCACTTTTTGATATGATCTATCACTCTACATACTTGGTCACAAAAATATCCAAACTATCATGACTATATCAGCAGTTATTTCAGCTATATTACATTGAATATTCTCAATAAAACTGCAGAATTTCATAACTTTGAGAGTTGATGTGTGAGTATGCATGTAAAAGTTTCCTGAAATTGAGGGATTCATTGCTCACAAGGTCTAAAGCATAAACTTGTCTTTCGTAGACCCACAACACTTGATCTTCCTAGGACTAATTTGTGTGCATCCTTTGCCTGGCTTGAAAGATGACCTACTGACTTTTTGATGTCTAGATTTGTCATTTATCTCTATTTATGGTCATGTGTAAGAATAGAACACGATTCTCTATTGCTTTCTACTTGTTCACAATATTGGTTGGTTACATCTGAAAATTTACTTCAGCTCTGGCTGGTGTTCAACCATAAGTATGCCTGCTGATTCCTGATTAGATATGGCTTTATGTTCCAAATAGTTCTTTCCCAAAATGTAGCCATTATTTAAAAAAAAAGTAAATCAAATTAAATTATATTTTACCAAAAAACATTATTGAAAGCACATCTTAGATAGATAGCTACATTGTAAAACCAGAAATTACCACTACAATGCATTCAAATACTGCTCATATTAAAACTAAGTCTTTTATCTGGATTAAATTTCTAAGGGGCTTACCTAAATGTAAAAATACTCATTAAGAGAGTTTCCCAAATAATTAGTTGTCTTTGAGAATTATGGAGCATATTCAGTAAAGTAAGTAGCCTTAGATCTCTACTTTCACTTACTTAAGGTGTTATTAAATTAACAATCTTGTCCCTCAAAAATGACTTTATTTATACATATATAAAGGTTGACCAAGCATGAATTAAGGCATGATCATCAAACACTCTTTAAATTTAACAAGACCAATGTCTACAAATCAGTAGAGCAGGCAGGGGCAGAGACTGATGTTTTAAATTCTGATCACAGATGCTATTCAACTATACATAGGGATAATTAGCAAGCATTTGCTTCTTTAAAAATTTAGCCTCAGCTTGGAATCTGCATAGAAGCTCCAACTCCACTCCTAGAAGTCATCCTTTCCTTAAGTTAGGAAAGCAAACAGAGATTAAATGGTTAATGCTGCTTTTAAAACACCTCAGGAAAGGAAACTGTATAGCTTCCATTGAGCTTAGTATTTCCTGACCCTATGATGTGGAAGTATAACCAAAGCCCAAAACAAGTTCATTAATTAGCCAGGCAACGGAAAACAGTGCCCTTCTGTTGGTTGGCCAGCCTCCTTGAATATGGATTGTATGGACTAGATACAGGACAAGAAGGAGAAATCTTCTCAATAAAGGAACAATATTTTTTGATTGGTTATCAAACAAGACTGATGATTCTCTCTTGGTGTGGGTCACTATTTGACAAACTCATTTGTGGCAAACTCATTTGGGTGGCCACAAAGTTAGCCTAGCTCTCAGGAAGGTCTGATGATGAATTATTTAAAGATCAACTAGACTTAGAGTCATTCCATGATCAAACCCTTTATGTGCACATGTAAAATTGGAGCAGAGATTTTCTTTGTGGATACTAGTCACAGAGTTGAAGGAGATCAGACCCATGAGTAACCTTAGAGATCATGTATTCCAATGCCTCACCTTAGAGATAAACTGAAGCCCAAGGTAGCAAAGTGTCATTCAGTTGACATTCAGTGCTAATCAAAGTGCCATTCAATTGACAAATGGCAGAGCCTGAACTCAGTCTAGGTGTTCAACAAGTCCAGTATGTACAGCATTGCAATGGAAACTCAACATAGATCTCTGCCTGAGAGAAAGTGAAGAGTTTCACTTCACACATCATATGAGCAAATTTTCTCCAGTGCAAAGGGCAACCTAATGGATTGAAAAGTTGATGGCACTTCACGGAATTATGTGGAAAAAGAGGGCCATTTTGTTAATGTGTGCCACAGGGTGAGGAATAGAGAGAATGAGTTTCAGTTACACCTCCGCAAATTCACTGTCATCTAAAAACTTTCAGTCTTAGAAAAACTCCCAGAGTTACTCTGTCTGTCAGAGATGGAGGCACTTAAGCAGAAGCCTGGCTGAAATGCATACTGGATAGTAAAATGCATACAAAGTTGAATGAAAATGACACTTCTTTGTTTTGATTTTGATGAACTCTCACAAAACAAAACAAAAGGTACTAACATGGATAAGAAGAATTAGCCAAATGAATGTCCTTTGGCAATCTTAATGTCTTAGGCTATGGATAACTTGAAAGCCTCAAGTATTATAGTACAACCATTCTAGTTAGGCACTTAAAGTAATTTTGAGCTATTCAAGCTAGTTACACATGAATTTGGCAAAAATATGTAAAATATTTCAAATCTGGAGACCAATCATTTTTGTCAAAAATGCATCAATAATATAGCCAATTCATACTATATATCTGGTACTGATTAACTTTTTTTTTAATTTGAGCAGTCCTACAAATCTATTTTTATGAGACTGAATTTGAGCTCTGTAGTCAAAATTCTAGTGAAGCTCCTAATTTATTAATGTGTTCTTATATTCCTTCTATATAAACTAACTACATGAAAGTTATTAAATACCAACTGCATGCCAGGTTCTATGGTAAAGGCTCTAAATACAAATATTCTCCTTGCATTTCATGGAAGTTATGATTTAGTCAGGCAAATAAACAGTACCCAAATAATCATGTAAATAATTATAAAATCAAAACTGTTGCGCACTGAGAACAGAATAACAGGTCATCTAAGAGCTTATGCTGTGAAAAGTTACCTATTCAGGAAGGCTTTTCTGAACTGATTTTTAAAGTATAAGAAAGAGTAAGGAAGCAAAGAGTGAAACAAACATCATCTCTAGAGAAGAAACAGCATCTGCAAAGATTTTGTGAGGCATGGGTCACAACCACAGTCATTTGCCCAGTCTTCAAATGTATAATTGGAATGGGTATATGTTGCAGTTGGAAAATTCCCAACATGTTCCTTGGTGTGTGGGATAAGCACGATAGGAGCAAGTCCAAGTGGAAGCCTCTATCAAGAGATTAAGTGAAAAACAATATCACTCCCTGTAGGAATAGCAAAGATTAGAGCTAGTCTTTTGACAATCCTATCATATCCCAACATGACTTATGAGTTTAGACCCTACTGAACCCATGAATGCTGAAGGATGACACTAATTTATTCAAAACTGAAACAAGTGGTATCCCCAAATGAAGCCATCATACTAGCTATAAAATCTTTGCTAGAGCAGACTGACACTGCCTTTGGAATGTCACATGCATACTTTTCTATCCCAGTCAAAAATGAGAATCAGAAACAGTATACATTAATGGCCTTGTTCCAGAACTATGAACTTTTCTGTCTTTTGTCAAATACAGTCTGAGGGGAACTGGATTATCTGGATATTCCACACAGTATCTCATTGGTCCATTAATTGGTAGAACCATATCAATAACATCATATCAACCAAAACAGATCAACAAAAGTAGGAAATATATTGGAGGCTTAGGATGATATATGTTGTATGAGAAGAAATAATCTCTGCAAAGATTGAAGGACCCACTGAGTGAAGTTTTTTGGAGTATACTGGTCTGTGGTTTAACTGGGACATTCCCTTAAAGTAAGGAGTGAATTATTACATCTTGCAAATTATCACTACCAAGAAGAGTAACAACACCTTGTAGGCCTCCTCAAGTTCTTTTTAAAATATTTTTATTTATTTTTATTTTTTGAGAGGGAAGAGTTAGAGAGAGAGAGAGAGAGAGAGAGAGAACAAGCAGGGGAGAGGGGAGGAGGGAGAAAGAGGGAATCTTAAGCAAGCTCCATTCTCAACATGGAGCCTGACATGGGGCTCGATCCCACACCCTGGGATCACACAATCAAAAGTCGGACACTCAACTAATTGAGACACCTAGGCACCCCTCATTATGTTCTGAAGGTTGCATATTCCATACTTGAAAACACTATTCAAACCCATTTACCATATGACATAAAATGCTGCCAGCTTTGAATGAAGCCTAGAGTAGAACTGGGCAATGGTATAAGTGGCCCTGTTCCTACAACTATAGGACTCAAAAGACCTCATGATAGTAGAAAATCAGTGGTGAGAAAACTCAGTTTCAGCCTGTGCTAAAGTTCCCAAAAAAATCATAATATAAAATCTTAGGGTCTTGGAGAAAAGCCATGCCAACTGCAAGACCATGCCAAAACAGAGCTGCTGACATGCTACTGGCACAAGTGGAAATGAGTGCCTGAAGATAGTGCATAAAATGTCAGAAGTGCCTATCATGTTCTACTAGAAATACAAAATCTTAAATTCAGGTTGTTCCAGTAACAGTCTATTGTAAAATGGAAGTGGTATTTCAGGGATTGGGCAGGAGTTAAGACCGGAGATTACAACTAAGATTCCTAAGCAAAAATCTCAGACCCTAATGCCACCCATCATTAATGAATAAATGCCTCTCAGTTCACATGACTGAATGGGAGGTCCCTTATTACTGGCTGATAAAAGAAGGAAAAGGCCAATCTTGGGTCTTGAATAGATCAGCTCAGTATGTGAGTGGAAAACAAAATGAACATTGACTACATTAGAGCCCCACTCGGGGTTGACTGGAAAATACAGTGGTAAAGTGAAATTTTCCAATAATTAAAAGATCTGTAGTATACCTGGTTGAGCACTTTGTTTGAAAATAAAAGTGGCTTCAGGGGTGTCTGGGTGGCTCAGTAGTTGAGCATTCAACCCTTGATTTTTGCTCAAGTCATAATATCACAGTTTATGAGTTCAAGCCTGTGTCGAGCTCTATGCTAACAGTGCGGAGCCTGCTTGGGATTCTCTCTCTTTCGCTTTCTCTCTCTCTCTCTCTCTTTCATAATGAATGAATGAATTAATTAGAAAAAAGAAAAGTGGCTTAAAGTAAGAGTAAAAACTGACTCATGAGCAGTGGCTAATGCTGGTTGATTAAGGATCTGGAAGGAGAAAAGTTGAATGGTGAGGGATAAAGATATTAAAGATAAAGGCATGTGGATGGATATATGGGAATAGACACAATGTGTAAAGATCCTTGTATTGATATTAACTCCACTGGAAAGCATCTGCCAAGTAGACAGAATTGGCATCCCAAGTGCTAGTCTCATGTGTGCCTAAGTGTGGTGGCAAAAGTAAAAACTACATGTGGGGCCAAGAACATAGGCTCTTAACTTAGCTAAGGCCACTGTCAAATATTTAATCTGCTTCAAATAGGAAATACTTATCCCCTAATGAGCACCAACCTTTGCAGAGACATACCAGGAAATATGGTGGGAAGGTGACTGTATTGGATTCTTTCCACCTAGAAGGGGCAGTAATTCAGTGTTTTGGTTCTGTTGTTACACAGACAATCATCCACAAGCTGCGTAACTTAAAACAGTAACATTTGTTTTCTCATACATCATCAGCTCTTCTCTGTTCCACTGTGCATAAATGAGAGGAACTCAAAGGATAGGGGTTGGAATCAACTGAAAGCATTTACTCACTCATTCACCTGGTTGTTGATGTTGAGTTCTTGGCTGGGACCTCAGCTGAAGCTAGGGTGAAACTCCAAAATGTGGTCTTTCATTGAAGCTGCTTGGTCTTATCAGAGCACGGTGGTGGTTTTTAAAGACAAGTGTCCCAAAAACAAGAGGAATCTAAGCAGCACTATGCCATATTTTCTGACCTAGCTTTGGACATCATATGATCCCACCTCTTCCTCATTCTACCCATGAAAAGCAAATGACTAAAATCATGCCACATTTAAGATAAAGTATATTAGACTCCACTTTTGGATAGAAGAATATAAAAGAATTTGTGGACATATTTAAACTACCACGTTCATCTTGAGTGAAATTGCACACAGATTATGAGTATGATTTACTCTTTTCTGCATGTAGGAACTCAGCAGCACCGCTATCTGAGGACTTCTCGTGCTTGATAAATTAACATAGGATCCTGCCTAAAATCAAATTGAACTGATTCACTTTATAGAAAAGGAGAGAGCAGTAATGGGTATAAACCATCCAGGGGCTGTATCATATACTAAATATCCAGAAGCCAGCAGCTTTACAGAGGGAAGAATGGCTTATTAAAGCAAAACTATCTGAGTGTGAACTTAGAGATGATACCCTGAAAGGATGACAGTACATATCCTAAATTAAGTACTAGTAGTATATGTCACAGAGTCCTTTTTAAGTAGAATACAATTGCCTAGGAATTAGTGGGTTGAATGAGGAATGTGCCTACCTACTATTATTCCCAATGTACCATTTGGGAGGAATCTGTGCTTCTCACTTTCACAACTCTGGACTCTAAAGATTTCCAGGTCTTGGTTATCAGAGAGGGTACACTTATACCAAGGAACACAACAAAAGTCCTATTATATCTGAAGCTTTAAGTGTTGCCCAGTTACTTAGGACTCCTTACTCTAAAAAACTAGCAAGTAAAGAGAGAAGTCTACATCCTGAAAGGGCTAAATGACACCAATCATTAGAAGAGGTCAAGAAATAATATATATGTAAGTCAGGTGTCCAGTTGCACATTTCTTGGTATCTGGTATCCACTTGCCTAATTTTGATAATAAATGTAAATGTGCAGGAGCCATGGCCCTAGAGAAACATGATAACCAGGTATTCAGACACCTCTTTTGGAAGGCCATCTCAACTACCGGCAGTAGCAACTGAGACTGAGGGTGGAAGTATCAGTTATGGCCTCAAGACTAGCTAGAGCAAAAGGGGTATAAATATATCCAGTTTACCACCTTCATGCAAGTTTTTCTCAGGTAAAGGAAGACCACTGGAGTCCCAAAAGAGTTCTTCCATAACTTATTTAAAGCAGAGAGTACACTGTAATAGATGCCATGGTGTGCTTCTTAGATTAACCAATGCACTCTAGACTGAGAACTCATCGTCTAGTTGCTTGGATTATTGGTGCCTGACTCAAGTTCATGCATGCTTCCCAAGGATATTACATATCCAATGATTGGTCAGTGAAGATACATAAGGTCCAGGCCACTTGCCCAATTCAAGATATTTTTTTAATGTTTATTTATTTTTGAGAGAGACAAAGACAGAGAGAGACAGAGCACAAGTGGAGAGGGAGACACAGAATCCAAAGCAGGCTCCAGACTCCAAGCTGTCAGCACAGACCTGACATGGGACTTGAACCTATGAACCATGAGATCATGACCTGAGCTGAAGTTGGTGCTTAACCAACTGAGCCATCCAGGCACCCTTGCCCAATTCAAGATATTAATTAAAGATCATTCTAGTCTCAGAAATCTTTGTAGGATTGTCTGAGACCTTTGTTGTGATACAGTTCAGTTTCACCCTCTATCCAAACAAGCTTGTGCAGATTCCCTCCAGATGTTGACCCTGAGATCACATTCCAGTAAACTTCCTACATGCAATCTTCTTCAGAGCATATGTCCTAGGGAACCCTACCTGAAAAGCAGAGAGAGCAAGAAGACAGAACCAGAAACAGACCACAGGAATCTGATGAAATACCATATTGTTTCATTACCTAGAAGGTAAAGATTTTTTTTTCACATTTTGTATCACTTAAGTTGGAATGTGGTTTATAATCCTTATGAAAAAATAATCATTCTTTTACAGTTTAATAGGCAATTGTTTTTCTTTTGTAGTAGTGGAAGTGGTTCAGAACTTGACACCCCAAAATATGCTGCTTTGGTATATGGGTTATTTTGGGTTAAAGGCACCTGAAAAAACAACAAATGTAGGAAGGACTCTCTGATACCCCCCCTTTCTATCTAAAAGCATATTGTAAACTTTCCCATGAGAAAGGTGCCCTTCCTGTATCAGAAATAGAAGAACATTGTTATCACCTGAAACTGGAAGTCCATGCCGAAATGGACCTCTCCAAACAAACCTATCAAAACAACCCTTACTTTCCATAAATTCTCCCATATATTTCCTAGTCATTGTCCCATAATTTATTACCCTTTGCCCAAACCCCTTTGTTTTGTCACTTTTGTCTGTTTGTTTGAAGAGTATATAAGCTCTTGGTTCTCACCTCTCTTTAGGTCTTCATTTTCCTTATAAGACTCCCATGTGTATATAAAAATATTAAACAAAATTTTTATGCTGTTTTCCTGTTCGTCTGTTTTATGTCAGGTTTAATTTTCAGGTTCATCCACATAACATAATTGTGTAAAAGAAGTTTTTCCTCCTGTACACAGTACATTAGTGAATGATGTATCTTACTTCTAAAATGTAGATTTAATTAAAACCAAAATAAAACAAGGGAGAAGGGATTTGGAATCCAGACTTGCTAGAGTTTGGAGGAATTTTAAAGGGGTTAGTACAAATCCTCGAGCCAGTAGGGAGATATTTTAGAGGAAAAACCTGACATTATAAAAGCTGCTTTTCAAAGTACTGTTAGGTCTACCACATGAAGGAGTAATGATGAGAAATGATAAGCTAATGAGCATGTAAGAACACTGATAGGAGTGGTAATGTTAGAGATAAATACAATGGATGGATAGATAAAATTGAGAGACATTTAGCAGGTGAAATCTGTAGCACTTAGATTTAAGATAACCATGAGGACTAGGCAGTGACTCTGGCTCTTTGATTAGCAATCAGGTGATTGGTTAGTGTCATTCATGAGATTAAAAACCACTGAGCAGAAACCACATCTTAGATTTCTTTAGAGAAGAAGTGTATATGGGACAATCAGGAATTATTTGTTTAACACTTTAACTTTGGAGATATCATTAGCCATTTGAGGAGAGACGTCATGTAAAATGTTTTTATTCATCATTCTGGGGTTGAGAAAAGAAGTGTATGCTAGAGATACAGTTTTGAAACCATCTAGGTAGATCAGTAAGTGGTAAGTGAAGTTCATATAGGGATGAAATCACATAGGATGATAGTATGAAAAGACAGAAGGCCATCTAGGACCAAGCTTCTACTAACTCTGAGATTTAGCAACTGGGTAAATGAATTCATTTATTAAAGAAGACACAGAAGCAGCATTTCCAGAAGGAAAAAAAAAAAAAAAAAGATGGCTTTCGTGTCCTAAAAGACAAGGGAAAAATGATTCAAGAAGGAGAGGGTGGACATATGTGTAATTTAAGAAACAAAACAGATGAACATATGGGAAGGGGGGAAGAGAGAAAGAGAGAGAGAGAAACAAATCAGAAGAGACTCTTAATGATAGAGAACAAACTGAGGGTTGATGGAGGTGGGTGGGGGATGAACTAAATGGGTGATAGGCATTAAGAAGTGCGCTTGTTGTGATGAGCACTGGGTGTTCTATATAAATGATGCATCACTAAGTTCTACTGAAACCAATATTACACTATGTGTTAACTAACTAGAATTTAAATTAAAAAAAAAAATTAAAAAGGAGAGGATGGAAACTGGTTAATGTTGATGTTGCTGATATAACAAGTAACAAGGAACTAAAAAAATTAACTTTAGTCAGTGACATGGAGGTCATTGGTAACATCACCAAGAGCCGTTTCTTGGAGTGGAAGGGCTGGATGCTGCATATGAGCAGGTTGCAGAGTGAAGAAGCATGATGAGATGGTCACAAGTTCAGGTGTCAAAGGAAGGAGAGAGAAGCTGAGAAGCAAAAGACAGAGTGGGACACTGCGTTTTATTTGTCATAATTTCTTCTTCTTAGTCAGCTGAAGCTCAGGGTGCCATAACAAAATACCATAGGTTGAGTGGCTTAAACAGCAGGAATTTACTTCTCACAGTTCTGGAGGCTGGGAAGTCCAAGATCAAAGTGCACATCTATTTGGTTCCTGGTGGGAGGAACCTTCCTTGCTTTAGACTGCAGTCTTCTTGCTATGTCCTCACACAGCAGAGGCACCAAGAGCCCCGGTCTCTCTTCCTCTTCTTATAAAGACACTAATTCCATCATGGAGGCCCCACCCTCATGACCTCATCTAAATCCAATCATCTCTCAAAGGCCTTCCAAATACCATAATAATGGGGGTTAGGGCTTCAATGTGTGAACTGCAGAGGGACACAAACATGCAGCCCACATTTTCTCTGTGTGTGTGTCTTTCTCCGAAGAGAATAAAGCATATTTAAGAGCCAATAGGGAGAACCAAATACAGAGCAAGAGGTTGAATATACAAAAGGGACAAAGAATAGCTGATAATTTTAGAATCCTGAATTAGCTAGAGTGACCTTTTATCTTCTAGATGGTAGAAAATAATATTGTTACAAATAGTCTGTTACCTTGTTTTCTAAAGCTGGGTGGGTATGATGCTTATTAGGTGAAATATTTGGAGAAAAGGAAATAATAGAATCAGAAATAAATTTAAAAATTTTTGGAAATTTTGAGACAATTATTACAGCTCAATGCTTATTCAAGTTCTATTTTTTCTTCCTATCTAAAAATTTGAAGTGGATCAAATTTTATAATAATGATATAAGCTAACAAGTTATGTGTATTAAAAGATATTCCTGTAAAATTTTTACTAACTGGATATAGGAAGCCAGGCCTAAATGTATTCATTAAATGTGATGCCAATTGACCTTCTTGCCACACACACATACCCTTGTATTTCCAGATCTGATGGGCTGCAAGTTAAAATGATATAAATGAAAACTACTGAGAAAAAGAAGAAATTTCCTTTGGACCAGTAATTGTGATTAAAAAAGAAAACCTAAAGATCAGTAAATACTCTTTATAATTCAGCTACCATATCCTTAATCTTTAGGGGAAATAATCACTAGTTCTCTAAAACCCAGTTCAAAACTCATCACAGGAGGTGGGGCGCCTGGGTGGCTTAGTCTGTTAAGCGTCCGACTTTCGCTTAGGTCATGATCTCGCAGTTCGTGGGTTCGAGCCCCGCATCGGGCTCTGTGCTGACTGCCAGCTCGGAGCCTGGAGCCTGTTTCAGTCTGTGACTCCCTCTCTCTCCGACCCTCCCCTGCTCACACTCTCTCTCTCTCTCTCTCTCTCTCTCCTAAAAATAAAATAAAACATTAAAAAAATTTAAAAAAACAAACAAACAAACAAAAAACTCATCACAGGAGGAAAGTTGCCTAACCCGTCCCCCAATTCTGCATGAGGCACACACCCTGTCCAAGTCACTTAACCCAATGCTCTGCAAAGTCTTCCTTTAAGTTCCTCAGATGTGACTGAGCTCAATGAGAGGAAGCACAGTTTTGATTCATTCTTACGTATTCACAGCTTTTACCTCTGGTTCCATGCTATTGAATGAGACAGAGAAAAGGAGGAGGTGGAGACAGAAAAGAAAGAGGAACAGGAAAGGAAGGGAGAGAGGAGTGGAACAAAAGGAGCAGGGAAGGGAAAGGGAGAACCAAGTAGTAAGGCCAGGAGAGTAGCATCCCAGGCAAGAATGGCCTGTGATCGATTAACTGGCAAAATGTATAAAGTTAAAACTCAAAATTATATACATGATAAAACTGAAAAATCTTCAGAAAGAAAAAGAAAAGATTTATGCATTCAACAAATATTCACTGAGCACCTATTTTGTACCAAACCTGAGGCCACTGGAGGCCTTTTGGATTTCACATTCTCAGGTACATAATCTTAATATATCATGTGTGTATGCAATATACTATATAGGATATGACAGAATGTGTTAAATGCTACAGGAAAAAAAAAATGACAGAGCACCCTGAATTTGGGAGTGTAAGGGTAACGGGCTATGATTTTAAAATGGGTGGTTAGGATAAGATTCACTGGAAAGTTATCTGGTTTAGAGAGTCAGTTACACATATTTCCTAGAGGAAGGGCGTCTGGAGGAGATGAAACAGTAAACAGAAAAGCCCTGAGGCAAGGCGTGCCTAGAGTGTTGGAGGCTGGTGTTGCTAAAGTAGGGTGATAGGGAAGAGAATAAGGAGATAAGGAGACAGCAAAGGGAATGGGAAGCCATGATGGATCATAGAGACAGTACAGCCATGGTAGACTTTCCCTTGAGAGAGATGAAAGCCATTTGAGGAGTTTAGCAGAGGAATGACATGATGTGGTTTGTACTGAAAAGGACCACTCTGGGCACTACACTGGGATCACAGACAGGGGGCCAGTGAGATAAGGTGGTGCCAATGGAGGGAGGAGAGGTGGGTTCTGGAAATATTCTGAGGGACGGTGGGAGTGGGGTGTGGGAAAAAGGGGCCAAGAGGAATCTCATTTGTACTGAATTCCAATTCTGAGGACGAAAGTTTTATTTAGCTTTGTTTCTATGTCTTTGAAAAAGCAGCCATAGTTTTATAGAATGGACACAAACCTGAAACCATTTTTATTCCCACCTATTGAATATTGTGAATTAGATCAGCACTGAATTTAATGAGTAAAGAACATACTGTATTTTATGACATTGTAATGGTATAAAAAGAAGCATTTGTTATTTTGAAGACTGTTTTTAATTGAAAAAGTCCTAATTTCTGGTGTGTCTTTCTTGAGCTTTGGAAGAAAGGGCTAAGAAAAGCGTCTGAACTTATCTTAAAGAATAGAAGAATTGATAATTGACACTGTATAGGGTTTCTTAATAAATGAAAATTTGTCATGGAGTGAAAGTATATAGGCAGCAAAGCCACACAATCAATATTCAGCATAGACTTTCCTTCAATCTGCCAACTGGAATCACTTAAAATCACTTAAAATACAATATTTTAGTTGTTGATAGCACAGAAAGACAAAAATACATGGATTAAAAATAAAAATTGCTTATCTTTATGTGGTTAGCTTAAGTTTAAAAAGTGATAAAATCAAGTATTTATTTCACAGAGAGTTTTACATTGGGGATTTCAAATTTATGAATTATGAAGAAAATACATTTAATCTAGTATTTTTATTTTAGATATTTTTTTTATTTCAAAGGCTACATTTCCAGGAACCAAAGGACACTGAGTTTCTATGGACTAAAAAGAATGTTTGGCTTTGAAACTTTTATTCATTAAGCCTATGGAGAAGGGTTTCCAAAAAACATGACACTTTGTTACTGTCAAATTTCCATGGCAGAAGTTGTACATTTCACATGCAGTTTAGAAAAAAATATTCTGGAAAGCCTTCTAAGTCTGTGACGAGTCTCCCAATAAGGACATGGGCTCTGGAGCCAAACAATCTGGGTCAAATCCCAGTTCAGCCACTTGCTGTGAGTCTGTGTGAAGTATATTTAAATTCTCCATGATTCTGTTTCTTCCTTTTAATAAAGATCCTGACATCACAGGGCCATGATGAGGATTAGAAGATTGAATATATCTAAAACACTTAGAACCATTTTGGCACATAATAAACACTCATTTAAATATCACCAATAATGGATTTGAGACTACTCAACAGAACATTCCTTTTCCTCTTTTAAAAGAACTTTATTAAGTGTATCTGACTCCCTGGACCCAGAGAGAGAACTTGAGGGCTTCAACTGTAGAACAGCTTAATGGTTTATCAAGACTTCTGTGGTCTGACCACTGGCTGGCTGGCTGGCTGGCTGGCTTGCTTTCTCTCTCTCTCTCTCTCTCTCTTTTTTTTTTTTTTTTTTTTTTTACAAATAGTTTATTGTCAAGTTGGTTTCCATATAACACCCAGTGCTCATCCCCACAAGTGCCCTCCTCCATG
Organism: Crocuta crocuta; assembly: GCF_008692635.1. Lineage (NCBI taxonomy): Eukaryota > Metazoa > Chordata > Mammalia > Carnivora > Hyaenidae > Crocuta > Crocuta crocuta. The sequence continues at coordinate 1,686,327 of NW_027527393.1, read as the reverse complement.
CCCATCTCCTGGCTTTCTTTTGATTTCTCAAACATGCTAATCAGTAGGGCTATTGTGCTAGGCAAGTCCTCCTCCAAGCACATTCTTCCTTGAGACCTTTGGATGCCTATCCCTCCCAATCATTTGGATTTCAGTTTAAAAGTCATTGCCTCAGGGAAATGTCCTTTACTCTCACTAAAATCAATAGTCCCTCTTTTTTACCTTACTTTGATTAGTTCCCTCAAAATACTTGTGACTTTCTGAAACTTTTCTCAATACTTTGTTTTTATTTCTCTCTTCAGATCAATGTATAAGCTAAAGAAAACTCGAAACTCTTCAAACTAGCAAGAACAATGCCTGTATGGAGTATTTTTTGAATGACTGAACAAAAAACTTTTAAACTCAAAATTTTTATTTCCTTCACTTCAAATTTTCTGCCCACCTTTCTTCATATACTTGACGTTATGTGCTATAGACTCACACTTCTCCCTCACATAAACGGCCAGTTCAGGCAGCCTCAAACCCACAGGGCTAACTAAGTAAGGAATTCAATACAGGAGGGACTGGTGGTCAGCAACTAGCATTATGGTTCTATAGAGGAATATATTTTTGTTCAATATTTCACTAAACTTAAAGTTTAGATAATTTAAGAGAATTTTAATTTCAATGAAGGGACCTGCCTACATAGTACCTGTAGAATGCAAATGAAATATCCAGATCCAGGAGTTCAAAAATTTCCCCCTTTGTTTGTATACCCCAAATTTCCCATATGCTCACAAAACACCTTTTATGCTCTTTTTGAACTAGTATACCAAAGATTACAATTGGGGAAATGATGAAATAGATAAGGCTTATTTGAAATCATCTAGAGATGATTTTGAAATACAAAATAAACACTAAACTTGCCCCTAGAGATTTTAGAAACACATTCCCTAGTGCCTGAGGGCAAGGATTCAATGGTTTTTCTTCTAAAAATAACCGGACCCATATGAAATGTCCTAAGGTGAGCCCCCCACCCTCTAAAAATAAATGTCTCGGGGGAAAAAAGAGCCCTCTAACCATTCAGAATTTACAAAGTTATGTATTTCTACTTCAAAGAAAATCAACAGAAACTATTTTTAAGCCTAATCTAAATCCACCCCTGCCCCATACCTCCTCCTTTTGTTTTCCTAGAGAACACAGCAAATGCCACAGATCAAAGTCTGTTTTTTCTGTGCACATAGGGGGCTTGAAGGCTGTCCACTCACTGCCATTGTGTCAGATGGATAATGACAGATGTAATGTATATGGGGTCTCGGTAGACGAGGGATTTTTCGCTTCCTCCTATGAGGACAGGGGACAATGAATTAGTGTACTGCATGTGCACATTGCCAAGAGAAACATGCCTTGCCACCCGCTGGAGCAGCAAAAACAAACAATCCCAAATGCTTTTGTGGTTTACAAGTGGTCATTTTTCAAAGAGATGCACACGCATGTGGATAGAGTGAAGAGGTTCCCAGCAACTGGGAGAAAAGTAATGCTACGTTTCACAAACATTTCTGGTAAAATGCTACCATCAAATATTCATGGTAGCCTCTTGTCTATATGAGCCTGGCTGATGGAATAATAGTGCCAATTCACCTGGCACCAAATCTCAGCCCCCTTCCCATTCTCTCGCTAGTAAATCTTGGCTGTCAGTGATAGGAGCTGATGGGAAATGATAGCCTTATTGAGCTGCCTCATGAACTGTAACTCATTTGTTCTCAAGACCCAGAATGACAGCCCTTGCATTTCTCCCTTCTAGCAAAATTGAGCATAAATCACTTTATCATTTTTCCACATGACAGTTTATCAGAATTCTGGAATTCTGTATGAAGTCATAGGGCTGGTGATAGAAAATGAGACAAGTTCTGTCCTGTAGCTGAGGAGGACTGCCCCTCCAAAGGCATTAATGCAGCCTTAAAAATACAATTGGGACTTAACTAAATACAAATTCTCTCCCCTTTGACAGACATTGCATCAACTTTCTTTTCTCCAGAGTCCGCTGCATGACAAAGATGGGAAGAGTGGAGTTATGGCATATAATTATGTTTTTGTTCTAACAAGCAAGAAAAAGTGGCCCAGCCCAGACTAATGCTTCTACCATCTAATTTCAGATCTTGTGTCTTCTGACCGAGAATGGTCAGTGTTAGGAGCTGACATCAGGGCCATACCACAGCTGCTCTGAGGAAAATCTGTGAGGCTAATTTAGAGAAACCTGCCAGCACACCTTCCTTTCTTCAGATATATTTTACAAGTGCATCACTCTGCTGCCAACTGAAGATACAAAGACAACGGAGATGCCCTGAGTATTTAGGGGCTCCCACATTCATTAGTGCACAGGTGGGTGGCAGGAAGGCAAACCTATGAGGACAATACTTTCCATGGCAGCTCCAGGAAAGGCAGCTCCAGGCACAGGGTGCACTGGTGCCTTTGGGACACAAAGAAGGTAGTGGTTGGTTGTTGGGGTGACAGAGAAAGGGTTCAGGACAGATCTCTCAGAAGGGTGACTATGAAGTCCAGTCTGGGCACATAATTCCATGTCTCTTCCACGTGGACCACTGATGCTTCCTGTGGTGGCAATAGAGTCTGGAAGCTGATTCAGTTCATTTTGCTGTTGTTCCTCTATTCAGTGTCTTCCTCTATTCAGTGGCTCACTCAACCCTTATAATTTTAAATAGAGCCCTCCAACAATGCTCAGCACAATCTAAGATTGAACATGCATGTATTTATACACTGAGGATCTATGATACCACTCACATCTGAACACCCTAGCAATGGGACTGAAGACATGACACATACGTGGTTTGACAATCACAGGCCAGAACTCACGTTCCTAGGATGAGAGGGAAAGCCCAGATTAAACTCTTCTTCATTGCTAATGGTGCATCATTCTGACTCGGCAAATCTTTGACCGTGTGAAGTGGAATGTGGCTCCCCAGGAATATGGCACAGCTGGATCCGGAGCATGGCACAAAATATATTGTTTAAATGCTCAGGACATGGACATGTACAAAGTTGTAAAACCTACGAGATCTCCTTTTTAAAATTTGCTCCTCACAAAGATCACTATTCAGGTGAGGAGGGGGGTTTCAAGAAGCTTGTGTGTTCTGGGGTGCCTGCGTGGCTCAGTCGGTTAAGCGTCCAACTTGGGCTCAGGTCATGATCTCACAGTTCATGAGTTGGAGCCCCACGTTGGGCTCTGTGCTGACAGCTAGCTCAGAGCCTGGAGACTGCTTCAGATTCTGTGTCTCCTCCTCTCTCTGACCCTCCACTGCTCATGCTGTCTCTCTCTCAGAAATAAATAAAAAACATTAAAACATTTTTAAAAAAAGAAGCTTGTGTGTTCTAATGGCTTTTATCTACCATATTTCTCACAGTCCTTTTTCTGAACACTCATTCTGACATTGTATCTGAACTATGGAAATTGATCACTTATCCTTCTGTATTTTTTTTTTTTTCTTTTCTGGTCAGCAGTCCATCTCTAGGCATTATCTCTAGGCATTATGCATAGATAGCTAGATACATGAACACAATTATATAGGTGTGTAAGACAAATACTTTGAAAATGTCAATACTTAAATGTTCATTTCTCAGATGAGAGTGGTGTCCCTGATTTGCTTTTTTAATCAATTAAATAATTAGATTAAATATATACCTATAGGGCATGCATTTCAACGGAGGTGATATCACTCTCAAGGAGGAAAAATTAGATCTTGAGGCATGAAAAAATATTGTTTTTATGTCTAAAGCACATCAATACATGTAATATAGACAGATATACATTATATCTCTGGTGTTAACCTTCATGTGGGGGGGGGAGAACTTAGGGGACAATAATGGAAAAAAAAATTAAGAACACTGTCTTCAGGTATCTGTAGTGGTAACAATGAATAGTAAGTTATTTAAAAATTTATGTAAAGATTGTTAATGTATTATTTTATTTTTTGAGAGACAGACCATGAGCAGGAGAGGGGCAGAGAGAGAGGGAGACACAGAATCCGAAGCAGACTCAGTCTTTGAGAAGGTTGCATAGAGCTCTAGGTGGGGCTCAAACCCATGAGCATGAGATCATGACCTGAGCCAAAGTCATACGCTCAATTGACTGAGCCACCCAGACACCCAAAAATATTTTTAAATTAAGTAATGCTAGTGACCACATTAGCTTTTAGGATTTTATTTTGATTTGCTGTGATGTGATAGCTTCAGTCATTTTTCTGAAGAGAGCCAAAAATAAGGCATAAATAGAAATCTACATATGGGAATCTGGCCGGAGATATAGCAGTGCGTAAATAGAGAACAGGGACAGGGAAACATCAGTTATCCTGTCAAACAAGCCCCTGGATGCATAACAGTTGGCAGTTACTGTTTCCCAAGCAACCTTTGCCTGTGATAGACTATCAGAATGAGTTTCTTACTCCCGTGACAATCATATGCACTTTATGAAATCTCTCTAGGAATTAGTCTCTCTAAAAATAGGCAATGAAGAAGTTATTATCTCATCCTAATTTATTGCCATTTTCACTCAATAAAGTTCCATTTAAACGTCTATGGAGGTCATGCATATTAGCAAGACATGAGCAGTTCTAAAAGCATGTCTGAATCATAGTAAAAATTCATGACACCAAAGTAATTGAAAGCTTGTAAGGAATTGGCTCTGTGTGTGTGTGTGTGTGTGTGTGTTTTAATCTGTACTTGAAAATGTATATGATGGTTTAAAACATCCAGACATCAACAGGTGAAGCTGTGTCACTTCCCTTTGATCCCAAGAGAATCATTGTGATGGTCCTGATAAACAGATGTGGTGGAAGGGACACTGCATGGTTTGTGACTTCAAAGGAAATGCACTTCCACCTCTTTGCGGATGTACAACTTTGGAGCTCTGATCCACCAGGTAAGACTATCACCTGAAGCCACCATGCTGGAGAAGCCAGATGAAATGCTAGAGAGAAACAGAAATTTGGGAGGGCGCAGGCTGTTTCAGCCCTCAGCTCTTTGTGCCCCACCAATCCATATACTAGATTTGACTGGGTTTGCCTTAGAAGATTGCTGGCCCAGCCCACCCTCTGACTGAAACCACATTAAAGACCCAAATGAGAACAGGCTGAGTCTAGTCAAATTCCAGAAGAAATAATGATAAAATAATTGTTGCTTTGTAAAGCAGTAAATTATGGAAATTTGCGATAGCTTGCTATATAGTGATAGATAATGTGATCACACCTACCAAATGAGACAATCCCATGATGTTCATATATTTTCAGAGAAACTTTTACTTTTCAAAATAAACTAGGCTATTTTCTGGAATATGACAGCATAAAGAAGGCACATTTTTTTTTCTAATCTGGAAAGATCAAATCTCTCTATTGTAAATTTCATAAAATAATTATTTTAAGTTTATTTTCCTTTAAACAAGTTAAACTTGGTAACTTACATTATATATATTGTCTCTTGGGTTTTCCCAAATAGTAAAATCTTTGTTTTGTGTTGCAGTCTTTTTCCTTGAAATCTTTCTTTTATTTTTCCCCTTGAATTTTTCATTGTCTTATTTCATCTATCTGATTTTAATGTCTCTTTGACCATGGAAATCATCTTATTTCAGCTGAGTCCTTGCTGCTGATTCTTTCTTGCATCAAGCATTTTTTTTTTTTTAGCATTTTCAAATGATTACCCAGCCATACTCCCCCATAATTCAGGATTAGCCAAGGGACACAAGGAGTCCTGGCAGCAAGGGCTGCAGCAGCTGCCAGAGACCAGCACGGTGTCACCAGTGCCAGCACTAGATCATTAAAAGCCCCTAGAGCATTGTTCTTGTTTTCTGCCTCTTGAGGTCCCAGAGTTGTTCATTTATTTATCTAGTCATTCATCCATAGGCCTATAAAGAATACCAACTACAATGCCAAATACTGGCTTAGCACCAATGATACAAAGGAAAATAAAATGTGAGCTGTGTCTTCAAAAGCTTCCTTCTGGAAAGAGCCAACAGCAATGATTTTGATGAACAGCTGGCCACAACAGAAGCATGCATCAAGTGCTATGGGAACAAAGAGGAGGAAGTTCCCATTTCAGCCTATGAAGACCGGAGCTGTCTCAATGCAATACTGGAACTGATAATTAAATAAAGAATGGAAATTCAAAAAGAAGGAATATGAATTCACATGCATAAGAACAAGATGGATGTTAAGGTTTGTGTCAGAAAATAGAAAGTAGCTGGTTTTGCTGAAACTGAAGGGCTTACTGAGGGGTGTGGGGTATGGGAAGAGTGAACCATATTCTGGAAGAATAGGTAAGTAAGGGCTAGCTGGTAAAATCTTGCCTGCTAGGCATATATATATAGATAGATAGATAGATAGATAGATAGATATAGATATAGATATAGATATAGATATAGATATTTATTTATTTATTTATTTATTTATTTCTAGGAGACAGAGAGAGAGACAGCGTGAGCAGGGTACGGTCAGAGAGAGAGGGAGTCACAGACTCTGAAACAGGCTCCAGGCTCTGAGCTGGCAGTCAGCACAGAGCCCGACGCAGGGCTCAAACCCACGAACCGCGAGATCATGACCTAAGCGAAAGTTGGACGCTTAACCGACTAAGCCACCCACGCGCCCCCATATTATTATTTTTTTAATGTTTTTATTTTTGAGACAGTGGGAGAAGCAGTGAGAGGGGGATAGAGGATCTGATGCAGGCTCTGTGATGACAGCAAAGAGACTGACACAGGGCTCGAACTCATGAACAGTGAGCTCATGACCTAAGCCAAAGTCGGATGCTTAACCAGCTGAGCCACCCAGATACTTGTATGGATATTCTTTATTCCTCTTATAGAATATACAACCCCATGGGCGGGGGGGTCACACCCATGCATGCTCACAAATGCACATACTTGTAGGCTTGAAGTGTCAGCTGGTTCTAAAATTGATTTAGTAACATTAGAGATTCAAGTTATAAAATCTTGCACCTAATCTTAGAAAAGATGTATCTCCTTTCCATCTCTCCCAAAGAAAAGATATTATTCTTAGCCTTAAATATTTCCTCAGGTTCCCCGAGTATTCTCATTCTCTGAATGATTAACTCATTCTACCATTATGAAGGATTTCCAAGTATTTTGCCTCCATTCTTGCCTGCTGCAGCTTTCACTTAGGCTGCCCTCACTGACAAATGAGAATCATCAACTCTTAACTTATTTATAACATCCTTTTATATATTTGCAGGAGAGCTCAGGGAGCAATTCAAACAGAAATGCAGCTGCTTCCAGTCTGACTAAATAAAAAACCAAGCATACTTAGTTTGGTCTCTCGGTTATGGCATCTCAGCCCGGTGATATTGTTAATAAAGAGCTTTGTGTGGTATGAAAGGATCCTAGTTATTGCCAGTGATAGGAGATTGGGGTGAAACATGTCTCCAGGTCTTTGGTGGTATTTTATGTTTCATAAGATGTACTTGCTCCATGGAAATTTATGTTTGTAAACTTAGCTTATGGTACTTGGGAGATGGTAGGAGTAGAAGAAATTCCAGAATGAAAGATTCTTAAGAACAATAAAATCACTGAGTAATAGGTAGCAATGGAAAAGCTGCTAGAATTATTATGTGTAGGGATATAGAGGAGACATTCTGTTGAGGTAAAAAGTATTATATTGGCACAGAATCTAAATAGAAATTGAGAAAATATGGAAAATATATTTAAAGTCATTTAAAAAAATGTTTATATGTTTTGAGAGGAAGAGATGGAAGGCAAGTGGGGGAGGGGCAGAGAGAGAGAGAGCTGTCTGAGCAGAGCCCAATGCAGGGCTTGAACTCATGAACCATGAGATCATGACCTGAGCTGAGACAAAGTGTTGGACACTTAACCAACTGAGCCACCCAGGCACCCCTATGGAAAATATATTTAAAATGATTAGAAAAATCTGTCACATTCTATTCTTTTGAGGTAAAATCTAAAGAATATTGTAATTCTAAGTAAATTTCTATTGTTTTATTTTATTTTTAATTGTTATTATTTTATGTAGGCTTCACATCTAGCACAGCACTCAACATGGGGCTTAAACTCACAACTGAGATCAAGACCTGAGCTGTGGTTAAGAGTCAGATGTTTAACAGAAGGTGCTACACAGATGCCCCTTTAATTAATTACTTACTTTTATTTTATTTATTTTTTCTAAATAAATTTTTAAATTGCAAGAATGTAGCTATGACAGATACAGAGCCCAAGACTAGATCCCTTTTCTTTGTTCCATGGGTCTGGAGAAAGAAACAGACTTCCATTAAATGAGGAAAGACATCGTCCACGAGACTCAGTGAGGAACTTGTTACTTCTTCTGACATATTAAGCCTGGTTAGTAACTAATTCTTATGTTCCAGTAACCCTCAGAGGTTCAGAGATTGGCTTATGTAATAAATAGTAAAACAGCCCAAAACAATGAGCTATATAATTGGCACTACACTTACCCAAATTTACAAAGAAAACAGGCGTACAGAAATTAACCTGCTAGAAGAGTTATTTAAATGTCATATCAGAATGTGATTCTTTGAGAACTTTTTTGCTTTTGTTTTTAAAACAGATTTGCTGAGGTATAATTGATATAAATACTGCTATTATATAAAATGTATAATTTGGTAAGTTTGGTGTATGTATGCAAAATGTGAAATCGCCACCGTACTCAAGATAATGAACATACCTATCAGCCTCCACAATTTACTTGTGGTCTTCTGTAACACTGCTTTAATTCTTCTATTTCCATGTCTCCAGACAATCACTAGTCTGCTTTCTGTCCATATATTGATTTGAATTTTCTGGAATGATGTACTAATGAAATCATGCAATATGTGTTCAATTTTTCCCTGGCTTGTTTCACTCAGGGTCATTATTTGTGGAATTTACCCATGTTATTGTGTATCAGTCATCCATTCTTTTTATTGCTGAATAGTATTCTGTTGTATGGATATATCACTATTTGTCCGTTCATTTGTTGATGAACTTTTGGTCATTTTCCATATTTGGCTATTGCAAATAAAATGCTATGCCTATTTATATACAATTAACTGTACTGACATAAACTTGGTTAAATATGTAGGAGTGAGCTGTGTGATAAGAGGTTTACACATAACTTGTAAAGAAACTAATGAATTGTTTATCTGAAATAGTTGTAACATGTTATAGTCTCATCAGGATCGTTTGATAGTCCCAGTTCCTTTAAGTCCTGGCCAACACTTGATGTCTGTTTGCTTGTTTTTAATTTCAGCCACATGTAGTAGTATCTCACTGTGGCTTTAAGTGGCATTTTCCTTACAAGTGATTCAGGTGCTTATTTTACATCTTTTTATCTTCTTTGGGAAAGAGTATGTCCTAACCTCTTGCCTATATTTCTATTCTTTTCCTTAAATGTTGAATTTTGAGAGTTCTTTATTTATTCTGATGCGAGTCAGTTATTACTATACAAGTAGCAAATATTTTCTCCCATTTTGTGGGTTGTATTCTCATTCTCTTAATAGTATCTTTTATAGGACAGAAATTTTAATAATAATAATGTCAGATTTATTATTTGTGTGTGTGTGACACATGCTTTTAGTGTCATCAAGGAATGTCTCCCTAATTTAATTTCACATAGATTTTTCTCCCATGTTTTCTTCTAGAAGTTTTATAGTTTCACGTTTTATTTTTCAGTCTAAGATCCATTTCTAAATAATTTTTTATATACAATATGAGGTATAGGTTGAAGTTCTGTGTGTTTAAAAAATTTTTTTGCATATGGATATAAATTATTCCAGCATTATTTATTAAAAAGGCAACACTTTCTCCACTGAATTACCTATACATGATTTTCTTTTTTTAATTTCTGAGAGAGAGACAGCGTGAGCAGGGGAGGGTCATAGAGAGAGGGAGCCAACAAATCTGAAGCAGACTCCAGGCTCTGAGCTAGCTGTCAGCACAGAGCCCAATGCAGGGCTCGAACCCACGAACGGTGAGATCATGAGCTGAGCCAAAGTCAGACATTTAACCAACTGAGCCACCCAGGTGCCCCGCCTATACATGATTAAAAACTACTGACCATACAGTTTTGGGTATAATCTGAACTGCATATCCTGTTCTAATGATCTATTTTGATGACAAGACCATATTTCTCTTGATTCTTGTAGCTTTATAATGAGGCTTGAAGTCTGATAGTATAAGTCATCCAACTTTATTCTTCTCAAAATGGTTTTGTTTATTCTAGGCCCTTTGAATTTCCATATATATTTTAGAAGCAGCTTCTCAATTTACTTTTAAAAAGCCTGCTGAGATTTTGATTAGGGTTGTATTGTATTTATAGATAAATCTGGACAGAAATGACATTTTAACAATATTGTATCTTCTGACATGAACATTATACATCTCTCCATCTACTCAGTTCTCTTTAATTTCTTTCAGCAACAATTCTTTTCAATGTACAAATATTTAACATATTTTTGTGTGGTTATCTTTAATTACTTCATATTTCCTGCTCTTTTATATAATATTGTTTTAAAATTTTCATTTCCTGGTCTTTTGTTCCTTGTATATAGAAGACACTTGATTATATAGGTCACCTAATTCTGTCCAAACTGGATATTTTTTTTACCTTGCCTAATGTAGTTACCATTTCTTGTGCTTTTTAGTCTTTTGTTTAGATCCAGATTACACTTTCTAGAACTTCTTGTACTGTATTAATTAGGAATGGTGAGACCAGACATCTGTGCCTTGTTCTTGATCTTTGTAACAAAGTTGTAAGTCTTTCATAATATATATTCTATTCGTTGTAGGCCTTTTTTTTTTCACAGATGACTATTATTTTTTCCAGAAATATGTTCTTTAGGCTTCAAATATTTGAGATTTTTCTAAAAATCTTTCTGATATTTACATCTAATTTAATTTCACTATATTCAGAATCTCCATAATAGGACTCTGAGGACACACTTCTTTGACTTGAATGCTTTCAAATTTATTAAGAATTTTTATGGCTTATAAATGGTCTGTCATGATAAATGCTCCATATGTATCTAGAAATAATTTATATCTTGCTATTGTCGGTAGTTATACTACATAAATATCAATTAGGCAACGTGTTTTATTTTTAGGATTATGTTACTTGGGGGTTTTTGTTTGTTTATTTATTTATTTTCAATTAGGTAAAGTGATAGGGTTGTTATAGTCTTCTATATCATTACTAATGTTCTTTACATTATTAAGAGATAAGTGTTAAAATCCTGACTCATATTTGTGGATTTGTATTTTTCTCCTTTCAGTTCTATTAATTTTTGCTTTATGCATTTTGAAGCTTTGCTATTGACTTATAAACATTCATGATTTTTAGATTCTATTGATAAATTGATCCTTTTATCATTATGAAATGACCTTCTTTATCTCTGGTTATATATATATATATATTTTTTCTTTTTCTTTAAAATATATTTTGACAGAGGATGGCTTGGGTGGCTCAGTCTGTTAAGCATTGGACTCTTGATTTTGGCTCATGCCATGATCTCATGGTTGGTGAGATTGAGTCCTACATCAGGCTCCACACTGACAGCACAGAATCTGGTTGGGATTCTCTCTCTTTCTGTCTCTCTGCCCATTCTACACTCACACTTTCTTTTTCTCTCAAAATAAATAAATAAGCATTTAAAAATATATATACTTTGGCAGCTATTACTATAGTCACTTTAGCTTGCTTTAGAGCTTATCATATGCTTCTTTAACCTGTCATATTCTACTTTCCTAAATATTGCACTATTTCACATACACTATAAGAACATACATTATACTAGGGAAACTTCCAGTCTTTGTGTTACATTTGTTATACTTTTACTTCAAATATGCTATAGACTTCACAATACATTGTTATCATTCATGCTTTAAAAAATTACCTTTCAAAGAGATTTGAAAAATAAGAAAAATATTATTTTATAATTTGTCATTTCGGTCTTTTGTTAAAGTCAGATTTCCATGTGAAATAATTTTAGTTGGCCTAAAGGACTCCCTTTAATATTTCTTGCAGTGCACATCTGCTCAGTAATCAATTCTTTCAGCTTAATTTTTTTAAGCAAAATCTTAATTTCCCATCAGTTTTAAAAGACACTTTCACTGGGTAGAAAATCTACATTGTCGGGTTATTTTCTCTCCATACTTTAACCATGGTGTTCCACCTCTTGTTTGCATTGTTTCCAATGAGAAATCTGCTATCACACTCATTTTTGGTTCTCTGTATCTAAAGTGTCTTTTGTCTGTGACATTTTTAAAATATTTATTTATTTTTGAGAGAGAGAGAGAGAGAGAGAAATCCGAAGCAGGCTCCAGGCTCCAAGCTGTTAGCACAGAGCCCAAGGGGGAGCTCAAACCCACAACTGTGAGATCATGACCTGAGCTGAAGTCAGACACTTAACGGACTGAGACCCCAGACACCCCTTGCCTGTGACTTTTAAGATTTTCTTTTAACAACTGATTCTACCCAATTTTACAATGACATACTTTGGTCGAGTTTTATTCATGTTTCTTTACTTCATGTTTCATGTTATTGAGCTTCATGGATCTGAAGGCTTATAGTTTTCATTAAAGTTGGAAAATCTTCTTCCATAACTTATTCAAATATTTTTCTGTCTAACACTTTCTCCTCCATGTGTGGCACTTATTAAATTTAGGTAATATGTGCAGTCATGATAGCAAACAAAATATCTGCAGAAGAGTTTGTGGAAAGCAGAGAGATAAAGGGTGTGAATAAAACCATAACAGGCATTCATATTTAGAGGGCAACAAGAAGAAATGGAGCCCGCGATGGTGATGGAGAAGGGATGCCTGAGACATAGGGGATCTTGCAATAAATAGTCTGTTCTGGGCACATATGTCTCCATAAGAAACCATCCCAAACTTAATGGCTTAAAACAGCAAAATTAATTTCTCACCTCAGTTTCTGTGGCTCAGGAATTCAGGAAAGTAAGAGCTGGTGATTCTTGTTTAGCACATCTCATGAGCTGTATGTAGTCAGACACAGCTGGGAGTTGAAGTAGCTAGGGTCAGCTGAATCTCTCTTCTCAACTAATAGCCATGTCTTCTCCACATGGGCTAGTTTGAGCTTCTGCACGGCATGGCAGTTTTAGGTAAGTCATGGCATAAATCTTGGCCGCTAGCTTTAAGATCGCTTATTCCATAAAGCATAGTGGAAGCTATATCACCTTATAAATCACAGAGCATACTGCTGCTACACTCTGTTGGTCAAAACAATCACAACACCCCTCCCCATGACAAGGGTAGGGGCCTAGACACCACCTCTCTGTGGAACAAATATAAAGTCATAGTGCGAAAGAGGCATGAAGGATTAGAGCTATTGTTGCAACAATCTTTGGAAAATACAATCTGACACATAGTTCAAAAGAGGAGACAGATATAAGAAGAAAAGGAACAAAAAGTCACAAGTGCTAATTGCTACAGAGAACCCAGGTTAGGTGAGCACTGAAAACTGACAACTGTACTTGGCCATAGCTATTCCCAGACATATTTGGTCTGAGCAATTCTATACTTGTTAGTAACAGAAGTATGTAAATAAAAATAAATTACATTAAAACAAAACAACAGTAAAAGCATGAAAACAATACTGTGAGTATTAACTAAAAAGTCTTTATAATAGAATAATATATACCACAGAGTTTAATTTTTCATCTTTATTTTAATATTTAAATNCGCGAGATCATGACCTTAGCGAAAGCCTGACGCTTAACCGACTAAGCCACCCAGGCACCCCTCTTTTAATAGTTAAACAAATACCAGTTTTGGAGTCCCTATCTTATGCTAGGTATTTAATATGTGTTTCTTTGAAAACTTTATCTGGTAGGTATTGGTACAGACATTTTACATACGGAAATCCTGAGTCTCACAAAGAGTACATATATTGGTGAAACTCACACATCTTAACAACAGTTCTAACATCTAACAACAACAACAGGGTCTTTCAGACTCCAAAGCTCCCGCTTTTCCCACTATGACTATGCTTGACCGGCTGTAAAGTCCATGACTGCAAACTTCCCTATTATTTCTCAACTAATATTCAAAGTAATAGTCCATCCAAACATCTAATGATTTAAGTCACTAAAATTGAAAAAAAGAGAAAATTCAGTTTCCAGTACTGCTTCATCACTTTGAATGCTCACAGAAAAGTATTTTTTGTACTTGAGCATTAATATCATCAACAGAAATGTTTAATGTGGGGGGGAGGGGGGATGGGCATGGAGGAGGACACTTGTGGGGATGAGCTGAGTGTTATGTGGAAACTAATTTGACAATAAACTATTTGTAAAAAAAAAAAAAAAGATATAAATCTAATTCTGTTTCTTGACTAGTTTGTTCAAATATGTGTGTTTTTCCATGTTTACCTTGGGAAATATTTATTATTTTGAAAATGATTTTCTTTTGTACGTCATGAAGTTGAGGGCTTGGGGATTTACTGAACCGTATATAATAGGATCCCGAGGAACATACAGCAAACACTGGACAGCCCCAAACACACACTATCTGTAGGAAAGGTCAGAACCTCACAGGATTTTCTTTGAACCTTAAAAGACAAACACTTCAGCTCAGCACTGCTATGTCTTGGCTGGATGCAATTCCAACCCTGCTGAGAACAGTAAAATAAAGAGGATATTTGATCCAGGTTGCAAGTGAGCTGTTTTTGTTGTTGTTGTTCTGTTGTTTTGTTTTGTTTTGTTTTTGTTTTTGTTTTTTTCAAACAAAGGATGTAGACAAAATTCATTTCACTCATTAGTTAGGTATGAATAACCTATTAAACCAATGGAGTGTGCTAATTTCATTTATAAACTCAAAACAAAACAAAAGCAAAAAATTAATGTTTGTGAGGTAACATATAGCAATAATTTGAACAAAGGAATTAATAGCCAAACAAGGTAACATTGGTTAGGCTGTGCAAACAATGCATCTTTCTTTATATATTTTATTTTTAGAAATGCATCTCCAATTTTCAAAGTCCTTCTATTTTGGTGGACCTTACAAATATGTGGATAATTTACTGTTGTCTTCTCAATTTGGTAAAACATATTAATTCAGCTCCCCAAAGAGCCAACCATCAGTACGTCCTACTCAGCTTCCATTATATAAAAAAGTTCAATTTAAATGAATGTCCAGGGCCAAAAACCAGAATTGAAGGAAAGTAAATTAATAGTAAGTCTCAATAGTATTATTTAGCATTTGATATTTATAAACTATTTAATCCCATGGCATCAAGTTATACTTTTGTTTTTCCTGTCACTCTATAGGCTATTTCATTTGAATCTTGTTTTAAAATCTCCTGTACTAAATTAAACTCATTCATTTATTTAAGATAACTTACCATTAAGTGCCAGATATTGTGTTAATCATAATTAACAATTCCCATTATGTAGTAAACAATCCGGCTTGACTATTGCTAGCATATTATCTTTTGATCTACCAATCCCATATCTATAACTGGGAAAATGTCTTCCAAGTTGTGTGTGTTTATGCAATATGCATTGATGAGTATATCTGATAATGGACACTAGCCAAGCCTTAATATTATAAAATAAAAAAAAGAGTTCTGTATGAATGACAAGTGATAGTCCGTATATAGTACATTCATGTTGTATGTTCACAGTACTTCTTCTGGTATGAATTATAACACCAAATCACAAGTGATTAACCCTCCTAGTACATAACAATGAACAGATGATAATAGCAACTAATTTATAACAGCATTACAGTTAAGTCCTTGTCAGAAATACTGTGATAAATCCAGTTAGATTCAACACAGAGTTTTAAGAGAAGTTAGAACACTTCTGTGGATGGATAGCATACAAAGAAATGCCCCTTAGAAACACTTCACACAGATAGACTTTAGGTAACTCTGAGAAGTCATTTGTGTGTTTAGTCAGTACTAATGCCCTACTTAGATCTTAACGCATACCATTTGTTTGAAGTAAAAACCATCTTCCTCTCCAAAATTTCAGAGAAGTTACAAGATTTAGTATTCTTTTGTTCACTATGGTTTTGGTTGCCAATCACAGTGAGCGCCCTCAAGAGTAAAGCATGAGAACAGCAGTTGGAAGAAGTAGGCAAACCCCTGCTTTCTGAAGAGAAAACTAAGGTCAATGAACCACTCAGGATATTGTTTTCAAAGATAATGGAGCAAATTGAAAGTATGACTTTTCAGGTTTTGACAGTAGCAGCCACTCTCTGGTTTTCTGAGTTTATTTATTTATTTTTGGAAATGCTATTTATTGCCTAAAACTCTGATGAGGGATTAATAAAATGAATATAATATTAAGCATGTATGTGGTGAAATATCTGTTGTAGGCATCTACTTTTTTTTTTTCTATTTGAAATCCTAGCCAGTAGAATTCACAGTTATAATTTTATTTTCATAGTGCTTTATTGGTAATTCTATATTATTGGAATGAAGATAAAACTATATAAAAGGCAAGTGCAGCAGAAACCATATAATCCACAGAAAAACACAAACTCATCATTTGTCCAGACCCTTTGAGTATCTTTATTGTGACGCCACAAAGAAACTGTGGATTAGTAATATAGTTGGCCAATCTGAACCAATCTGGGGTAATCTTGGAACATTCAAAGGGAAAATGCTTGGCACATATTCAATCGCTAATTGTTTTACTGAGCAGATAATGAGCTTCTACACATGGTTCCTTTAACAATTTTAACTACTGAGAAGCCTGTATTTTTTGTTCTCTTAAAAAAGAAATTACCTTATAGCTTTATTCTTTTCTTTGCAATTGTACTCAATTCTTCTGTATTTATATTTAGGTATTATGGGTAATTTTAGACTCCACCTACACATAAACAAAAAACTCATTTTGATTAACTGACCCTCACTCCACATCTTTCCAATCATCTCCATCTGAAAACCAAATATGTTACCTTAACTGCACTCTGATGGACAAATGCCTCTAGGAGACAGGGTTTCTAGGCAACCATGCAGAGACTAAGGCCAAGACAAAGGAAATGGGTTCCCTACTACAACTGTCAGAACAAAAGGGATTCCTTCATAGTGCATTAATGCCTACAGAACAAAAGGGATTCCTTCATAGTGCATTAATGCCTACAGAACCGGTGGAGTATTTGATTTAATTTTTTATAAGGTGTCATCAAAAACCTGCCTTTTCAAATAACTATTTTTCTGAAGTTATTGTCTGATATTTCTTTTCTCTTCTTTTTTAAACAGTCTATTACCAAGTTTAAGTTCACCTTGGCTAACTTAAAGTGATTTTTAATTCAGATTGGCTATCTTCATAGTGTTTTTTTCTAACTCTTTTTCATCAATTCATCCTTTCATATGAACACTCATTCAAATGATCATATTCCAGGATAATCAGGACAAAATGGTAGAAAGCTTGCTAATAAGGCAGAGTGCAACATTTTCACACCATCAGCTGTACTTCAGAATCTTGTATTTGCAATTAAAAGTATCATAAATACAGGAAGATAACAACTAAGCCATTCTTTGCTCCTCTCACTAGTAAGATGAGGGACTTAAAAAAAATAATTTGTGCCACAAAAAGGTTATAGCATTGTCAGAACTGGAAAGTAATTCAGGAAGGAACAAGTAGGGAATGTAGACTACTTTGCAGTGATATATTATAGGTATTCTACTGTTTTTGAATGAATGAGTCATTTCAGGACTATGAATCTGCTGCTTTCTGAATAACAATAATGTTTAATCTGGATCATAGAAAGAGATAGAAGTTTCCTCAACCAAATTGTATATGCATTTTTCTGGCATGAAAATTGGAGTTCAGTAGCCCTCAGTCTTAGGCAACTGTATATGTGCAATGTTCAATGTGTGTTTAACTGAACCAAAAACATAGTTCCCACTCAGACAGAAATCAGGACACTTTGGTTTTCACAATCCCATCAAACTACAATGAACAAAGTCCCTCAGCTGCTGAGTTTCATTTCACACAGGAATTTTAAGTATTTTGCCATAAACTAATGAGAGGATCAGAATATCCCACCCCAAACCATGCCATTTTCGCATCAGGTATTTTGAGGTGCAGGCAACTTAAAGTTAAAAGATGTAGAAAGATTTCCCTGCTTTTCCTCTTATCTAAAAGTTGGGCATGATCTTCCTTCTGAAAAAGGTGCCCCACCTTGTACCAGGGAGAAAAGGGTGACTCTTATGGAAGACAGGAGAGTCAACACCAAGATGAGTTTGCATAAACAAAACTTATTAAAATAATCTCTATCTTCTATTAGCTACCTCATGTATGCCCTAGTCACTTCCCACAAGTTATCTATCTTTGAAGCCCAACCCCTTTTTCTTTTGTTAAAAAAGTTATAAGCCCCAAATCTAACCTCTTTTTTGAGTTTCATTTCTTTTCTGTCAACTCCCATATTTATAAATATTAATAAAGTTGTGTACCTTTTCTTCTGTTAACCTATCTTTTTTTAGTTTAATTTGCATGCCCCATGGTATGAATCTAACAGGGCAGAGGAAAAGCCTTCCTCTTCAACAATGATCTAGTATTCGTAGTGTAAAATATTATGGCAGGTGACCACATGTGACTGGAAAGCCATTGTTTACATACTGGCAGTGATTCTAATAGAGGTAACTTTAATAGTTTAATAGAGGTAAATTTACAGATAACTCAGAGAGCAATGAAGGTTGAGGTATGCAGAGGGTAAAAGAAGAATAAAGAAAAATAAAGTAGATGCACAGAAAAAGTGGAGAAAAGAGACAGAGACAGTAAATGAGGATTGATTATAATTCTTCATGAGACATGGCTCCTTTTAAAGGTTACGGATTAAATTTATTTTGCCCCAGTTTGAGAGAAAACAGTGAAATGGACACAGTGAATATTAATCACAGAATGGAAAGCAGACACACAGATAACAAATTTTCATTTCAGAGAGAATCATTCTTCGGTTAAAACAAAAATACAGAAAAAAATTTTGCAAAGCATATAAAAAAGCTGTAAAGCCCTTTTAAAAAGCATTTGATATAGACTGTGTGTAATGTAGATCATACACATATGCAAAAGGTTAAATGCCAGTAAAGAACCAAATAAAATAATCCATCATTTCCATTCAGGACAAAATGAGGTAAGAGTAGTAAGGGCGCATAAATGATCAATACTGAGGTAACACACTTTTAGGGGTAGTTCAAAGGAATACAACCCCTTATTATGTTGGACTCAATGGATAATAAATCTTTTTAGTTTCTGAATGAGGAGAAAGCACAATATTGGCATGCACTACACAATATTTCTACTAATGGTATATTATATCCCCAAGTAAACTTACAGAAATGTACATATTTCCTGTTTGAAAGTTGCTCTACCAAAATGCTCCATTATTCTTGGCAAGTTCTATGAAAGTGGTATACAAACATAATCTTGGAAGACCCTATTTTTTATTATAAAATATTATGTCATGTTCAAAGAGAGAAAAACTAAGCAAATAGATCCCTTATCAAGAATTTTTTATTAACCTGGTTTCAAACATGTTCTGCAACAAGTTACTCTAGCTTTTCAAGTTTATCATATTTTTCTTCCTTTTTTTATGAAACAAAAAAATGGAGCTGACATTTATTAAATAACCAATAGGTTTTCTCACTTTGCTAGACTTTTATATATGAGGAGACTGGATCATAAGAAGGTAGTTTAGTACCTTGTCCGGTGTCACATAATTAGGAAGTGACAGTGCATTTAAGCCCTGATTGCCTGATTCAGAACCTCATTCTCTTAACTACCCTTTGTATTTTCTCCAAAAATAACTCATATAAAAAAGGAAATCTGCTATTGTTCTGTTCATCTAGTCTTTTTAAAAATATGTTTTAATGTTTATTTGTTATTTTTGAGAGAGAGACACAGAAGGCCAGTGGGGGAGGGGCAGAGAAAGAGGGAGACACAGAATCTGAAGCAGGCTCCAGGCTCTGAGCTAACAGCACAAATCCCAATGCAGGGCTCGAACTCACGAACCATGAGATCATGACTTGAGCCAAAGTCAGATGCTCAACTGACTGAGCCACCCAGTCACCCCATTCATCTACTCTTTTAATTCCCTGCTACCTGTCACACAACCACATAGCAGCATTTAAAGAGGGAGTAAAACAGACAATGGGAAAGAGGCTCTGGATTTTTTACTTGACAATGCCAGTGCTAAAGTAATCCTGAGACAGAGAAACTAATTTTGTCCACTCTGATTATCTTCAACTATTGGATATGCCTATGAGTTCTATTTATAAAGTTCTGAGGGCCAAGTCACAAAATAGAGATCTGTAACTTGTGCAATATTTACATAGATTTTTCAAAGTCTGTTGCAAAGTCTTCAAATAGTTGCGAAATCTCAAATAGTTGCAAAATCTTCACCATACTAGAACATTTGGTCTATAGTACCTTTGACATTTTAAGGGGAAAAGAGAATTTGCAGCCAAAATAACAATATCAAATGCTTTAATATTAAGAAACTAAAGTATAAGCTAGGCTGGAAGAAAACAGACCTAAATGTAAATTTAAAAAGTACCAGATATAGTTTATTTTCTCTATTGTTCAGATGGAGTAATTCTATCGTTTCTTCAAGTTCACTGATTTTTCCATATGTTTTCTCTAGTCTGCTTTTAAGTCTATCCACTGAATTTTCAAATGTGTATTCTAGTTCTAAAATTTCCATTTGATTCTTCTTCATATCTTGTATATCTTTGCTGAGACTTTTTTTTTAGTATCTTTTAAAGTTTATTTATTTATTTTTGAGACAGAGAAAGAGAGAGAGAGGGACAGAGACTCCCAAAAAGGTTCCGTATTCAGTGCAGAGCAATGTAAATTTCAATCTCATGAACCATGAGGTCACAGCCTAAGCTGAAATTCAGAGTCAGACATTTAACTGACTGAGCCACCTAGGTCCCCCTCTTTACTGAAACTTTCAAGTTTTGCTCAGCTTTTCTATTTTTTTTTTTCATTTGTTTCAAGTATGTTCATAAGTACTTACTGAAGCATTTTATGGTGGCTGCTTTAAAATCCCTCTCAGATAATTCTAAAATCTATGTCATTTCAGTTTTTACATCTGTTTATTGTCTTTTTTCATTCAGCTTGATAAATTCTTGATTCTCTTTATGAGGAGTTATTTTTCTTTTTTTTTTTTAATTAAAACCTAGACTATTTGGGGGAAAAACCTGGACTATTTGGTATTATGTTCAAAGACTGTGGATCTTATCAGCTTTGCATTTTAGCAGACCTCCTCTGACACTGCTCCATTGGGCAAAATGAGACATTATCTGATTATGCTAGTTGGGTGAAGTTGTACAGTTTTTCCATTTGGGCTATGTTGACATCCTGCATGTGAGGCTGGAGGGGATAGGAGTTTCTTATAATTGCTGGGTGAGGGTAGGTGTTCAGGTTCTCCACTGATCTCCACTGATACCACTTGGGCTGAGAGGGGGAGAGTACCTCATTACTGCTCCCTGTGTCTTCTACTGGCAAGAGGTAGGAATGGGCATGTTGCTTCTTCATTGATGAGTGGTAGTGAAAGTCACAACTTTCCATCAGGCCTCCTACAACACCACCGTAATGATGTGGTACTGAATTCCAAATTTCATGCCAGAAAAATGCTCATACAATTTGGGTGAAGAGATTCCTATCACTTTCTATGATTCAAATAAACTGTTATTGTTTCCTAGTTTGAGATATATAGACCAAAGAGAAAACCCAGGATACTCACTACCATTCTAGCCATTTTGTTCTTTGAGGCCTGAAGTGGTCAGTCTCTTCTCTACCTTTCAAAATTCTCATGTTTGTTTATATTACCTCCAAAGCTTTTAGTGGTCCTTAATGGGAGAAATAGGGAAAAATGTATCTATTCTATATTTTTCAGAAATAGAAGTCCTGTGCAAATAGATCGAAAAGATAAACAGAGCATCAGGGACATGTGGGACAATAATCAAAGATCTAATTTTTGTGTCATTGGAAGATAAAGATAATACTTTATGATCCACTATAGCAAAGTAGTAAAGGAAGAGCAAAATAAACTCAAAGCAAACAATAGAAAAGAAACCACAGTGAAAATCAATGAAAAAGTGAAAAGAAAAGCAATACACAAAAAGTAATGAAACCCAAAGCTGGTTATTTGAGAAGATCAATAATATCAGTAAACCCTAAGCTGGACTAACCATGAAAAATAATTTTTTAAAAAGACACAAATTACCAATATTGGAATTGACAAGGTATCATCACTATAGATACTATAACTATTAACATGATAAAGGAATATTACAAACAACCTTATATCAATACATTCAAACACTTAGATAAATGCGTCACTACAATTAATAAAATTTATTCAAGAAAAAATAGAAAATAAAATAACTCTATCTATTAAAACATTGAAATTATAGGGGCTCCTGGGTGGCTCAGTCGGTTAAGCATCCTACTTCAGCTCAGGTCACGGGTATCATGGGAGGAAAAAGCCCCACGTCGGGCTCTGTGCTAATGGCTAGCTCAGAGCCTCGAGCCTGCTTCCTATTCTGTATCTCCTTCTTTCTCTGACCCTCCCCTGCTCACGCTGTCTCTTTCAGAAATAAGTAAAACATTAAAAAAATAAAAAAAATTGAAATTATAACATGAGGGCCACTCCCCTCCAAGAAACAAAACAAAACAAAAACCTCCACGGTTAAATGGCTTCACTGGTGATTTCTACCAAATATTTGGGAGGAAAAAGCACACCAAACTCATAAAAACTCTTCTAGAAAATTTAAGAGGAAGGGATTTTTCCCAATTCATTCTGTGAGGCCAGCTTTGATTTGATATCAAAATGGGACATAAGGCAATACAAAAAAAGAAGGCTACACAGTATTATCTCTCATGAACACAGATGGAAAAATTCCAAACAAAATTTTAGCAAACAGAATTCAATATCATATAAAATGGATAATCTCCCAGGAGGAATAAAGCATTTTAAAATGCAGCATTTAAAAATCAATCAATGTGATTCATGACATCATTAAACTAAAAAAAGAAAAGTCATATGATTATATCAATAGATAAAGAAAAGTCATTTGACAAAATCTGTTTATCCACTCTGATAAAAATACTCTTGGCAAAGAAGAAATGGAAAGAAACTTCGTCAGCCTGATAAAGAACATTTACCACAAATCCTGCTAACATCATACTTAATAGTAAAGGGCTAAATACTTTTTCACTAAGATCAGGAATAAGACAAAGCTACCTACAATCAGCACTTTCATTCAACATTGTACTGAGGTTTTAGCCAGGTCAGTGCAATAAAGCACACAAATGATTAATAGCAAAGCATGCAGGCTGGAAAGGAAGAAGTAAAATTGTCTTTTTTACATGACACAATTATCTATGTAGAAAATTGCACGGAATCTGCAAAAAATAATTTACTAGATCTAATATGTGAATTTAGTATGGTTGATGGATACAAAATAAATGTTAAAAGAAAGCTGAATTTCTGAATATTAGCAATGAACAATCAGACATTTAAATAAGAATATCATTTACAATATGATAAAAAATATAAAATATTTAGCTGCAAATTTGACAAATGGTATGAAAGATCTGCACACTCAAACATATAAAACACTGAGAGAAACTGAAGAGGACATAAGTAAATGGAGATATATATTGCTTTTAGGGATCAGAACACTCTATATAATTAGATTGTCAAACTTTATCCATAGATTTAGCACAATCTCTATCTAATTCCCAGAAAGACAGTTAGGAGAAGTCCACTAAAAAATTTTCAAATTTGTATGGAAATATAAAAAAAATCTATAATAGCTTAAAACCTCTTAGTTTGGAAGACTTTGTATCTGTTGGGAGTATCTGTTGAAAGGTAAATACTGCATAATATTAGTAAGTTATAGAAATCAAAACAATGTGGTATTGGAATAAGCATAGACAAATATATCAATGTAATCAAATAGAGTCCAGAAATAGTCCTACCCATCTATGAACGATGGACTGTAGACATAGGAAGATATCAATGAAGAAAAAATAGTCTTTTCAACAAATGGTGCTGGAACAATTGGATATCTACATGCAAAACAGAGTAACTTTCAATTTATAAATCACAACATATGTAAAAATTAACACAAACTGAAGCATAAGCTTAAATGTAAAGTCTAAAAAATAGAATTTTTAGAAGAAAACATTTAGTGACATGGAGTTTGGTAAACAGGACATCAAAAGCATGATTCATAAAAGAATAATTAAGAGTTTTGATTTCATCCTCAAAAATATTATTCATACAATTTTCAGTTATATAAAAGCTATAAACACTAAATAATACGGGGAAAATAACAATAAAAATTGGGTAAAAGATGTGAGCAGAATCTTCATGTAGGGAGACACAGAAGGCAAATAGCACATGAAAAGATGATAAACAATATCAGTTATTAGGAAAATCCATATTAAAACCACAATGGTATAGCACTACATTCCAATTAGAATGTCTAACATGAAAAAAACTGATTATAACAAGTATCGGCAAGGATGTAAAGGAGATCTAACTCTTATACACTGTGGGTGGGAATGGAAAATAGTGTAACAGTTTTGCAAAACTCTTTGGCAGTAAATATTAAGTATACAATAGTTCATATGTTCTAGCCATTCCACTCCTAGGAATTAACTCAAGAGGAATGAAATCATATGTCCATGCCAAGACTTATGCACATGTGTTTAGCAGCTTTGTGTTCAAACTTCGTACAGATATGTTTTCAACATGGAAACCACCCAAAGGTCCACCAATAGATGAATGAATAAATTAACTGTACTATATCTATACAGTGGAATTGCAGTCAGAAATAAAAAAAGATATTAACTATTGGTATTTACTTCAACATGGATAAATTTCAAAATAAGTGGGCTGAATCAATAAAGCCAGGGTTAGGGGAAAGTACATAAATGTATGGCTTAATTTACATTAGCATTATGGAAAATGCAAACTAATTTACAATGGCAGAAAAAAGACTAATGATTGCTTAAGGATAGCTCACATAGTGTGGATAGGTACAGGAGTAAAGGATTACAGAGTAAAAGATATGTGTAAACTTTTCAGTGGTGATGGATATATTTATTATCTTGATTATGATGATGGTTCCTCTGGTCTATATATGTCAAAACTTATCAAATTGTACATTTTAAGTATGGCAATGTATTGCATTTTAATTATGCCTCAAGTTTTAGAAAAAAAACCAAACTGTTTATATAGAATTACACACACACACACACACACACACACACACACACACACACACCCCTCCCATGGGGTAAAGGATTAGTAAAGGACATGTTTAGAATGAATCCAGGTNAGATAAACCACATCTTCTTGATCTATTCGTCTGTTGATGGACACTTGGGCTCCTTCCATGTTTTAGCTATTGCGGGGAGTGCTGCTATGAACATTGGGGTACATGTGCTCCTATGCATCAGCATTTCTGTATCCCTTGGGTAAGTTCCTAGCAGTGCTATTGCTGGGTCATAGGGGAGTTCTATTGTTAGTTTCCTTAGGAACCTCCACACTGTTTTCCAGAGGGGCTGTACCAGTTTACATTCCCACCAACAGTGTAGGAGGGTGCCTGTTTCTCCACATCCTCGCCAGCATCTAGAGTTCTCTGATTTGCTCATTTTAGCCACTCTGACTGGCGTGAGGTGGTATCTCAGTGTGGTTTTGATTTGTATTTCCCCGATGAGGAGGGATGCTGAGCATCGTTTCATGTGTCTGTTGGCCATCTGGATGTCCTCTTTGGAGAAGTGTCTGTTCATATCTTCTGGAGTATGGCCTATTTTAAAGTTAATTTAAGAAAAATACTAATTTAAACAGAATTTCTTTTCAAAATTTTAATAATGAAGTAATGATACCTGATTTTTTTTCTGTTGTTTTGTTTTACTTTGTCTTAGAATTCCCAGTCCTGGCACTGCAAAATGTATTAACCATTATATTGTTTAGATTTAAATAATACTTTCACGGATGCCTGAGTGGCTCAGTCGGTTAAGCATCCCACTTCGGCTCAGGTCATGATCTCACGGTTCATGGTTTCGAGCCCCGCGTTCGTTCTGTGCTGAATGTCTGCTCAGAGCCTGGAGCCTGTTTTGGATTCTGTCTCTTTCTCTCTCTGCCCCTCCCCTGATCATGCTCTGTCTTACTCTGTCTCTTAAACATAAATAAATGTAAAACAAAAATTAAAAATAAAGAAATACATACATACATACATACATAGTACTTTCAGAGACATCTTAAACAATCTTACTAGTGAGATAATTAACTTGGGTTTCTTAATATTTTAGGACAACAAAAATAATTTCTATATTTATCTTTGAAGTGTGAAATCATATGACTTTCAAAATATCACTAATATAAACAGCTTCTATACTGAGGCTTTAAAAATAAATATTCCTTTCTACCTATCTGGATAAAGAAGAAAATGCGTTCTGAGATCTGAAAATCATCCCACTAAAACTGTGTACCATTCCTTATGTTCTTAGACTCATGACATGCATCCATAAGTTTTCTGGAAATGATTTTATTATTTTCTATCAAGAATCCAAGTATCAATGAGATTATCTGTACTTTCTACCATACTTTGTAAAACTTAGGCTAAAAAAAGAGACATATTTCCATAAATTGAGAACCCAGTAAATCATGAAAAATGGCCTTATATTCAACTATGTCTATGACTTATGTTAGAAAACTCTTCTAGTATAATCATCAACCATTTTTATTGAACATGCAACTTGTCAAAAGTATTGCAAGAGGCATGATTATAGAAACAAATGGTTTGAACAAAGTATTCATTTATTCAACAAATATTCATTTGAGTCTCCAATGTGGATCAAATCTTTCACCAGGTATTGGGATATAAGGTTCAAGAAGAAAGAAATAATCCTTTGCTGCATGGTGTTAATCTTGCAATGGGAGGATATAGATTAAATAACAGTTTGTCTGAACTAAGTATATTTCTTTTTTTATTTTTTAATGTTTATGTATTTTTGAGAGAAAGACACAGAGCATGAGTGAAGAAAGGCAGAGAGAGAGGGGAGACACAAAATCTGATGCAGGCTTCAGGCTCTGAGTATCAGAGAGCCCAATAGTGGGGCTCAAACTCATGAACTATGAGATCATGATCTGAGCCTAAGTCGGATGCTTTACTGACTGAGCCACCCAGGTGCCCCTGAGCTAAGTATATTTCATTTGGGAATGAAATTATTCAAAAGACTCTTGATAAAGACCTAAGATTTACATTTTAATTATACAGTAAAAACCTAAATATATCTTAATTCTAATTTAAATCAATGTAAACTTAATACAGTTAAATTGTGTGTATGTGCATAGTTAATTTATATAACTTTTTGAAAATATTTTAAAATGTTTTTTCATAAATTTTAGTTCCATTACTGTTTAGTCTTTTACATGAACAAATAATTCTTGAAGTAGCTAATAGTGAACGGAGTAATTCAGACTAACTCTCCTACAGAGTACATCCAGAAAAGCAGAACAGATTATATCTGAATGAATTAGAGCTCTGACAAGAGAGGGATGAATTATTGGGTCAGGATCTAGAAAAGAAAAAAGGACTCAGGGAGGTAGTTCCACTATTCCTCTGTGTCATTTGTTGATTTCTGAGAAGATTGAGGAGAAGACATTTTGGCAGCCTCTCTTGGGTGGAACAGAGTGAATGATGTTCATGGGCCACCAAGAAGTGTTTAGACTTGGACTTCAAGGGGTTCTTCCACTAGGGATAAAAGTTAGCCAGAAGCAGAGAAATTCTCCCAGGTATAGCAACTTGCTGTCTAATCATCTCCATTCCTGAAAAGGGATAAAAGTAATCTGTGATTCCTAGTCCCAGGCAACTAACAGAATCAAATGTAAATTCTCTATAGAAGATGACAAATGTATCCAATGATAAAATTAACCCGATTATTAATAATTGCCACTGCAATATTCTTGACAGGGTGTGTACTGATTAAATATGGTTGACTCTACTGAAATAATTTTTGAAAATAATTCCTAATCGGTGAAGGAAAGAGGAAAAAGGAAATGAAATGTATTAGAATTGTGGATGGAAGAGGGAGGTTAGGGGAAAATAGAGAGAGAGAGAGAGAGAGAGAGAGACTGAGAAACCATGGTTGGTATTCAAAGATGATATGATTGTGGATGTACAATGTCCAAAATGGTTTAATATAAATTATTAGTATTAGAAAGTGAACTAGAAATGTTTCTGGATTTAAGGTCAATATACAAAAAAAAAAATCATATATCTACTAGAAATAAATAATTAGGAAATGGAGTTCCAAAAGCAGTAACTTTATGATGGCATCAAAATATAAAGTACCTGCAAAAATATGAAAGTAGATAGACAGACTACTCAAATGTATAAAAATGGAAATAAATTCTTGAAGAGGAAGAATATATTAAGAGCAAATGTCCTACTTATGTTGGGACTTGATATAAAGCTTTAATATTTATGAGATGGTGTTTTGGTACAAGGATAGGCAAGGTTAGAGAAATAGGCCAATGGAATAAATAGCATGGTAAACTCAGGGAACTTTGTACACATGTTTGGCTTATCACAAAGCAATGTGGCAGTGAGGCACAGTCGTTTTAGTAAATGGTGCTGGCAGTCAAATATACATGAGGAAAACAGTGAAACTTGAACCCTAGTTCACACCATTTGTAAAATCAATTCCCTATTAGATTATAGATCTTAATGTGAAAGTCAGGTCAATACTACATCTTTTGGGATTGGATTTCTCAACAGCACACTATTGACGTTTTGGGCGAGATAGTTCTTTGTGAGGCTGCCCTGTGCATTGTGGTGTGCTTAGCAGCATTCTTGGCCTCTACATACTGAATGCCAGTAGTATACTCTTGGTTGTGACAACTAAGAATTCTCCAGGCGTTGACAAATGTCCAATGGTGCAAAATTGCCTTCAGTTAAGAGCTACTACTCTAAGAGATAATGTAGAAGAATAATTATTATATGGAATAAAGAACAACTTCTTAGGACACAAAACTCTCTAATCAAAAGTAAAAACTGTTAGATTTTACTATATTAAAATATAAGAAATTCTGTTCATCAAAAAACTTCAGGAGAGTAAGCAGGCAAGCCACAGAACAGGAGAAAATAATAGCAGTCTAATTGGTAAGGAACTCCTAACTGGTTTTTATAAGGAACTCAATAGGAAAATGACAAAACATTAATAGAAAAATGACCAAGAAGCTTCACAAAATGAAGATATCCAAAGGACCAAAAAAGATATGGAAACGTTTTCAAAATCACTAGTAACCAGGAAATTGCAAATAAATCAAAAGGAAATTCTACATCTCCACCAGAAATGGCAAAATGGTAAAGCCTGACAATATCAAGAGTGATGGGAGAGGCAGACAAGGGTCAGCGGACCTTACTATGAAGAATGGACAGTAAGTCTTTCAGGTACTGCAGCCTACATGGTTTTATTTTCATTTATGTCTTTTTCAAACAGTTTGGCCAATTCTTTTATTTATTTTTTTAACAAGGCATTTTTAAAAAATTTTTAAATAATCTCAACACCCAGCATAGGACTCAAACTCATGACCTCAAGATCAAGAGTCAGATGCTCTACTTACTGAGCCAGCAAGGCCCCCGGCAGCCTACATGGTTTTAGCCACTAATACTCAGTTCTGTGATTGTACCACAAAAGCAACCAAAGACCATGGATAAATGAATGGGCATGGCTATGTTTCAAAAAGCTCCTTAATTTTCAATACTGGTGGAAGGCTAGACTTGGCCAGCAAGTCATAGTTTGCATTTCTGATGTAGAACAACATGAATGTTCATATGTTGCTGATGAAAATGTAAATTGGGACAAAACATTTTGGCAAACTTGTCATAATCTTCTTCATTAAACACTTTCTATGTTACTCATATCTCCCCAGAGATTTGGGAAAGTTATATAGTCCTCAGAAATGTAAGCAAATATGTCCTGAGAGATAGGTACAGGAAGCTACGGCATTATTTTTGCTAATAAAAAGGAATAGAAATATGCATCTATTGACAGCAAAAGGGATAGATATTATAACATATGAAATAATGAAAAGTTACAGCAACAAATAAGAATGGACTTGGGGGACTGGGTGGCTCTGTCAGTTAGACATCTGACTCTTGATTTTGGCTCAGGTCATGATCTCATAGTCCATGGGATTGAGCCTGCACCAGGCCCCATGCTGACAGCACAAAGCCTGCTTGGGATTCTCTTTCCCTCTCACTCTCTGCCTGTCCCCTGTGCTCTCTCTCTTTCTCTCTCAAAAGTAAATAAATAAACTTAACAAAAAAAAAGAATGGACCAAAGAGTTGACTCAAACAACTATAATGATATTTGCAAAAAGGCAGACATAAAAGAGTACATACTGTACTCACTGATCTAATTTTTATAGCTGTCATCAAAAATCTGTCTTTTATACTTAAAATATAATTTATGTATTCTGAGTAAGGCAATAATGTTTAGCAATGTTTATGTAAAAATGTTAATAAAAGTAAATGGTAATATTTAAAAGAATATTGGCATAAAGATTGGGAGAAGATATATAGAAGTGTTCTGAGATCTATATTCTATTTATTGACCTGGATGGTGTTTATATAAGAGCTCGGTTTCATATACATTTTCACATTTTTGTTTGAGTGCTATATTTTATAAAAATTTATTGAAATTTCCTCCCTTCCTTCCGTCCTTTCTTTCTTCTCTTTTTTAAAGAGAAAGAGATAGGGGCGCCTGGGTGGCTTAGTCGGTTAAGCGTCCGACTTTCGCTTGGGTCATGATCTCGCGGTTCGTGGGTTCGAGCCCCGCGTCGGGCTCTGTGCTGACTGCCAGCTCAGAGCCTGGAGCCTGTTTCAGAGTCTGT
The DNA here is from genome assembly GCF_008692635.1 of Crocuta crocuta. NCBI lineage: Eukaryota > Metazoa > Chordata > Mammalia > Carnivora > Hyaenidae > Crocuta > Crocuta crocuta. The sequence goes on along the minus strand of NW_027527393.1, from coordinate 1,655,444 downwards.
GACTCCTCTCTCTGACTCTCTCCTGCTCACGCTGTCTCTCTCTCTCTCCTAGAAATAAATAAAACATTAAAAAAAAAATAAAGAGAAAGAGATATAAATATTCATGCAAGGCAGACTTAGAGTATAATAGACACCCAAATTAGGAAGTTTCCTCTCCTAAAGGATATTGAGCAGTGTAGCCTGGGCCAAATTCATATCATCCCAAGTGTTTCTCTTCTCTTCTGACTATATCAAGCCAAGTAACAGAACTTTACAAATAAAAAATTCATAATGCAGTTCATTTTCCTAATTTTTTCATCCTTACTATGAAGTCTGTTCAATACTTGGAGGAATCCTATGAAAAACATGATTTTGTACCAGTGAGCACTGAGGATAGACATTTATCTATCTCAGTGGTTCTAAACCCTGGTTGTACATAAAAATCAGCTGGAAACTTAAGGAATTAAAAAAATATATATTTGGCCAAAATCTAGCCCAAACTCTTTAAATGAGGCTCTTTCATGGTATGACCCAGGTATTTTTTTAAAGTTCCTCAGGAGATTCTAATGTGTAGTAGGTTTGAGAACCAGTGACCTGATAGGCCCCTAAGAAGTATGCATAATTAAGTTAAAAATGTTTAACTTGACTCAGTGTAGTCAATTGAGAAGAAATAACAGCTATAGTTAAAGACACATTTATCTTACATACCTTTAGATTATTTTTTATCAAATATGAGACTTTTTTAAAAGCTTACTAATTTAAAAAATGGCCTTATTTCTCTTCTTTGTGAAAACATATGATTCATTCATTCATTCATTCATTCATCATAGAAATAGTAAAAACAAATATAAAAAAATCATTGATCCATGCTAGCAATTCTTATAATTCTGGCTCTAGTAGGCTGTTAGAGTCTTCCCAATAATTTCTCATCCACCTGCACTGTCAGGAGCTGTTTTGATAAAGAGGAAGCCACTAATTGTACCTAATCTGGCCAACACCTGCTGCTCTTTCTGTAATTCTGTCCTCTGCTTTAATAAGGAATCTCCAGTTGTTGGTTGCACTTAATGAGACAGATACTATGAAAGGAAAAGTTTGCCAAAACTTGGAAGTATCTTTCTAGAATGCTGTGCTTAGCTGAACTTCTCCCCTTGAATACCTGTCGATAGGCCTCATGAGAGTTTTTGCTCATCTGAAAGCTAAATGATTTCACCCATTTAATTTCACAAAAAGGCTCTATGGTTGCTGTAACTTTTTCTGCAAACTCTATGACTCTTATTTCTTACCTTCTATAGATTTGGATAATGCCACTTGGATCTAAAGGAGGATAATCCACTAAAGAAGATCCAAGAATTTTAAATGATCTTCAACTCCTAGGGACTACAAACCCACTAGGTAAATCCCAATCCATCCCAATATAGAGATCTGCCAGTCCTCACAAACATCATAAACTTATAAATATATACAACCTAAAACAAAAATACATTTTTAAATAAAGTCAAAAGAAATAGCAGTTGTTGGTTTTTTTCCAAAATTTGAAATAATATAACAGGATAATTTTTATTTTAAAAATTTCTTAATGGTTATTTATTTGTGAGAAAGAGAGAGAGAGAGCATGAGTGGGGGAGGGGAACAGAGAAAGGGAGACACAAAATCTAAAGCAGACTCCAGGCTCCAAGCTGTCAGGACAGAGTCCAACACAGGGTTCGAACTCACAAACTGTGAGATCATGACCTGAGGTGAAGTTGGATGCTTAACTGACTGAACCACACAGGCGCCTCTAGGATAATTTTTAAATGTATTCCTCTCAAGAACACATACTCAGCTGATAGAGACTTAAGAGCCCATTATGTTTGTCTTTTACTTTTTCTGTACTTCATATCTGATTAGTTAGAAATCAAACTAGTAGACTTGATTATGTCTTTTTCATTCCATTCATTACCATTTGTAACATCCTAATTTAGGTTCATAACATCTCATTTAATCTGCACAATTTAAAATTGCCTCTATAAGCCATTCTTTATACCATTGCTGATTTTAATCATTGTAGCACACTTACATGCTCAAAATCCTTTAAGGCCTTTGCAAGCCCAAGAGTGGAGTATAGACACTTGAGATATGAATATAGCTTACAGTCTGGATCTGCATAAACTCATCCTAGTTTACTTTCCATCCTTCATTTCATTCCCACTTCTGCACAGCCTCTTGTCCAACAACTCATCTGATTTCTGCTACCCGTCTTCGGTTTCCACTTTGGTGTCTTTGGTCAAAACTTCCTGTCATCTCAGACCACTTAACTTGGAACTATATGGTAATCTTTTATTGAAAGCTAAATGAAGATCCACCTTCATTGGAATCACCTAGAATTTGGGATTCTGGGATTTGGGTTCTGATATTTTCATTACAAAGTAACTCTCCGGGTAATTTTTAAGCACAATAAATCCTGAGAATCTGGCTTTATAAGTTCATGTTTTTCTTTTTCTAATAAAGCTAATATAATTTAAAATTAAAAAGTAAAACAAAGAGTGTTTAAATTTGGACACCACCACCATTTAAATAGTTTTGACTTTGACAGTTCATTAGTCTTCTTGGCCTAAGTGTTCTGGTTTGGAAGGGGATAACACCGGTCTCTTGATGTACTTGTTACATGGATCAGTAAAAAATTTCCATGAGAAAACAACTTGAAATGTATACAACTTGAATTCTTCTACTATCTACCTTCCCCCAATGTCAGCAGTTAGCTTACTATGGTATAACATATTGGTTCAAATCTTTGGGTTCAAAACCTGGTTCCACAGAAAACCAGGACACAAAAATAATCTCTCTATGCTTCAGTATATAATTCCATACAACAGGGACAATAACAATATCTACCATTAAATGAGACAAAACATTTAGTCCAATGGTAGGTACACAATAAAAGCTCAATAGCTGTTAGCTATTATTAAGAGCCATTTTTTTATATCAAACTGTTGCTCCTGGAGATCACTATTATTAGCAAACATTAAATTATGTTTAGATTGAAATCTATCACCAAGTACCTTAGAAAGAAGTAATTATCATTAATTACTGAAAAATTATATTTATATTATTTAAGTTATAAGGTAACTTATCCAAGCTGTTTATAATTCCCCTGAACAAAATTTCAAAGGAAGGATTATGATATAAATGTTAAAACCATCATTATAGTTCTTATTATTGTGCTTATTTAGAATTATATTGGGAGATATATTATATAATTATTACATAGGCATGAATAAAAGTTGGGGTACCATACTTATTTTAGTAGACCTACTGAAGTATCAACTTATGAATATGGTTGACTGCGCTTATTCTAGGTAGGGAATGGAATTACTCTATAAAGCATTTCAGTATTTTTACCACAAGTTATAAAAATCATAAAGTTCTAACGTTCTAATAACAACTAATAGTTCTCCATAAGGAAACCTAAATGATGCAAAAAATTAAATTCCTTTTTTTCTATGTAACATTTCCACAATTGTGGGAGATGCCAACATCTATCATGTCCCTAAGGTGAGCAACTTTCTAAGTTATCTTTGATTCCTCTTATTCCTTCCACATATAACTCTAATTCAACAACATCTCTAACTGTTATTTCTTCCTCTCCATCTCTACAAATTCTTAATAATCTCTGGCCTGAGTCACTGGAATGCATTCCCTATCAGCAGCTCTGTTGCTAAACCTTCTGCCCTCTAATTAAGCCAAAATGACATGACTGAAATCACATTTCTGATTCACTATTGTATTTCATTAAAACTATTCCCCTTAAATCTCTCTACCAGCCAGCCAACAGCCTTCCATCAAATTCAGATAACAAAGCTTTCCAAATCTCATTGCATTTTGTTGCATTATTTTTCTCTAGTACTTTTCTCATTTCCCAGCCATTCTCTCTGCTCCAAAAAAATACTATTCATATCTTAATATTATCTTTCTCTTTCCTAAATTCCATTCTAGTATTCACTATTTATTTTAAATGTTCCTTTTGCCCCTACATGGTACATAATTTTGAGATATACATTGTTTTCTTTAGAATATTAAAGTACCTCTAAACTCCTATGTTTCATAAGATAGTTTGGAAGTGATGTCACCAAAATTGTGACATAAGTTGTTTCTAACTTCACTCTTCCTCACAAGAAAAACTACAACTATTCAAGAACAAGACACCACTGAGATAGTCCTAGGGGGTGAGGCTGAAGCACCCTCCTTCATTGCAGATACCAAGAATCCATTTGAAGGGTAAGAGAAATGGCTACATGTTATCTGCATTGTCCTCCCTCCAGGCCAGGACAGTACCATTTGGAAAGGTCTCCCCTGGTCTCCTGGTTTCTCCAGTGGGAAGAAAGAATCCAGGGGGAAGAACCAGCTGGCTTCTTTGTGGGTCACTTTGTGGGACCTTCTACTTTGATCTCACACCATGGGGATTGCAGGAGAATCTGCACAGCTCAATCACTAAGAACTTGTGAGAGAGAAATGGGGAAAGGCTTGCAGCAACCATCATATATATTTTTGAAGAATTAATTAATACCTGTAGTGCCCAACTAGTAATCTCCACAGCAGCTTTGCTTATCTGCAGAACCAAGTCAGGGGCACACTCTAAACAGAGAACTTGGTCGTGTACAGATTGATCTGATTTGGATCCTCAAATGAGGAACTTTGTTTGCCTTAGAGCCTGGTTGCCCACACACAGGAAAGGTACTAAATCACAGCCCCACGTCACTGTGGAGGATATTTTCTGGCCTCATCTGAAAAGAATGGCTGATGACAAATCCTGGATACCATGCAGCCCAGTGGCACTTGAACTAAGAGATGATGGGCAGAACTGATTACCCTAGAGCAAAGGCTGTACCAGGTGTGAAGTGTTCCCATGCTATAAAGCAAGCTGGGGGATTAATTTATAGCCAGGGTTGAAGGTAGCTCTCCACCCTTCTTAACCAGAAAGCCTACATGGGGAATTGAAGGTAGCTTGGATTGACCTGTCCTCCTCCCACCAAAGCAAGAGAGTTGAGACACAGGTCAATTCATTGTTGAGAATGTCATCTAGCCCCATCTGACCAGAAGGGCTGGAGACAATTCATGGAAGCTGAGCAACCCAGAAGCACTCAAGCAGAGGGGTAGGTGGGCATAGCCAATAGTTTTCAGAGCAAAGCAAGTGGCCTTGTTTAGTCAGGAAACTTGGGTTGTAGGTCAGCTTGAGTGTAGACAATAAGAGAAGTCTTTATTGGCTTTAGAGCTACTTCTAATGCTGTGCCCAGGGAAAGATTCTAATTCATAGCCCTGATCATCATTGAATACAACAACCTTCAGCCTATCTGACCAGGAAGTCTAACTGGACCACATGGGAAACTGTATAACTCATTCAACAGCTCTGCATAGAGTGACATTTGAATAAAGAGCACAGCCTGTGACTCCCCTTCTGCAGAGCCAACCTGATGGCTGCACTTGACCAGAAAATTCATTGCATTTTTTGGCCTGATTCAAGTCCCAAAACAACAAGGAATCAGGCCAGAGTATGCAATGAATTTTCTGGTCAAGTGAAGTCATCAGTGTGTGTGTTTTCTTGTAATTCACTAAACTTGCTTAATTCTGTATTATTTTTGTTCATAGATCTCAATTTCTTTAGAGTAGGTTATTGAAACTTTATTCATTCCTTTAATAGTGTCATATTTACCTGATTTTTCATAATTCTTGATTTCTTATATTGGTTTCTGTACATTTGAGTAATCTGAGCTTCTCTTCCAGACTTTATAGATGTGGTTTGGCAGAGAGTTTTTCACCAGTCAGCACTGTTTGGGTTTCTAGGTGCATCTGCTGGTGATGTATTTTGGCAGGTGGGGTCTGCTATTGTGATCTATTTTTGAGTAAGTCAACTATTCCAGCTCTGAGGACAGGGATGGGGGTAGGGTGTCACTGCCTGAGAACAATTAGATAGGACTTACTGGCTTGGTTCCCTACCCAAGTGTGGTGCTGGATGAGCTCCATGGCTACTTGGATTCTCTGGTCAGGCTTATTAAATGGTTGGGACCGGAAACTATATTCCATAGTCAATGGTGTTATTGAGTTAGCTTCCCTGCCCTTGTAGGGGAGCAGGGAGGATCCAGAGTGAATTACAAGAAAACACACACAGACAACTAAACAAAGAAAAAGAGAAGTTCAGCAAGGAAATAGCAACCAGAAGAAGGAGAAGCAGAAAGAGAAGGAGAAGAAGAAGGAGAATGAATGGAGAGGGGGAGGAGGAGAAAAAGGGGAGGAGAGGCAGAAGAGGAGGAGGGACAAATGGAGGAGGAGGGAGAGAATGAAGAAGAAGAGAGAGGGGGAAAGGAAAACCTAGAGTTGAAAAACATAATAACTGAACTGAAGAAGGCCTATGGGAATTATAGAACACAATGAAAAGAAATAATATTTGCATTATGGGAATTCCAGAAAGGGAAGATCAAGAGAAAGGGACAGAAATTATATTTAAAACAATAATGGCTGAAAACATCCCTGGAGAGAGAAATGGACATCCAGATGCATGAGGGCTCCCCAAATATGTTGAACCTTAGCAGGGCTCTACTGAGACACATAATTAAATTGACAAAAGTCAAAGACAAAGAATTTTAAGAGCAGAAGAGAGAAGAGAGAAGTTACATACAAGGGGACCCTCATAAGACTGTTAGCAGATTTCTCAACAAAAGCTTTTCAGGTCAAGAAAGACTGGGATGGCACATTCAAAATGCTGAAAGAAAATAGCTGTCAGGAAAGAATTCTATAACCAATGAAGTTGTCCTTCAGAAATGAAGGAGGATAAAGACTTCTCCTCAAAACAAAAGCCAAGGAAGTTCATGACACTAGACCTGTCTTAAAGAAATGCTAAAGGTTTGAATGGAGATAAAACAACACTAATTAACATCATAAAAAGACAAAAAGGTACTGTAAATCTCACTGGTAATGGTAAATATATACTCACAGGTTCTGTGATATGGTAATATTAGTGCATAATTCATTACAACTCTAACTTAAATGTTAAAGAAAAATGAACATCGTAAAAATAATAACTGCAATCATTTGTTTTTAGATACACAGTATAAAAAATCATGTAAATTGTAACAGACAAAACCTAAACTGTGTGAGAAAGGAGAAACAAAAGTGTAAATTTACAAATTATATTGAAATTGTCAGTTTAAAGTAGGATATTATAAGTTTAAGACAGTTTATGTAGCCTCATAATAACCACACGGGGACCTGTAGTAATTGCACGCACAAAGTAAGAGACATCAAAATGCAAGGAAAGACGGCAGGATAAAACATGAGGAGCAATGGCTCTACGAAACAACCAGAAAATAAGGAACAAAACTGAAACAGTTAGTCCATACCTGTCAATAATTATTTTAAATGTAAATATATCAACTTCCATTAAACGACACAGAATGGCTGAATGGATTAAAAAATGCACTATACTGCCTACAGAGATTCATTTTAGCCTTAGAGATGCACATAGACTGAGAGTAAAGGAATAAAAAAACAAAGCAAAACAAACAAACAAACAAAAAACATTTCAAGCAAATAGTAACCAAAAAACAAACAGCTAAACAAGCAAGCAAGCAACAAACAGGGATAGTTATACTTAGACAAAATAGCCTTTAAAGTCTATATGATATTATATAAAAATAAAGGAACCACTACATCAATAAGATACTGTAAATATTTATTCATCCAATATCTAAGTGCCTAAATATATAAAGCAAAAACTAACAGAGCTAAAAGGAGTAACAAACAGTAATACCTTAACAGGTAGGGATTTTAATGTCCCACTCTTTACAATGGATCAATCATCTAAACACAAAATCAATGAGGAAACAGTGATTTAAATGCTATAGACCAAATGGACTTAACAGACATACTCAGAACATTCTATCCAACAACAGCAGAATGCAAGTTCTTCTCAAGTACATACAGAATATTTTGTAGGATAGACCATATGTTAGGCACCAAAACAAGTTGTAGCAAATTTAAGAAGACTTAAATCATACCATCTTCTCTAATTACAATGACATAAAATTAGAAATCAATAATAACAGGAAAATTGGAAAATTCATGAATATATGGAAATTAAGCAATATATTCCTGAATACCCAATGGATCAAAGAAGAAATTAAAGGGGAAATGCAGAAGTTTCTTGAGAAAAATAAAAATGAAAACACAACACAGCAGAACTTGTGAAATTTAGCCAAAGCAGTTCTAAGAGGGATGTTTATAGCAATAAACACCAACATTAAGAAACATGAAAGATCTCCAGAAAACAATCTTCCTTAAGGAACTAGAAGAACAAACTGATCCCAAGTTAGCAGAAGATATTCAATAATAAAGAGTAGAGCAGAATAAATGAAATAGACAACAGAAAAACAATAGAAAAGGTTAACTAAACTAAGGATCTGTTCTTTGAAAAGACTAACAAAGCTGACAAACCCTTAGCTAGACTAATCAAGGAAAAAGGGGAAAGGGCCAAAATCAACAAAATTATAAATGAAAAAGGAGACTTTACAAGAATACCACAGAACTTCAAAGCATCATTAAGAGGACACTATGAACAAATAAATGCAAACAAATTGGACAACATAAAAGAAATGGGAAAAATTCTTAGAAGTACACAACTTACCAAGACCAAATCAAGAAGAAATAAAAAAAAAAGAATAGACAAATTACTAGTAAAGAGATTCAATTAGTAATCAAAAATTACCCAATTAAGAAAAACCTGGGGCCAAATGGCTTCACTGATACATTTTACCAAACGTTTAAGAAAGAATTAGCACCAATCCTTCTCAAACTTCCAAAAACTCAAAGAGGAGGGAATACTCTCATTTTAAAAGGTCAGCATTATCCTGTTATCCAAACCAGAAAAGGACACTGTTAGAAAAGTAAACTACAGATCAATATCCTTGATGAATATAGATACAAAAGTTCTCAATAAATTACTGGCAAGCTGAATTCAGCAACACATAAAAAGGATCATTCACATGTTTTTAGACATCTTGGAATTCAAGGATGTTTCAATATATGCAAACCAATCAATGTGATATACCACATTAAGAGATTAAAAGAAAAGAATAACATTAGCATCTCAGTGGACACAGAAAAAACACTTGACAGAATTCAATATCCATTCATGATAAAAAATCTTAACAAATTAGGCACAGAAGGCATATATATCAACATAATAAGGGGGATATATGACAAGTCCCCAGCTGATATCATATTTAACAGTGAAGTTTAAATCTTTTCCTCTAAGATGAGAGTGACCACTCTCACTACTCCTATTCAACATAGTACTAAAGCAATCAGGCAAAAAATAAATAAAAATAAAAATAAATTTTATTTAAAAATTTTTTAATGTTTATTCATTTTCATGAGAGTCAGAACATGAGTGGGGGTGGGGCAGAGAGAGAGACACAGAATCTGAAACAGGCTCCAGGTTCTGAGGCGTCAGCACAGAGCCTGGTGTGGGGCTCGAACTCAGAATGGTGAGATCATGACCTGAGCCCAAGTCTGGATGTTTAACTGACTGAGCCACCCAGGTGCTTCAATCCTGAGGAATTAGAAAGAAGGAAAGAAGGAAAGAAGGAAAGGAAGGAAAGAAGGAAGGAAGGAAGGAAGGAAGGAAGGGAGGGAGGGAAAGAAAGGAAGGAAAGGAAGGGAAGGAGGAAAAGGAAGGAAGGAAGAAAGGAGGGAAGGAGGGAAGGAAGGAAGAAAAGGTATCAGATTTAGAAAGGAAGAAGTAAAACTGTCTCTATTTGCACATGACATGGTTTTATATTTAGAAAATCTTATAGTTTCAACTAAAAATATGTAAATCAAATCAATGAATTCAGTGAAGTTGTAGGATACAAAATCAACATATAAAAGTCAGTAGTGTTTCTATACACAAAACAACAAATTTCTGAAAAAACAAAGACATTGATTGTACTTCTAATAGCATTAAAAACAACAAAGTACTCAGGAATACATGTAATTAAGGATCTCTACTCTGAATACTATAAGATATAACGGAAATAAATTAAGGACACAAATAAATGGAACATGGTATCCCATATTTATGGATTGGAATAGTTAATATTGTTAAAATATCAATACTACCAAAAGCCATCAATAGATTCAATGCATCAAGCCATCAAGATTCTAATGGTATTTTTAACAGAAGTATAAAAAACACTCTTGAAATGTATATGGAATCACAAAAGACCCCAAATAGCCAAAGAAATCTTGAGAAAGAAAAATAAAGCGGGAGGCATCACACTACCTGATTTCAAGCTATACTAAGCTACAACCATCAAAACAAACAAATAGACCAATGTAACAGAACCAAGAACACATAAATAAACTCAACATATATAGTCAACTAATATTTGACAAGGTAGACAAGAATACTCAATGAGAAAAGAGAGTTTTTAAAAAAAAATAGTGCTGGAATAATTGGATATTCACACACAAATGAATGGCACTGGACCCATATCTTATACCACTCACAAAAATTAACTCAATATGGATTAATAACTAAAATTTAAGACCTGAAACCATGAAATTCCTAGAAGGAAACATACAAATAAAGTTTCTTGATATTGGTCTTTGTAATGATTTTTAGGTATGACACTTAAAGAACAAGCAACAAAATAAAAAATAAGTAAGTGACTATATCAAACTAAAAAAAACTTCTGCATAGCATAAGAAACCATCAACAAAGTGAAAAGACAACCGACAGAATGGGGAAAATATTTGCAAATCATATATAATAAGAGGTTAATATAAAAAATACATAACACAGCTCAAAAGCAAAACAAAACCNACTGGACCCATATCTTATACCACTCACAAAAATTACCTCAATATGGATTAATAACTAAAATTTAAGACCTGAAACCATGAAATTCCTAGAAGGAAACATACAAATAAAGTTTCTTGATATGGGTCTTTGTAATGATTTTTAGGTATGACACTTAAAGAACAAGCAACAAAATAAAAAATAAGTAAGTGACTATATCAAACTAAAAAAAACTTCTGCATAGCATAAGAAACCATCAACAAAGTGAAAAGACAACCGACAGAATGGGGAAAATATTTGCAAATCATATATAATAAGAGGTTAATATAAAAAATACATAACACAGCTCAAAAGCAAAACAAAACCAAAACAAAACAAAAACAAATAACACACTCAAAAATTGGCAAAGAAGCTGAATAGACATTTTTCCAAATGTGATAAATGAAAGGCAAATAGGTCTATGAAAAGATTCTCATCATTAAGGAAATGTACATTGAAACTACAATGAGATATCACCTCATGCCTGTTAGAATGGCCTTCATCAAAAAGAAAAGAGATAAAAATGTTGGCCCAAATGTGGAGAAAAGGTAACCATTGTGTACTATTTGTGGAATAGTAAATTGGCATAGCTTTTATGGAAAATAGTATGGAGGGGTCTCAAAAAATTAAAAATAGAACTACCATATATGATCCAGCAATTCTATTTCTGATGATATATCCAAAGGAAATGAAAACACTAACAGAAAAAGATATCCATGCTCCCATAGTCTTAGCAGCATTATTTAGAATATCCAAGACATGAAAATAACATAAGTGTTTATGTTCACATTGTTCACATGTGAATATTATTGAACCAGAAAAAATTAGGAAATCCTACCATTAGCAGCAACCTGGATGGACCTTGAAGACATTATGCTAAGTGAAATAACTCCCATGAAAAATGACAAATACTGTATAAGCTTATTTATATGTGGAATCTAAAACAAATAAACAAACAACAAAATAAAAAACATATAAATAAAGATCTAACCTTTGGTTACCAGAGGCAGGGGGAGGAAGGAATTGGAGTAAGGTGGTCAAAAAGTGTAAACTTCCAAGTATCAGGTAAATAAGTACTAGGAATGTAATGTACAACATGATGACTACAACAAGCACTGCGGAGATAGGATAAATAGGAAAGTTGCTAAGAAAATAAATCTTAAGAATTGTCATCAGAAGAAGAATTTATTTTCTTTTTTCTTCTTTCTTTTCTTTTTAATGTATGTATCTATGAAGACAGATGTTAGCTGAAACTGTTGTGGCAATCATTTCACAAGACATGTAAGTCAAACCATCATGCTGTATAGCTTAAACTCATAGAATGGTATATGTTAATTATTTTTCAAAACTGGAAGAACATAAGATTAAGTTGTAGAGCACACAATAGTGCCTTGTCTGAAATGAGAGTATTTGAGGATGTATGCAAATACAAAATACCATGAAAGTTACACTAAAACATAAGCTCCTGAGGGCAAGGTTTTGTCTGTTTTGTTCACTGCTATAGCTCAAGAGCCCAGAGGCTTAGCATATAGTAGTCACTCAGTAAATATTTGAATACAGTAATGAATAAGTAAATAGTATATCCCCAAAAGATTGATTCACACTTACTATGCAGAAATCTGTACAGAACATATGATAATACTCTCACATAAAATGTAATATACTNGTAATGAATAAGTAAATAGTATATCCCCAAAAGATTGATTCACACTTACTATGCAGAAATCTGTACAGACATATGATAATACTCTCACATAAAATGTACTATACCTATTCTCTTGTGGTATAAACTCAGCAACTACTTAAATACTCTACATTCCATATATCATTCGACATATGAAAGTAATTATCTTAGTCTGCTTGAGCTGATTTAATATAATGCTATAGATTGGGTGGCTTATAACCAACAGAAATTTATTTCGAACAGTTTTAGAGGACAGAAAGTCAAGATCAAGTTTCTGGCAGATTCATTGCCTGGTGAAGTAACCATTTTTCTGTGTCTTCAAGTAGTAGAAGTAGGCAAGAGAGTTCTCTGTGCCTTTTCCAAAACGACATTAATCA
>NW_027527393.1:1530490-1642528 GCF_008692635.1 Crocuta crocuta | reverse complement strand
GGGGCGGGGGGGGGGGGAGGGTCTCTGCCCTCATGATCTAATCACCACCCAAATGCCCTGCCTCCTAATATCATCACACTGGGGATTAGATTTCAGAATAAGAATTCTGGAGGGATCCATAACTATCAGTAATGAGAGCATGCAACTCTTGATTTCAGGGTTGCACATTTTGAACCCTATGCTGGGTGTGAGATTACTTAAAAATAAACTCTTAAAAAAACTCAAAGAAATCACTAATGTTCATTTACCTAGTAATGGAATGGGGATAATTATCTTAAGGGTTTAAAAGAGGACTTTAATTTTACATTATCAGTTGTTGCCAAAATATTTACCTTTCCAAGTCTGCGAGTATTAGAAAACTCCATGAGCACCATAAATTTATTAAACTTTTTTTCCTCTTTTGGAACATTAGAATGAAACATTTTGTATGTACTACTAAATCAGGTGAATTTGTGGGTTTTAATGGTGTTAGTAACTTATTAGAAATAAATTAAAGATATATCAGTTTTAACCAAAAATAAAAGCATACACTAATGATTAAACAAAGGAAAATTTCTCATAAAATACAAAATTTCACAAATGACATCTGACAGCATTTCACAAAGATTTCTGTCTTCAATCACCTATGATTTGAGTTAGATCTATGTGCTCATTCTGTGGGAACAGAGGACAATGTTGACTAACAAACAGACAGACCAAGCATATTCAGAATATGAACAAAATGGTGGCATCCTCAAATTTTAAGTATAGAAATGCTTTTCATGAGAAGGTCAAATTTCTTTTGATTTTTATGTACTTATTTTATGATTTAGTATTGTTTTTATTTTTACTTACACATGAAAACAATGTTAAAAATCATCTTTGAGTCAGTTCACTTAAAGACCTTGCTCTGATCTTCTGGAGAGAGTTTGGAGAGATCAAACTGATATTTAGGAAGTCCAAGCTCATTCTGTCACTCTTCCTTATGCTTTCAAGGCCATGACCATGACTACTTCTCTGAGCAATCAGGCACTGTATTTTGGGGGCACATTGGATCATTTACCTGTCAACTTGACTGGGCCATGAGGCACTGAGGCATTTGGTCAAACATTATTCTGAGTATTTCTGTGAAGGTGTTTTTGGATGAGAGTAATGTTTGAATCAGTAGACTGAGTAAAGCAGATTGACCTCCCTCTTTATTGGGGGGGGGGTGCCTCATCAGATCAATTGAAGAAAAAAGCCTTTAAAAGGTTGAGTTAGACAGAATTCCTCCTGCCAAACTGGTTGACCTGCAACATTAGTCTTTTCTGGCTTTTGGACTTGGATAGAAACATTGATTCTTCTTGGGTCTTGAGCCTATTGGAGTGGAACTTAACACCATAACCTTTCCTAGTTCTCAGGTCTTCAGACTCCTACTGGGACTACACATCAGCTCTCCTGGTCTCCAGTTACCTAACTGCAGATCTTCAAAATACAGACCCCATAATTGCATTAGCCAATTCCTTATTATAAATCTATTTATAGATAGATAGATAGATAGATAGATAGATAGATAGATAGATAGATATAGATGAATACATAAAGATATATCTCTGTTGGTTCTGTTTCTCAGAAAAACCCTGACTAATACAGGTGGCATTTAGTATTAGCAGGTCATGTTTTTCTTTCTTTTTGACCCTCTAATATAATATTGTTAAAGGAAGCCAATGGAAAAGAGTGAAGAAATTGATAAAGTGTTATTGTAACATTGCCTTACCAGAATTACAGTTCTTTAGAAGCTGTAGAGGACATAAAAGATCTCATTTTACAGATGACCTCATGGAATCCAATTTCTTTATATTATTTGTCCAATGTCATTTGTGCAGAATAAATGAGTCATTATAATAAAGCAAAACTAAATAGGAAACCTACAAATTAAATATATAGCTCTTAAAATATTAGATGATATATGTGTTAGGCTCAGAACATAATATCTAGGTCTCAGTAGGCATACAAAGATGCTTAGGCCCTGGTTATACGAGGTACCGTCATAAACTGTAGGCTTAATGAGCCTGGACTTCCTTTTTCTCTCTGCTGCCTAAAAAATTGTCTAACCTTTGTCAACTCACTTTTCTTCTTTTGGCCTCCATTTTCTTATTTATAAAGTGGGGAAATAACATCGGTTTTAGGTGTGTAGTGAAGATTAAATGAGATATGCATAAAATTCTCACTGAGTTGCATATAATGGGCACATAAAACATGTGGTCCCAAATGTTCTACAACTATATTTGTAGAGCCATTATGCATGTGTGGCTGACACAGCTCCAGGGTGGAGTTTACAGGAGCTGCTTGCTGGATCTCGAGTGTTTGCAGTGGAGTTTGGAGACCAGTCTCTTCTTATCAGTCTCTATCAGTATGTGGCATTTCATTATGGTTCACTTTTTTGAATTATTTATAGTAGAATTCTTTTTCAACCATCACTCAATTTCATAGTTGAAATTTCACCTATGCTCTGAGTGTTATTTTTATCTTAATTTTAAAAAAGAATCTATAAATTTAGAAAGGAAAATGCCTTGCCTGTATAATAAACCCAGCAAATGGTATAGCTAAGGTTAGAAACCAGGTCTTCTAATTCCAACTCTTCCCACTACTCAGTCTTGTCAAAATATAAATATCTCTTAAGAGAGATTACATGAGATATTTCCATAAAAACATTCTGTACAGGCATGAAGAATTATTCTCATTAGTTCACAGTTGCATCCCATGTATTGGGCCACTGTGTAACAGTGATGCTGATGAGTATCTGTGTAGTGTTTTACAGTATATGCTAATTTATAGGGATAAGTTAATTTCACATCTGAACTTATTTAAGGTTTTCCTATTGCTCAAGTGAGAGAATCAAACTAAACTTGAATTTCATTACTTTTATCCCCAGTGACATTCTACTAAGCCATACCTGTTTCTAACTTCTTGGTTTTATTTAGTTATTGACAATCTGACAGAAAGCAAGGTCCAAAAGCAAAGGGACACAAATCAAACTCTTTAGAGGAGAAGGAAATAAAAAATGACTAGGAGCATAGTGACCTAGCTAGGTGACTAACCATGGACTAGAGAATCTATTTTGCATGAGATACGACCTCCAGGCTTTCACTGAATAATTTTAAAATTCTGCTATGTTTTTGTCATTTCAGTCAAATGTAGTATCTTTTAAATTGTTCTATCGTTCAAAAATCAATATAAGGAAGAACTGTATTCTCTTCTATCATAAAATACTTTTTTTCTATGTGATTGGAACAAAGCCATGAAATAACCAACTACAGGAAGTATGCTTTGACAGGTTTTCCAAAGGTGACCGCTAAAATCAAGCAAAGCCATAAACTCTTTAGCTCAGGGCAAATGAACTATTTCTCACTATGCCCTCTGCTGGAAAATTCCTCGCCTGATCTTGCCAGAACTGAAAAATCAATTTCTGCTTTGCTTATGATTTCAAAATTTTCAGGGTCATTACTGGTCAATTTATTCTTCAGTGTCTGTAGAGAAGAAGTAAAGGAGGCAGTCAAAAGCATCACAAATATGATTTGTTTTTTAATTTAACAAATACGTATTGAGTACTATATACACAGTATGATAGTATATGGTGGATACTATGTTAAACTGAAAGAAAAGGGGGCTCACAAAGCTTATAGTCTGTGTGAACTATTATTTTAAGAATTCAGCTGGTCTGAATGAAAATCCAGCTTCATGCCACATATAGAATGGTTTTTTTTTATGGAAATATCTCATGTAATCTCTCTTAGGAGATATTTATATTTTGACAGGACTGGGTAGTGGGAAGAACTGGAATCAGAAGACCTAGTTTCTAACCTTAGCTATACCATTTGCTGCATTTATTATTTAAACAAGTTATTTTCCTTTCTAAAGTTATAGATTCTTTTATAAAATTAAGACAAAAATAATAGAACACTGGTGAAATATCAAACATGAAACTGAGTGACAGCTGAAAAAGAATTCTTCATTTAAATAATTAGTATTTAAAGATAATTAGAAATTTAAAAAGATACTAAAGTACATTTTCCAGTTTTTAAAATACTTTTCATTCAGGAAAAAAAGACAAAATACTGATATCAGAAAAGGAGATAGAGATACTATTCATATTGAGGTGCTGGGGTGGCTCAGTTGGTTAAGTGTCCAACTTCAGCTCAGGTCTTGATCTCATGGTTCGTGGGTTTGAGCCTCACATTGGGCTCTGTGCTGACAGTCCAGAATCCTGCTTCAGATTCTGTGTCTCCCTCTCTCTCTTCACCTACCCTCCTCACACCTGTCTCTCTATCAAAAATAAACACTAGAAAAATTAAGAAAAAGAAATACTTTCATACAACAGACTCACTGCCCTAAGTTCTGCCTATATAAAGAATCACAAATGTTCAATAAACTCTATATACCAGGCAAATTGGTTATTTGGCATTAAGAAACCAGATAAATTACTTTTTGCTAGGAGGTTCTAGTTTCAAAGACATAATCACAAGTGCTGGATTGCTAAATAGAGATTAGTTACCAACAGAATCCATTAAATATACTCTCTGACTTAGGAAGGGAGAAGGATAGCAGGGTTAGTGATAATAAGAAGGTTAGAAGGTTCATCAGATCACAAGAAGTTCAACTTTTGGCCATGTTCTCTGCAGCATCAGAAGTAATTTATAAATATATTTAGTCTTTTCACATGCCTTCTCTGCTCTTTGAGCTTCCTCTGAGAACACTGTGTTGAAAATAAGAACTCTGAATCCTAGAAGACAAGTTGAAAAAATTATATTTAACCTTAGACTCTGTAGTCATAGGGGGATTTTTACTTGATGGAGGGTTTGCTCTGTGTGTTCTGATTGTTTTGGATTTGAAGAGACAAGAAAGCAGAAGTGATTTCAGAATGAGTTAGAGTCTATTGCTCTGCAGAGGTGTATGCTCCCAACTGTTAAAGGGCTTCTCATTCACTGAACAAATATTTATTGAGTAGCTACTCTGTGTCAGGCCTTGGTGAACAAGACAGGCACAGCCCTGGACTTCAAAAGGTCACATCATGCCAAATTGCCATTGACAGATTAAGAAAACAAAAGGTCAAAAGGACAGAATGATTACAGATACCTGCTAACCCCTTTTGCCCACACATATAAACATCACATCATCAGCCGACAGGGTATGTTTGTGACAAGAATAATTTTCAGAACACCAACCATCATTGTGGTCTGTTTCTGACTTAGAGCTTTAACTGGTAGTACTCAGTAAGCCTTCAAGTTTGGGTTTTTTTTCCTTGATACAAAGCTTTAATCACTCAATGTATATTTATCGGTCATCTACACCTGTGTGCAGCATTATCCTGGGTTATTGGAATACAGCCATTCATCTCATGGAAACCAGGGCCAGAAAGTGAAAATTTCCTTCAAATAGAGTAGATCAACTAAAAAAGAATTTCCCATCATAATGTCTAGTCCCAGAAATTTGGCCTTTTAAGATATTTTTCTGATGCTTCTTTCTGTTTTACTAACTCTTCATTGTGCTTATAATGGCTCCCTAGTGTCTCCAATTGACTAGGATCAGACTAGTCCCTTCCTTATTGTATAGTTCTAAATTCTGGATTTGCAGCCCCCATGCCTTCTTCCATCTCAGTCCCATGGATATGGTCCCTCTTACCAGTTCACGGGCCCTGAAATTGATAGAGAAGCAATCCCCATCTTTTGGGGAAGATACGATGAAAATGCCCCTTAGGTGATTCTAATATGTTCATATGCCCTGCAAATTACAATACCGGTGGCCTTTCCTAATCTATTCTATAGTGAATATTTCTTAAAGTTTTCTTAATGAATATCTATCCTTGGGGTGGAGAGAGGAAATATGAAGCAAGTTTCTTTCTGTACTAGACAATTTCATCTGCAGAGGTAATTTCTCCCTTTGGAAAAGACAGAAGCCAAATCTAGTGTTCAGATAGCATCTTTAAAAAAATAAAAATCAATCGTTTACTGGTTAGTACTTCTCAAAAAGAATAATGTTCTGATTCAGTAAACTTGTCTTCATAGATATTTGCTTCAGCCTAATTGTCAGAATCTTGAAATATTTCTAAAAATTTAGTAAAGAGCAATGCCCCAAGCCCCCTGAGTGCTGTGCCACAATCCTGGGTCCTCTATTAAGATGCCTTCTCTCCATTATCCTGAAGATCCAGCAAGTACAATTTCACACTTAGCACAGCAGTGGGGTTCTTGGACTCCATTCACTTTGTGGTTGGCTTCAGTTCTGACTGGTTTGTGCTCAAGGAGTAGCCATGGTTATCTGTTTGAGTGTTAAATCTATTTATATCCAGTAAGAACAACTCATTAGAATAGCTTGGTTCAGTTACTAGGTGAGAATAAACTGATGAAAGATAACCCCCTACCCATTCACTTCTAGGGCTATGAGGACTTTTGATATGAGAACAAAACACACATACAACAAGAATAAGAACAACAACAACAACCCTTTGCACTGGTGCCTGAAAGAACATTATACATTTTCAGAGTTTGGGGATATTTACCAGGTCTACTGCAAGTTGGCCTTAAAAGCCATCCTGTCAGACTGATGTTATTAATATAAGATAACTCTTCAAATGTTTTCAGGGGGTGAGATATGGGGTCCTACATGCAGCTTGTTCATGATCCAGGAATATCCATTACGATGAGCTCTTCTGTAAGCAATATTCACCTACAAAAGTGAATATTGCTTTTACCGGGGCCAAAAGTGAAGCTTCAACAGAATCCAGAATCCAGAAATGGATAGGGAATGGAAATGGATGCACTGTTCAGCAATTAGTGTCATGTCAATTTTTTTCTCCTTCTCTGACATGCCAATAAGCGAGCTTTCATTTTCTTTCTTAGGTTCACTGGTTCAAAAACACTTAATTCAGTTGAACCATAATAATTGGTCCAAACCCATAGATAAATATGCACAGGTACACAAACACACACAGAAAAAATAGGATGTAATGGATTTGACCTTCAGCCAAAAAAATATCATTCTGTCACTTATTTTTTCATAACATTGACTTGTGAGATGGTTTCTTTCCTCTGAATTTGCTAGGTTTCAAGGAATAAACAAACTAACCCATGGTAGCATTGCAATATTCAAAGACAATATGCTTGCATTAATTAATTTAGTAGTATTTAGTAAACACCCATTAAGTACCCAGCATTATGCTTAACAAGGTGAAGCCCAATGAATACAAAATGTAAAATCAACCCAGTAGGGCATTACAAGGTAACAAGGCAATGTTGCAGCAGTTTTTCTTTTCCTTTCTTTTTTTTTTTTTTTTTTTTTTTTGAGTGTCTTGCATATAGAAGGAACCATTTAAATGCATAGAAAGAAAGCTGTATGTGGACAGGGAAGTAGGGAAAAGTAGGGCAGGTGGGTGAGAAAGATTTATTTATAGTCAATTCTTGTTACTTAGGGTAGTTATTTTCTAAAATCACAGCATACTGAGTTAGTGATTACTGAATCATTGCTCCTACAGGAAAAATAGGGTCAGGTTCTGGTGAACTTCCGGTCACAACATTTTCATCAACCCATCAATACATAACCTGTTTTATGTGTGTTTTTATTTTATTTAATTATGCATTATTTATTTAAAAAACACCCATATCGGGGCGCCTGGGTGGCTTAGTCGGTTAAGCGTCCGGCTTTTGCTTAGGTCATGATCCGCGGTTCGTGGATTCGAGCCCCGCGTCGGGCTCTGTGCTGACAGCCAGCTCAGAGCCTGGAGCCTGTTTCAGTCTGTGACTCCCTCTCTCTCTGACCCTCCCCTGCTCACGCTGTCTCTCTCTCTCTCTCTCCTAGAAATAAATAAAACATTAAAAAATTTAAAAAAACCCATATATACACACATATGTATGTATATATATGTATATACTAGATAAACATATCTATAACATAAAACACCCTTTGTTTTATATACACACACACACATATTAATACTGAACTCACAGTGGGTAGTTCTGTGGGAACTCATACCTGAGGGAAGCTTATATAACACACATTTTCTCCATAAGGCATATCACAGCCTACTTGTGTTTAGGAACACTAGTCAGCATGTCAGTGCTATGTTTGGGGTCCATTTTGACCAACAAAATCACTGACAGAAGCACACAAATGCAGAAAACATGGCACTAAAGAGACTGTGGAAAGGTCACTTGTTCACAGTTTGGGGGTTAAAATGAGGCAGAGCGTCTTTGTTCAACCTCATGTCTGAACATGTGCATCTAGTGACTCAAATATTTGCTGCTCTGCACATATGCCTGAATGACCATGCAAACAAGCAATGTGATTTGGGGATTATAAAGACATTTTAGCAAGTAGGCAAATTTGAAAATGTGGAACTTATTAATAATGAAGATTTATTGTATTTACAAACAGAAGCAGGCAGTCTTCATTAAAAATAACCTGGGAGAGGAGCACAGTAATTTGGGATTTTGCAAAAAGGAGAGTTGTGTTGCTATAGATCCATGTTTTCTTTCTTTCTTTCTTCCTTCCTTCCTTCCCCCTTTTTCCTTCCCTTCCCTTCCCTTCCCTTCCCTTCCCTTCCCTTTCCTTTCCGTTCCTTTCCGTTCCTTTTTCCTTTTCTTTTCTTTTTAATGTGGTACCTGAACCAGAAGCATCAGCACAACCAAGAGACTTGTTAGGTCCCACTACAGACTTGCTAAATCAAAGTCTCAAGGAACTGACTCAACAATCTGTGTTTTAACAAACCCTCAAAGTGAGTATGATACAGAGAATCACCACTATAAATGGTTCTAGCCAAAGAGTAATAATAGGAAGTAAAGGGATGTAGGTAGGGTGTGATTGGTTGGTGTCCTGATGGCCAAATCAATGAAATTGGTCTTTATCCCATACTAATAATAAAGTGAACAATTTTGGTTTTTTCTACACAAGGATAAGACATTTATAAAGTTGATAAACTTTAAAAAAAAAAAAAAAAGTAATCCAGGTCTACAGAACTGACCTAAAGCAGATCTCTCAACCTTGATACTACTGACATCTTGGGCTGGAAATTTTTATGTTGTTAGAAGCTGTGCATTGTGGGATTTTTTTTTTTTTTTCAGTGAGAGAGAGAGACAGAGAGAGAGAGATAGCATGAGCAGGGGAAGGTCAGAGAGAGAGTGAGACTCAGAATCTGAAACAGGCTCCAGGCTCTGAGCTAGCTGTCAGCACAGAGCCCAACTCTGGGCTCAAACCCACGAAGTGTGAGATCATGACGTGAGCCAAAGTCAGACGTTCAACTGACTGAGCCACCCAGGCGCCCCAATTGTGGGATATTTAACAGCATCCCAGAACTCTACCCACTAGATGCTAGTCACATCTCTTCTCAATTGTGGCAATGAGAAATGTCTCCAGATAATACCAATGTTCCTTGGGAAGCAAAATTGACCCTGAATGAGAATTACTGACCCAGAGTAGTGCTATTTTTATTTATTAATTTATTCAGTTTAATTCAGCTAGTATTTATTAACCACCAGTTAGGTTTCAGACTGGTGTTGGAGTAGAGATGCAGAGATAAACAAAGCAAAGTGTATGATGACTTTTTTCTGAGGTCTTAAATTTTAGAAACCAATTAACCCATCTTTAAAAACAGGAAAATAATTGTTTTTCTGATTTTATATAGATTAAGCCATCAACCTATATAGATTTAGTTGTTGGCACTCTGGATGTGAGAAAAATCCAATTCTGAAACCACAGAGCTATCCACAAATGTTAGACTAGAATGTTGTTACTGATACACTTTGGTTTTTGTGTGGTTCATTTTGCCATTTCAAGCTTCATCTCTTGCTTGTCATCATTGAACACAAAGCAATGGGCAAAAAGGACAGGAAGTAATTAGCCAGACACTGGCATACCATTCTCTTGCTTTTGGGTCTGATGTTGTGTTTCAATGACTAAGGATAAGTGCCAACATTTGGAAGAAGTTTAGTTCATACATTCAATTTCATGTATGGGGGCAAGGGAGTCTAGTCCTGTCCGACACTCTTCAAGAAACACAGTGATTCAAGAAAACTTTAATTAGGCCAAAACTACATTTTATAGAAAACTGAGGACTGAAGATATTACTGCTTGCTTATCATTGCTTACTGTGAAATGCAAGTCTAAAAAATAAGTGTGTGTATACATTCATGTATATGTACACACATATACCTATATTATATATGTATATATATCAAAGATTTTAGCAAGAGTTCCATAAATATTGAGCATAAATATAAGAAATGGCAGTTGACAGGAAGCCTTGATCTTGGCTTCTCAACTGAACTACCTATAGTTAGGGTGAACATACAATTAATTTATCCAAACTGGGACATTTTTTAGAGTGAATTACAATAGAATAACAAGGGGAGATCAATACTGACCTAGGCAAACAAGGATTTATTATTACTTTAGCTCTAGAGAGTAAAAAATTTAAATTCACAATTTTAGTTAGATACTGATTCAGTAAGTCTGGCCAGAAGCCTGGGAATCTTTATGTTTAAAAAGATCTAAGAGTGGTTACTATCACGCACTGTTGAGACAGAGCCTGACTGCATTGATTCAGAGTGATGTCAAAGGAAGGAAGCCTCTCATCAAGTCAATATACAGCCTCAAGGAATTGTGAGAGGGCTGTCAGTAGCTAACCAGCTGTCAGGGGCCAACGGGTTGTCCTTTCATGGCTTCTCAAAGCACCTGGTTCAGCTCCCTGACATGCCCAGTCCTGCTGATGGTCTTGTTCTACAACCAGCTCTTAAAAATGTCCATTAGGTCTTCCTACACCTTCCAGGTGGCTACAGGAAAACATATTCAGATGTTCAACCTTCTCCATTTGTGGCACAACTCTCACTGGCCAGGAATTTGGCATTATGATGTTATTTTCTAGAGTAATTATCTCCTTTGGACTTTATTCTTGCAATTTCAGGTATAATATTTTTAAGTAGTCAGCAAAAAAATTAATGAGTCTAAGCTGTTCAGTAAGTTCAATGGCTAATAGTTGGAAATCAAGTTAAAAGGAATTGGAAAGTCAGTAAAAGAGTCAAACCACTGCAAGCAATTATGTATCACAAGCAACTCCTACCCTCACACATAAGCCTTTGTTCATGTCAATACTTTTTTTTTGTTAATGCAGCCTATTGATTATACTTTGATAAAGAGGTATGCAATTTAATTACTAAATGACATCATATTATCAATCTATTTGTATTCAGTCTTATATAGAATTATTCGTTCTTGGCAAAGATGAGACAGAGAAACTGTAATATTTGAATGTACCTTCAATCCTCTGAGCATTTCTCAGTTTCCTGATCATGTCAGCTTTTTTAGTTTGCTACCATATTTTTTTAAATGTATAGTCTATTCAAATAACATAAATTGATTACCCATGACATGCTAGATGATAAGATTACAACAGTGAACAGGTTTATTAAATTTACTGTTCTCATGAATGCTAGTTTCTAGGTCTGGGGAGATAGATATGTAACACATACAAGCTAGTACTATGAAGACAACTCATTGCAGTAAAAGTAATTCTATTATCTTAAAAACATTTTTTAAAATGTTTATTTTTGA
The DNA here is from genome assembly GCF_008692635.1 of Crocuta crocuta. Classification (NCBI taxonomy): domain Eukaryota; kingdom Metazoa; phylum Chordata; class Mammalia; order Carnivora; family Hyaenidae; genus Crocuta; species Crocuta crocuta. The sequence goes on along the minus strand of NW_027527393.1, from coordinate 1,630,972 downwards.
GAGAGAGAGAGAAGGAGAGCGAGTGTGAGTTGGGGAGGGGCAGAGAGAGGAGACACAGGGTTGTTAGCAGGCTCCAGGCCTCGAGCTGTCAGTACAGAGCCTGATGCAGGGCTCAGATCCATGAACTGTGAGATCACTACCTGAGCCGAAGTCGATGCTTAATGGACTAAACCACCCAAGTGCCCCAAAGTACTTCTATTATGTTCCCAGAAAATACCTAACACTGATAATTCACATTTATTGCATACTTTCACTGTATGAGCCCCACACTAAGAATGTTACTCCCATGAAATGATTTCATATTTATATTAAGTTTATGCTGTTAATATAATTAATGTTCATATTTTACTAATGCAGTGACAAAGAGCCAGAGAAACAGAGTACTTTGCTCATGGTCTTTCAGATAGTAAGGGTAAAAGTCAAGATTTAAAGCCAAGCTAGTTAATGGTTCAAGCTTCCCATGTAAGCTGATACATGGAAGATAGAGCCCTGAAAACAAAATAACTGACAGGTAAGTATATCGTAAATGCTAAAGTGTAGGGGTGGAGAGGGGTGGAAACATAAGGCAGAGGATCAGAAAGTTCTCCTGGAGACTGGCAATGGAGTTATGTGTACAGTTAAACAGAGTTTTGCCAAGAAAAGTAGGGAAGGATGGAGGGGCACACAGGCAAAAGGAATGGCACGTGTGTGGAGGCAAAAGCTGACCCATCAGATCCAGCGTGACAAGAATTTAAGTATGAGGAGCTACAGGAAGTGGGGGAGAGGGGGGGTGATAAAAGTAGAGATAGGTAGAGGTCAAACTGTGGAGAGCCTTGTATACTACACTAGAGAGTTTGATTTTATTCTGTAGCTAACAGGGAGCCACTGAAGTGTTTCCAGGAGGTAAATGACCTTATACAATATGCCCTTTTAGAAAGATCACTCTGTTGACTGTGGTTGAAAATGGATTGGAGAGTCAGACAGGCAGAAAAGAAAATTGTTTGAGAAAGTTTATCTGTGGGCCAGTCAAGGGTTGTGATTTACATCAACCAGTCACTGTGGGGATGGATATAATCTCTAGGGATACTAGTAAGGGGCACAATCTATGACTTGGAAGCTGGGAACGGAAAGGGGGTTCAGGGAGAAGTACTAATGGAGTCTCCAGTTTCTGGTTTGAGGGACTGGATGAATGGTGATACCATCTGAGGAACAACGGAGGTGAGGGCAGGAGATCAGGCCAATGGCTAAGTGACAGACTTCAGTTTCCTCATCTGCAAAATGAGGAGGAAAGCAATATTGACCTCGACTTTGGTGACAACTAAAAAACTGTAAATTGTCTAAGCCATTTAGGACAATTGTAAGCACGTGACAAAAAACCGTTTACTATTTTACTGTCATGAGCAGATTTTACTTTTTTTTTTTACTCATTCTCTTTTTCTCATAACAGTTAAGGATAACAACTAGTTGTGATTAAGTTATTACCCCAGATCAAGTTGGTAATATGAATTTAAGTAAAGAAATCTGAAATTTGTAATAGGAAATAAGCGTTGTTGCTCTCCCTGGCACATTGCATTCTATAGTATGTGTTAGTCCCTCAGATAGACAGTAGGGCACTGTGTTCCTCTGTTTATATTCCCTATGTGGCACAGAGGTGGGGGCAGACCCATCCCATGCCCCCACCAAAGTGCCCTGCTTTACATTCGCTGCTATTAGTTGTGAGTTTTTGACAGAGAGTCACGTGGTGTGAGTAACCTCAATATTGTGTAGCTTGAGCAGACCAGAAAGACCTATCAGGGAATATCTTCAAGATAAATCTTCCAAGCCATGTGCACATTATATAGAACTGTCCTGGAATGGGGCTGGCCCATCCCACAGAGCCAGGTTCAGCCCATCTTTGTTTCAGTTTGGCAGGGTGCCTGTCTGCTGATTTCAGTTACAATGGATAGAAAGAAAAAAGTTAGAAAATGCATAAAATATAAACTACCCATAAATTAATTTTTCCCTTTTTTCCACTTGGAGAGGAAGCATGCATCAAAGATAGAAACAATTTAAACTGCATTTTCATCTTCCCTGAGTCAGTAGTCCTTATATAATATATTGATTGGATATAGGATTACAGGAAAGCATTTGTCTTATAACTTTTATATGAATACAGAAAGCATTAGGTAACTATATTACTTCAATCATAAATATAACAAAGAGAGAAAAAGAAATGCTCTTCCTAAAAACTATCTACAATCTAAGATACCACTAAATTCAAACACACTGTTTTGGTTGCACTGTTTACTATTGTAAATAAAATAATCAATTAATTTAATGTAACTGAAAACAGAGAAGATATATTTTCATTGCATTGCAGGTAGATGATAAGCACAAAATGTCTGTTTGTTCTAAAGCACAGAGAAGCTTAGAATCAAATAATGCAAATGTTAATGTATGCAAATACTTATGTCTGGCTTAAAACTAACATTTACAGATGAAGACTCCTGACCAGGGTTAGGTAGAAATTATTTTTTTGTCCCTAAAGGATTCAAACAACTAATATTTTTAAGAGTTCTCAAAACTTTTTCTATTTCTCTGATCTTTATTATCTGGCACCCATCAAGCTACTGTCCTTAATGACAGAAGTCAAGATTTTCAAGTCTGTGTTCAAATGGGTACTACAGAAAAGTTGAGTTAAGTGTAGGATATCTCCCTCTTGGGTTTGGGCCAATGATCACAGGGCTAACATTAGTTAGAACATAGCTAAGTGATGTAAAATGTAGACACCAAAATACATTAAGGTCTTAAACTCAAGAGTTTATTTCTTGGACCGTAACTGTTCCTAATGAACAGGTGGATTTCATCCATAACAGTAGTTCTCAAAATTTTTTATCTCAAGAACTATTTACACCCTTAAATACTACTAAGGACTCTAAGGGGCTTGTGTTTACATGTATTATATTTATCAATATTTATACATTTAAAAATTAAAGCTGAGCAAATTAAACATATGTACGAATCCATTTTAAAGTAATAAACCTACTATATGTTAATACCAATCATATATTTTTATACAAGGTGACTATATTTTCCCAAACAGAAATTTGATGAGAGGTATGCAACTGTTTTGCATTTTTGTGAATCTCTTTAATGTCTGGGATAATAGAAGACAACTGGACTTCATGTTTGCTTCTTCATTTAATCTCTTGTGACATTGTTTTGATCATAATATATTTTTAAAAATACAGTCTCACAATGTACTACACAAAGAGAAGGGGAGTTTCATAGCCTTTTCAGACACTTGGAAATATTTCAAACCGTAGTGAATATTCTTTGATACAATACCCAGACTTGATAAGTGGCAGTTTTTTAAAGGTTAGTTGCAATGTGGAATCCGGACCATATAATGAACTTTGATACTCTTTTATATTAAAACCCAGTTGTGTATCTTGTACTTTGACTAGATCCTTTACCTCTGGTTGATTTTGTAGCATCAGATATGGAGTCATTTGGAAATTTTTTATTTGCTGGGTTATGCAGATGTCCCAAATGTTAACTTACTTTGTGTATAACATCAAAAAGCCACAAAAATCAGTGATTTTTTTCAGTTATTATGAAAACAGTTTTGAGTTCACAGACCTCCTGAAAAGTCCTCTGGAATGCTGAGGAATTCTCCAATGATACTTAATCTACCTTCATACAAATGACTCCAAGACCCTGGCTCCTTCTAGCTTGTAATTTCACTATGCTCCTTAAAATCTCATCATTTTATCTACATCTCACCAACAGAAAGAGAAAGAGGACAGACAACACACTCATTCTCAAAATTCATTTCCCTGAAATGACACACACTATTTCCACTTGCAGCCATGAGAGTGAAGTCTTTATATAGTCACAACTAGGTACAAGGGAGGGGGACAGGAAATGCAGCCCCTGGAAGTTATCTTATTCTGTTGCTAAAATCCTCTCAAATCAGAGCTATATATGTGTTGGGGTTCAGGAGAAATTCTCTCACACTCAGCTGCTTGACAATCCCATAGTGACTTCTTAAGGAAGTTCTAAACAGGTATGAATAGAAAAGGTAAGAGGTCACAAATGAGATTGCAGCCGTAAGTCTGTTGCATCACTGAATCACTGGGACACATGTAGCCACAATAGCTGCATCATGTTTTGGTCCATATTTCCGTTGATCACTCAACAATGGAACAGACGTCTAAGGATTTCCTTCTTGCAGCTTTATTAGAAAATTAACAAAAGCGTACAGTACAAATGTATAAAATAGTTTCAAAGGAGATATACATTTAAAAGCAAAAGTCTCCCTCCCTTCTAGTACCTCATCCTTTGCTTTTCTTTTTTGGTTAAGCTCAGTGAAAATTCTGGCATTTCTTCCAGAATTTTCATTTATTTCTTTAAAATTAAAAAAAAAGTCAGACTAATAGAGAAATAAGTTACTCTGGGAAGGAACAGTGGGATTTTACAAGATAAAGGTGCTGCAGTAATATTTCACAAAGATAAGCCGAGTTTCTTTCATAATGTCTTCCCTGGTGTGCAAGTGACATTGTAACTCTAACACTGGGCTTCTTGATGGTTTGTTTAAAAAAGATACCTGACATACTTTTTTCTGTTAGAGGTATTCTTCTCATTATAAAAATAATAACCAAGTACAATATTGATGCAATGATCAGACAAGTAAGCTTCTGCAGTAGCAGAAAGCTACCCTAATCCCAGGCTGAAGACAGTGCTAATGAAGCCCACAAATGGAGGCCATCTTTCGAATCTGGAAGCTTATCAGACAATGACCAAAAGGACATAGAGGAGATGTAGTCATGGTATGGATCTCTGACACAGAGAAAAATAGAAATACCTGGATTTTCATTTCTTTTTGTCAAATTTCCACCTATCTTAAGAATACCTGTCATTGGCTAAATTTAGAAAGAAACCAGATGACTCAGAGCCAGACTGGGTCGGCTTTCTTGAGATTTAGAGTAGAGCACTAATATCCAATGGTCCTATTCCTAGTTGACAGAAATTCAATGACAGGAGATCTGTCAGGGTAGACCACCATAAGTCCCATCACTGTTCAGTGATCAGGAAGAGCTATGGGGCCATATACAGCTGGAAAGATAGAGGACACAAAGGGAGAAAGAAAAGGAAATTAATGGATCTGAGTATCAGAGGTGGTTGAATCTAGATCTCCTGAGTCCAGCCTCTAGCAGCAAAATAGATGTTTGGTAGATGCTATATTGTTGGAGTCTTGGGTCCAGTGGAGCATGAGGAATTTTCACCAGGAATTGCTGAGATATTGCTTTCCCTGTAGAAAAAGTGTGTCTACCCCCAGCATCCATGCTGGTAGCCAGACCAGAGGCTGCAGCCTCCTCCACTACACTCCAGAATTGACCTTAAGGGCCAGCCCCACCAGACTAACACATTCCTTCCTTGTACCTGGTGAAATCAGCTACAACTGGGTTCATGAAGGGTTTCACACTTCCCAGGCAAGGATTTACGAGCCCACTCTCCTTATGAGGAGGCCCTAGTCCCCACAGCAGTCCTGGTTGAGGAGGTTCATCTGTGTCTCATTCTTTAACTGAACAGAACTTCAAAGCCCCACATCTCCACAGCATCACAATCTCAACTGTAGCTGCCCTACCATTTCCATCCTTACCATCCTGGAGGGTACCCATGTTGGTGCAAGAAGCCCAGTTACAAACTAAAAAGTATCCTAAGGGGCATGGCCAGTGTGGCCAGGTGCCTGTTAGTAAGTATAACTGCTTACTGGAGCAAGAAGACACACTGGCACCAATAGTATCCAAAAGGACTGGGAATTTCACTCAGCTTCTGGGATTCAGTTCATACTCAACATCCAGCATGGTTGACATATATGGCACCGTTCAAATAAGATCAATTCTTTTGAGATTCCAGAAGGTCCTGGGGACCCCACATATGTAAAAGAGAGGAGGCTGGACTCTCATAGGAAGAGATATTAAGAGTCTTTCTCTGAGCTTCAGTGAGGTCCCAAAACTTTGTCCATCTTGTACATGCTATGTTATCACACTCATCACACATCACTGCATTTACAGTTTAATTATTGATCTTCTCTGTTAACGTTAGAAAATATAAGCAGAAGAACTGGGTCTTGCTTGCCCCCTGTAATGACCCTTGGGCCCAGGAAACATAACTGATGCTCAAAAATAATTTATTGAAAGAAAGGAAGAAGGAAAAAAGAATGGTTGCAGTAACAGAATATTGGCAAATGACAAGATCTGAAGATTTCTGGAATATTGTTAAGTACCCATTGTCAAAGACTGCATTGACATTGAATGGCATCTGTTTTTAGTGATATGACATTTCTTCCATCTAGAAGGCACAATATCAGAGTCTTAGCTAAAGTAACATTTGGCTGACTCCATAGATCAGGAAACTTTATCTGTAATCCAAAACTCATATTAATGAATGGCATAATGTAATGTTTACCCAGCATCCATCAACAGTGCTGACAATACCAAAGATCCTTCATTGAGACCAATTTGTTGATCAAGAAGTTAATTTTTAGGGAAGTATGGTCAAATTTAACCAATAGATTTATCTTAAAGGCAACATGTCTTCTTTTATAAATTAGGATACCTCGAGATAGAAACAAACATCATGGATAGAATAGATTTTTATGTCCTTTTCCCATGAAAGAGTAAAAATCTATGTAAGATGAATTATAGTCACCAATATTAGAAACATAATTTTTAAAAACCATGGTTTTAAGAAGTATCGCATTATTCTGTTTTGCCTTGTGTTAGGAAGATTGGGCTGGATGTGAGGAGGATATTTCAGTGTGTAGTTAGTTTAACCAAATGCACCGATTGGGAAAGTTTATTCCTGTTATATGTGCTCTGATTTAATAAAGAGAGAAAACTTTTATGTTTGAAAATATGGATCAAGTTAAATTTGCTTTGGGGAAATATGTAGTGCATATATTCAGGGCTAATTCTCCATGCAGGAGATATTTAATGCAATCTTTTAATGTACTAACATATTTCACACTATGGGGTTCTGTCTGGTTAGCATTTGCACATTTTTTTTAATAAAAAAAGCATTCGGTATTATACAAACTGAAAAATAAACAATAGATTAAAACCATCTTATGTTCTTTACCATAAAATTGTTGATTCAAGTGCATTATAATAATCTCACTAAGCAGCCATTTCCCAAATCTCATTTAATCACACTTAGATGAAAAGAAATCATTTTGTATATTTTTGAATGTTTACATGTAACTAAAGGGAAGTTAATATGGTATGTGATTTTTCAGGGCAGGTTTAGTCCAAGTTGTGAATTTGTAACTTTTTTCTTTTAAGCAGCCTTATACTCGAATTAGGATGCTCTTAAGTCTCAATTTCTCTCAGCTTCCTCTCTACACACCCTTCAAATATTATTGCTCCTATGGCCTTTCCTGCTACCTACAATTAGAATCTTCCCTTACAGTCTACATTCATACTCTAGTGTAAGCCACACACGGGCACCATCCGATGTTGTATCTCTCAGGGGTCTATATTTGAACCAAGAATGAAGGCTTAATATAGAGACTAAGCTCTAGATAAAATATGTGGCAGCACTTGGGAGCAGAACATTTGAGTCATTAAGTTCTTGATGGAGGACTGGGAGTCCTACTCTGTTGACAGAAGTGTTTATTCTGGCTAGAAATTTCTCTGCTTCTTCATTTAGAACATGTCTTTCTCCCTTTCTGAATTCTCTATCACTCTTACTTCCCAGAGAAGATGATAACACCAACCACATCTCTCATGAACGGAGGAGCTAAAAGAGAATACAATTCCTCAGGCTAAATGCGGAGCAGCTTTTCTGATTTTCTCCTGCTCTACCTCAATATTTTTTCTGGTTGGACACTTCACCTGCTGTGTAGAGTCTGTGCTGGTTCTTTTTGGGTAATTACTAATAACCTAAATGAAGTGAAATCTTTCTGGATGAGCAACAGCAGATTTCACAGATCTAAAGCACAGCCATATATTTACAGAGTTTATTAAAATGTTCTTACTTCATTAATTCATTGTAATGAGATATTCATTTAATTAACTCATATAATTAATCAACTTGTTAACTTTTTGTATAACAAACATATAGCTAGCATCCACTGGCACTGTTCTCAGTGCTTAGAATTCACAGATGAAAGAGAAAGCTGTTTTCACAGGAGAAATGGACATTATACAAGTAGACACATAAAAGGAAAGAGTAATACCAGAGTATTATAAGAGCACTGATTAGAGGCAAAGATGGATTACAGGAATGAGAGCTGGAATAGTCATTTCAGACAGAATAGTCTAAGATCTTTTTGGAGAGATGACCCTTAACTGGAGACCTATATGAAGAAAAGAGGTTGTGGGGAATGAGACAGTCTGAGGAACACAGTTTTGGGCCGAGGAAATAACACATAATAAGGAACTGAAGCAAGAATGTGTTTGGATGGTTGAGGAATAGCAGAAGAGAGTGTGCTTGAAAAAACTCTGCAAGGCAAAGAGGGGCTGGATGATCTGGGGAGCCTGGCAGGACCTGGTTCAGACAGTGTCTTGCATGTGTTAAACACTTTCCTATAGAATTACCTTCATTATAATAGTCTTAGAATTATATTTCTATTATGAAAAGAACTGTAAAATAAATTGCATATGGTTATGTCATAAATTATTTAACTGTTCTTACTGTGAACATATATATATATATATATGATATCTGGTAACAATCTAAATATATATATATATATACACACATATATATATATACACACATACATATATAATGCTTTTTATATCTTTTCACATAACACTTTGTCCCAATTTCTAATTATATCTATGCAGGACACTTTAAATTTGCCTTTTAATTACTATTAATTTGTTTAAAAACAAACAAAACTTAACACCTTGTCTGTAAGGAACCTACACAGAAAACTGACGCTAACTAAGCTCATTTAATAGTCAGTTCTCTGAGTCTAATTTGCTTAATTGGTTCAAAAGAGCATGATGCTAATGCGGTAACAGTTACAGTCGCACGGCTATGTTAGCTTACAGCACTGCTGCTCAGCCTCACTCGCGGGCGGCCATGAATTTCACAGCTCCTAAGTAACACCTGACAACCACATTGATGCCTCAGCACCTCTGTATCACTATTATTAGAAAATCAATGTTAAGTTCATTTTCGTGGGCCACACCATTCATATACACTCTCTCCCTATGTTTTGCAAAACCCTGACTTCCCTTTTTTTCCCTAAAACTTTACCACTCAAATTGATGACTCCCATCCCTTATTTTACTGAAGGACAGTGAGGCAATTAAAAGAGAATTTATTGTCTCACCATTAAACCTTCCAGTCGGCTTGCATCCATACCTGTCACCTCTGAATTTCCTCCTTGCAAAAGATACACTGTCCTGGTCTTCTCTAAAGTCAAACCCTTGAGCCCTGGATCTCATCTTCTCTCAGCTACTCAAGAACTTTGCTCCTATATCATGAGTCTCTCTCTCTCACTAGACTGTTTCCATCAGCATATCAACATTCTCCAATATCCACATAGACAAAACATATATAAACAAACCTTCCCAGCCTGCCCTGAGCCTCTTTCCCTGCAGCCCTGTTTCTCTGCTTCTTATAACAGTCTTGGGAGAAGGTAGCTTTACTCACTGCCTTTATTTTTCTCAACTCAGCTCATTTAATAAAGTTTTCTTTACTATTTCTCCATTGTCACTACTTTTTTTCAAAGTCCACAGTAACTCCCACTTTGCCATGTTTGATATTCTGTTCTCAATCCCCATTCTTGCCACAATTTATCATCCCTCCATTTTAATTTTTTCAGTTTATTTATTTATTTGAGAGAGAGAATGAAAGAGAGAGAGAGAGAGAGAGAGAGAGAGCGCAAGCATGAGTGGAAGAGAGAGAAGAAGAAAGAGATTCCCAAGCAAGTTCTTTATTGTCAGTGCAGAGCCCTACATTGGGCTTCATCCCACAAAACATTTTGACCTGAGCCAAAATGAAGAGTCAGATGCTTAACCCACTGAACCATCCAGGCTCCCCTCTCTCTAGTCTCCTGCCTTTCTTTCTACTTGACTATCTATTCCTCCCTTGTCTCCTTGTTTGGACCCTCCTTTCTCAGACCTGCCAAGTTGTAGAGCCCCAAAGCACAATCCTTAGTTCTCTTCCTTTCTCTGTTTGTCTTCCTTAAGAGATTTCATTCTTTCCTGTGCCCTTAAACCCCATTTATCTACTGATGACTCAAATCTATGTCTACTGTGAAGTATAATTAGCATTCAGTGTTATAGTAGTTTCATATGGACAACATATTAATTCAACATTTTTATGCATTGCTCAGTTATCACAAAGATAAGTATAGTTACCATCTCTCACCATGTATTAATACAATATTATTAAAGATATTCCCTGTGCTCTACTTTCCATCTCTGTGACTTATTTATAACTGGATGTTTGTGTTTCTGAATTCTCTTTCTGTATTTCACTCATCCCCCCACCTACCTTCCCTCTGATAAGGTTCTCTGTATTTAAGAGTCTGTTTTTTGGGTTGTTGTTGTTGTTTTTTTAATATTCCACATGTAAGTGAAGTCATATGATGGCTGTATTTCTTATTCCAACTTGTTCAACTCGCATAATACCCTCCAGTTCCATCCACATTGTCACAAATGGCAATATTTTTTGTGGCTGAGTAATATTCCTGCGTGTGTGTGTGTGTGTGAGCGTGCGCATGCACGTGCGCGCGTGTGCGTGTTTGTGTATACCTCTTTTAAATAAAAGACCTATGTATCCTACTGTTTACTTGACAACACTGCTTGGGATGTCTAACAGGCAGCCCAGACACAATATGGACAAATATAGCAGCTGGTTATGCACACATACTCCTCTTTTCCCAAACCTTTTCCCAAACCTCCCTGCTTTCCTTTATCTCAATTAATGGAAACACTGAATGCTCTTAAGGGCTCAGGCTCAACCCTGATCATTCAGTTCCTAGAGCCTGCAGGCAACATATTAGTAAATGCTGTTACCCTAACCTCATACCATATCAAGAACATCACTGGATACAACTTTAAATGGCATTGTCATGAAGTTATCACTATCTCCACGGCCACTTCCTCATTTCAATCCAAATCATTTATAAATTTACACATAAGTATCCAAACTAATTTTCCTTTGGCCATTCTTGTCCCCCTACAGAATATTTTCACAACACTCATGGTGATATTTTATAAATAAAAATTAGGTAATGTCATTCCTACCCTAATCAAAGTCTCATCACACTTAGAATAATGTTCAAAATCCTTACATTTTCAGAATGTCGAGAAAAATTAGGAGTTATTTTACAGTTTTTAAGTTTGTTCAGATTAAAAAAAATCAGCCTATAATGTTCAAATACTTTTAGCAAAGGCTATTAAGCTTTTTAGTGGAGCATACCCACATGTTACACAAATAAAAAACACTGAACAAGAAATAGAATAAGGAAGAATGGTATTTACCAGCAATTTAGATGCATGTAATTTTGACATGTAAACTGAGGTTATACTCTGCAAACAGGAGAAAATTAAATGCAAAGTCACCACATGTGGTGATTTGTTTTTATTCATGTTTATATATTTTTAACAATTTCCAAACTGTGTAAGTATGTTTTCCTAGATGAACGTTTCAATATGAAGTAAGCTTGAGTTTCTTCTCTTTTAACACAGTTTCTCAATGAGGACAAACAAAAAATCACTAAGAATCCTGAGGACAACAAGACTGGCTCTCCTCCATCTGGGGACAGCTGACAGCTTCCAGAAACACAAACACAGATCCAATTGACCCTGGAGATCTGAGGGTGATAGACGGCACAGACTGCCTCGTGTGCTGTTCAAAGTATTGTCTTTTCATGTTGCTTTTGCTTTTAACACATTCTGGGAGAACGGAACTTGAACTATGGCCCAAAACATGGTCAAATAATGATATAGATTACCAACTATTCTGTGAGAATATGAAATTCTGAAGCCAAGTGTCTTCAAGGAATAACACTTTGTGTGACCATTTATATTATTTTGTCACCAGAGTTTTTTGCAGTATCAATAAGTGTAACACCCAAACTACTCTCATTTCTCCTTTTCTCTGAAAATGTAATTGTTTTATTCCCCTCCTTTTTCAATCTTCATACGTTTTCAGATTTAGTAATTCCATAGTTGTCATGGAAAATACCAGAGTCTGTGTTTTATTTGCATTTTGGCTTGAGTGTTTGACAATGTTTTCCAAATGGGATCGTGTCACTCGTGCCCCTATAGAGAGATTTCGATCTTATGCAACACACAAGAGAATAGACTCATTCACAAAATAAAATGCTTATGACCAGGAGAGTGATCTAAACCTGGAAAATGTTATAACCTTTATAAATCACATTTACAATACTTTTCCCCACTTTTCTAAAAGAAACCCATAAAGTTGCTATAAGTTGCACTCGTAATAAACAACGGAATTAGTCAGACTGAGGGGTCATTTCTGCAGGGATAGAAACTTGCTGTGAAATACTCTTTCTCCTTATTTCATTAGCAATTAATACTTAATGGTTTTTGCACTGTATATCCACATCCATTTTATCTATTAGAAAATATTCTGCTATCTTGTTTTTTAAATTGTGCTTCTGGGGTATATTTTCTGAGGAATACCTTAAAGAGAAAAAAAATATCCAGCAGAACTAATTATTTGGCTATTTGGCAATATTATACTCAGGTATCTTTTTTTTTTCCCCATTGAGAAAAAGGAAACAGGAAGCAAAAAGACAAGAAGAATTGGACTCATTATGTCACACACTATGATGCCACAGTCAACATAGTACATAAATGCGTTAAAAAGTAGATAGTGGGGGTCTGATGTACAAAATGCTTAATTTTAAGGATTAACTTCAGTGCTCATAAAATCAGAGTGCAAAAGCTCCTTTCCATCCATTCTGCATGCTTCCCGGTGAATCTGGGGTATCGGGCGAACCCCCGGGAGGGTCCCAGTCCTTCCAAGTGCCTAGCTAGCCACGGATCTCTTCAGGAACAATTGCAGGGTATGCCAACTTGTATGATATGGGTTCCCCTCTCAGGACTAATTGGGAGCACCAGACTCAATCTCACTTGTGATTCAAATGAAAGATTTGAGGAGCTGTCACTAGAGATTTTTCTGTCAGAGTAGAAAAGGGACAGAGTGTCCCTGTGGTATCAATGTAGCTTCTTTGCTACAAAATGCCGATTTTTACAATATGAAAAAGATAACATTTCTTGAAATACTTCCTAATTACATCAGTTATATATATAATATACTACCTATGAGTGGAAACTGTTGAGTCCTGCAGCTACCCTCAGACCCATTCTTCTAAGCAGGTTATATGTGCTAACGAAGAGGAAAAGCTCATTGTATTCTTGTCAATCATTGTTTATTAGTGAGCCATTCTCTTTTTACCTTTTCTGGTTGCATCAGGCTGTATACACATTTGGCTTTACTAACTGTTGAATACAAATCTTTAAAGAGGAGAAGTAACACTTTAAGTGCTATGTTGGAACATAAAACCACTTAAATACTTCAAAATTTCCTCATCCATGTATCAATCAGGAAAGAGTTAAATAGTCTCATTTTCCTTGTCTTGCTTTATGTCTAATAACAGTATTTACTGAACATTGCTCCCCGGGTACCTACAGTGTACTAAGCTACTAACCCAAAGGTTCAACTGCATTTTCAATGTAAATTTTAAGTACAGGACAAAATAGTTTAGTTACCATAAGAAAAGCACAGAAGATAATCACTTATTTGCTCTTTCTAGCCAAATAACACTGGATACCACACGCAAACAACAATGACAACGACAACAAAAAACACTTCACTTATTTCACTATTTAATATCGCTTGAGTTGCACTTTTATATGATCTCCCACAGTTCATCAAAGCATCAATTGTCCCTGAGTGAATCTGTAGACAAAGAGATTGACATTCTGCCCTCCAAAGCTAATTTGGCAACTGCAGATCTCAATTTAGTTTCCAAATGAGTTCCAGGGGTCATGTTAGGATAATGGTTTACAGTGAAGGGTATGATTTTGATAAGGTTATTGCAGTCTGAGAGCACATGTGGCTGGGTGGGCCATGCTGAACTGGACATAATGTTCAAGTAAGTTTGCCAACTATTTCAGGATCTAAGGACCTACTTAATAGGAAATCGTCCCAGTGTGGGCCAATTATTCCAAGGTTTTAAGAAAATCGCAGTGGCTTTCAACATTAAAAAAATATATTTTTGGGGGGCGCCTGGGTTAAGAGTCCGACTTTGGCTCAGGTCATGATCTCACAATTCATGGGTTCGAGCCCTGTGTCAGGCTCTGTGCTGACAGCTAGCTCAGAGCCTGGAACCTGCTTCAGATTCTGTGTCTCCCTCTCTCTCTGACGCTCCCCTGCTCACACTCTCAGAAATTTCTCTTCTCTCAGAAATAATATATATGTATTATATAAATTATAATATAAATATTATATATATATTTGAATTCAAAGCTCTCAAACTCACAATGCATACATCTTTTCATAGTGTACATGGGATCTGTAAATAATAAACTTATAAAAGCGTGACTGTTTTGGAGACAGCAAGCAACACTCAGGAGGATCTCTACAGATTAGGCTTTGGAGAGAAACAGGGATAGCAATTACATAGCGCACATTTGTATCAATTTGTATCAGCTTTCCTTTTATTTCCAACAAGATACTATCTTGGAATATTAATCTCTGTGCTTTTATTTTTGATACTTATCTTTTGCACACTTTCCCTAGTGTGTCACTGACATCCTCATTGCTTTAGAGAGAACTACCATTGTTGTAGTAGCAATGCAAAAAGATAGAAATGGCGAGGGCTTGATCTTTTTTCTTCTTACTTCCAAAAAACTTCCTCAAAGTCCATATTGGAAATAAAGTTTTGAAACGAAAGGTTTTGATTTATAAGAGAAAATCAAAGGTTACTGACAAAGAGAGTTTGGATAAGGAAAACCACACGTAGCATATTTAATAACAAATTTTGAAGAGAACAGATAAGACCATACAATCCCAAAGCTAAAGAGAATGTACTGGCTATAGTTGAAGTCGTGGGAAGGGGTGTCCCTTTGAATGAACAGCACATCCTGAACAATGTGTATTGCAGCTGAGTCAGCATTCTGAGGCTGACACATTGAACTTCGCTAGAAGTACAGAGACTCAGGGGAGCCAATACCCAGAGATCATTCTGCTACACCTGGGAGATGCTCAACTTGCCTATTCTCATTGTTCTCTTGGGGATCTTCTACCAACATTTTATGTACTTGACACCTGTGAATCATTGAGCAGAAATAATGCTTGTTCATGCTCAAAACTTTGCTAATACTCATGGAGACTCTACTATGTGAAAGGTCCTCCTTTCAATACCCAAAACACATTTAAGTCCTTCAAAAGACAGGATGGGATTCTTCATATCCACAGGGGCATTTGGAGGGAGAATCAGTAAGAGGGAAAGACATCAAATTAAGAAAGTAAAAACTAAACAAAAAAAAGCATAAACTAAAACAGTTAATTTACTAGAGTCATAGAAACTGCAGATGCCATCTAGTTTTAATTGAGAGAGAACGTTGACTCACAAGAGGAAACAGCAGAATTGTAAAATGGCTTTCATTATTTTAATCGCTGGAGAAAAGGGCCAGATTTCAAGTGGGAATTCTCAGATATGACTGTAGTTCTCAATCAGAGCTGCACTAGACACACCACAGCTTCGTTACTCTGGGAATAGAATTCCTTCTCAGTTTATGTAAATCATTTGTAATAATAATAAAGAAATTATACAAGTAAAGTAAGATTAGAGGCATAGCTAGTCAGTTCCATCATGGAAATGTATGGACAAGTTTCTGAAAAGTATTTTGCCACACAGAGGAAGGCTACATATGATTTAGGGATTAAAGATTGAATTTAATCATAAATTCTTCCCAGAGCTCTGGGTAATCTGTTTTGTATCCTCACTTGATACCTTGGTTAGAATCACTATCAAGTAATAAATTAGGTAACCAATTTGGATATGCACAAATATCAAGATCTACACTGGGATCCTTGTTTCAAAGGACAGACAGAAAACAAGAACTGTCTTCCTGCTCTGCTTAAAAGTTCTGGATAATCTAGAGGTACCTGGGTGGCTCAGTCAGTTAAATGTCTGACTCTTGGTTTCAGCTCACATCATGATCTCATGGCCTCTTGGGTTTGAGCCCCGTTTTGGGCTCTGCACTGGCTGTGCGGAAACTGCTTGGGATTCTCTCTCTCTCTCTCTCTCTCTCACTCCCCATCCCCCACACTCCCACATTTGTGCGGTATCTGTCTCTCTCAAAATAAATAAATAAACTTAAAAAAAGTTCTGGATAATCTAAGCCTTACAAGTTAAAATATGTTTAATGGACAAATACAAATATCACATAGGAATTTGTTAGAGATGAAATAACTCAGGCTTCCCTCCAAAGGAATCAGAATCTGTACTTTAAAAAGATCTCCAGATGATTCATATGATTTTTTATTTTGAAAAGCACTGATCTTGGTGGCTAGTTGCTTGGATTACTTTCTTTGTGCTTGTTACCAGCACAGAGTACTGGGCCAGCACTGAGAAATGTTGATTTCATTAATGATGCAATAGTGGAGTAGAAGGTAACACTTCTAGGAGCTTTATTTGGTGGAGTTGGAGCTAGTTACTAAATTCCACACTTTGAAGATTTGATTTCATTCCAGTGAGCACTGTTCATGTGTCTGCCATTTCCTTCAACCCGGGGATGAATAAAACATGATTCCTACGTTGAAGGGATAGTTAAGTAAACAAATACTAAGAACATATTTATAACAACAACTTGTTGCATTTGTTTTATGATGTATACGATAGGCTTATTCATAAACATCTAAAATGCTCTTGATTCCTTAATTCTTCACTGTTACATAGTCGACATAACTACAGTGGCAGTCAGTGGCAGACATTCTGCTGAATAATGATGATGACTTATGGCCTTTTGGCAAATTGAAGTTTAGTAGGAAAGATGGAATTGTAAATAAATATTATAATACTGTGTGAAAAATAACTCAATTATAAAGTTATACAGATATATTTAGCAGTTTTCTTAATTCTTATTTACCATATTACATTTTGATTCAGTGATGTGTATGTCATTTGACAATCTCATCTCTCTCCAATAAACAGTGTTATGCTGGCCTCATAAGATGAAATAGGAGGCAAGCCCACTCTACTCTGAAAGAGCTTATGTGAGATAGGTATTGTAACATTCTTAAATGTCTTTAAGAATTTACTAGACAAGCCTTGTGGAGGTGAAAGGTTTTTTTCTGTCAAAATGTTTTAATTAATGATACTCTTTTTATTTATTTATTTATTTTATTTAGAGAGAAAAAGAGAGAGAGAGAGGGCAAGCAGGAGAGGAGCAGAGGGAGAGAGAGAATTTCAAGTAGGGGACTTAATCCCACAACCCTGCGATCACGACCTGAGCTGAAATTAATAGTCAGATGCTCAACTGACTGTGCCAACCAGATACACATACTGATTCAATTTTTTAATGAATAAGTTTATTCAGGTTTTAAATTTATTCAACTTGTATTTTCCAAAGAATTTGTCCACTTCACCCTGATTGTCAAATATATTGGCTTAGCCTTGTTCACAATACACTCTATCTAATCTGTAGTGTCCTTTGTGATGTTAGCAAAACGTGTATTTACTTAAATTTTCTCTTTGATTTCTCTTGATAGGGCTTTTAACAATTTTATTAATATTTTTGAAGAAATTAGTTTGGCTTTACTGATTTTTTTTTTTCCTGTTATCTGTACATTGAGCTTTGGCCTTTTCATTATTTCAATCCTACATTTGAGTGGTTTAAACTGTTGTTCCTTTACTAGTTTCTGGGTATAAAAGTTTAGATCATTTAAAAAAAAATTAATGTCCATTTATTTTTGAGAGAGAAAGAGAGACGAAGTGTGAGGGGGAGAGGGACACAGCAAGAGGGAGACACAGAAGCTGAAGCAGGCTCCAGGCTCCGAGCTGTCAGCACAGAGCCTGACGTGGGGCTTAAACCATGAACTATTAAATCATGACCTGAGCTAAAGTCGAACACTTAACTGACTGAGCCACCCAGGTGCACCATTAGATGATTAATTTTTTAACATTTCTTCTTTAGTAACATTTCCATGTAAAGCCATGTTTTACTGTAAGCACTACTTCAGCTTCATTGCCCCAGATTTTCAGTTCAAAATATTTTTTTAATCTCCATTCCAACCTATTAAGTCTATAGGTTATTTACAAGTGGACTACTTTTCCTTCTAAATAGTAGCAGATTTTCTAGCTTAATACCACATTGATCACAGACTACCTGCTGGATAATTGCAAATAATCCTATATTTTGACTTTTCTCCAAACACAGAAAAAACTCATTTTATAATTGAATATTCTTTGTGCCTTTGAAAATAATATGTATCCTTTACATAGGTAGGTGTGATATTCTGTATATGTTCACTAAGTCTGTTAATTGTGTTGTTTAGATACTCTATATAGTTTTTGAATTTTGACCCTGATGGATATATTCAGACAGGTAAAAAATCTTCCGCTGTGATTGAGGAATGACTGTTTCTCTTTCTATCTAGTTTTGCTTTAGATTTTTGCAGCTATATTTTTTTATTCAGATAATACTGAGTGCATTGTCTTCATGTGCATCGACTGTTTTATCACTATGACATGTCCTCTTTGTTTCTAGTGTTGCTTCTTGCTTTAAACACTCCTTTATCTGATAATAGAATTATATGGTGTTTTGTGTGTGTTTACATAGTATACATGTTCCGGTTTTCTTAATTTTAGATTTAATTCCTTGCACTAAAGGCATACCTCTTATATACAGTATATACTTGGGTTTTGTGTCCTCAACCAGACTGACAGTCTCAGTCTTTTAAGTGAAGTAGTTTACATTTAATGTAATTATTGATATATTTGACATTATAGTATCCATCTTGGTATTTGTTTTCTTGTTCACCTCCTTTTTTGTTAGTTTTTCTCAATTCTTAAATTCATTTGGATTAATCAATTATTTCTATTATTTGATTTTTTCATCTGTAGTTGGGTTTTTGTCAGCTCTACTTGTTTCAGACATTACACCAGAAATTATTAATCATTCAAATATTGTAATCTATTATAAATATTATCTTTACCATTTTCTTGCTAATACAAGAAACTTAGAACACTTTAACTCCTTTTTACCTTTTGTGTTATTATGTAGCTGGATTCTTGCACAGAGAGACAGGACACCAAGGCTTTTTGTCCAGGAAGAACTGCATTTATGCTGGCACGGGCTCAGTGGGCTAAGACTCCAAAAAAGTTGAGCCCTGAGTGCAGCAGGGTATAGCTTCATATTCACTTTCTACTTTGTCTCCCATATATGGTGATACATATCGTCTGATTGGACACAGTCCAATTACAAAGTCGTGTTAAAGCTATGCATATGTATATAGGAGTTGATTGGGCCACAGTGCCTTCCTGTGTTCTGAGAAGGCCTCCACCATAATCCTTAGGGAGGAGCTCTACCACAATTATTGTATGCAACTTAGTTCTAGATACATTTAAATTCCAAAAGACTTTACTATTATGATTTTTTTTTAACTCATGTATTTATCCTTTCTATTAACGTTCTTTCCTGAAATTCCATTTTTCTTTCCTGTACTGTTTTATTTTTCTCTTCTACTTGAAGAACATCTTTTAGAATTTATTTTTAGTTTCTGTTTTTTTAATTTTTTATTTAAATTCTAGTTAGTTAACATAACTCACAAACACACAGTAATATTAGTTTCAGGTGTGCAATCTAGTGATTCAATACTTTCACACAACACCGGGTGTTCAATATAAGCGTACATGTACTATTTCCTTTAATGCATGTTTGTTAGTCATGAATTACTTTAGCTCCTATTGGCTGAAGAAAATACTTTTATTTTACCTTTACTGCTGAACAATATTGTTGCAGGGAATGAAATTCTAGATTACCAGAATTTTTGAAAAAAAATTTAATATTTATTTATTTTTGAGAGAGACAGAGACAGAGCACGAGGTGTGGAGGGGCAGAGAGAGAGACACACACAGAATCAGAAGCAGGTTCCAGGCCAACACTGAGCTGTCAGCATAGAGCCTGACACAGGGCTCGAACTCAGGAACCACGAGATCATGACCTGAGCCAAAGTTGGATGCTTAACTGACTGAGCTGCCCAGGCACCCCTAGATTGCCACTTTTAATGTACTTTAAAGGCGACACTCAATTGCCTTTTGGAGTCATTGTTTCTGCTGATGGTTTGACTGTCAGTTGTTTTGTTGTTTCCTTAAAGGCAATGAGTCTGTCTTTCATCTTTGATGGCTTTTAAAATTTTCTCTTTGATTTTGATTTTCAACGGTGTTACTAGGCTATACCTGAATGTGGTTTTCTTGATATTTATTCCACTTGAAATCTAAAAGTCTTCTTGAATCTGTGGGTTCATATACTTAATTAGTTTTGGAAAATTCTCTGTCATTGTCACTTCAGATACAGCTTCTGTCCAACTTTATCTTTTTTCTCTTTTCTCCTTCTGGAAATTCAACATTTGTATACTGAGCCTTTAGCAGAGCCCTATATTATTCTGACATCCTTTTCATTTTGTGTTATGTTAACTTCTGTGCTTTGGTTTGGATATTTACTATTAACCTATCCTCCAGTTCACCAATCTTGTCTTCTAATCTTTCAAATCTACTAACAAAGACACCTAATGAGTTCTTGCTTTCAGATATATTTTTCAGTCCTGGAATTCCCACTTGATTCTTTATATGAATCCAGACTATGTGAGGGTAAATTCTTCATCTCTAAATAGATTATCTCCACTGTTTATTATTATTTTCCTCAACATACTGGTTTTTTTTATGTTCTTATCAGGTAATTAAAGTATTTGCATCATCTGTTGGTCTTGATTGTCTGTTTCTTTTCTTCACCTTCAGAAATGTGGTTCTCTCTTTTTTGGGCGTGTGTAGGAATTTTCAATTGCCTGATATCATGTACCAAACCAAAACCAAAACCAAAACCAAACAAAACTGTAAAGAATAAAATAATGTTATCTTTCTCTTGAGGTGTTTCCCTTATTCCTTGATAAGACAGATGAAGCAGTAGCTAATCAGCTTATTTTATTTTATTTTTTAAATTTTTTAAATGTTTATTTATTTTTGAGACAGAGAGATAGGAGCATGAGCGGGGCAGGGGTAGAGAGAGAGGGAGACACAGAATCTGAAACAGGCTCCAGGCTCTGAGCTGTCAGCACAGAGCCTGATGCAATGCGCCAACTCATGAACCCTGAAATCATTACTTGAGTCAAAGTCAGACGGTTAACAAAGTGAGCCATCCAAGTGCCTCTGAAGTTTATAATATATACACACACAAACAGTATAAAATTTTTAAAAGTTCTATATTTTGCTTCATCTTATAGCTAATCTATAAATATTTCTTTAGGCCCCTCTGCCAAAATATTTTTTTTTTCTGTTTTATTCAGTTTTCAAAGTAGAATTTGCCATTTATTTTCTTTTCTGAGTAGGATATGAATTAAGAAAGTTGGATTCTTTGGGGATAATGAAAAATATTCTTGGAAATGTTAAATTTATGGTGACATTGAAATTGACATGATACCAACAGGAAGCTGGAGATGTGGTACTTAGCAACAAAGTCAGCACTGAAGATATAAATCTGGTAGATACATGTGTAAACATGATAATTTAAATTATGATATTGGATGACATTTTCAAGTGAAAGAATATAGACAGAGAAGTAAAAGGATTCAAGGACCCTATTCCTCACTTTAGGGGTATTAAAAATAAATGGAAAAGTAAGCAAAGAGAACTGAAGCAGTTTAATTCAATACAGTATTAAAGAAAAACAAGAGAAGAGAGGCAGTGACAGTTTTACCAAAATACAATAAGTTGGTTCACTTCTATTTGAGGGGCAAAATTACATTATATTTAATTCTTAATAACATGTAGACATTTTATTCTACATCCTAATGCAAAATATACTTTGATGGTTGGGAAGTGAAAGTATTTCTATTTAGTTTAGTAATAGTTAGTTGATGTTTTCTTAGACTATATGTGTTTTACAGTAAGAAAAAGGAAAAAATTAAAAAAATACATTAGTATTTTTAATATGACATCCTTATATCTGTTATATTAGTCTTAAATAAATTATCAGATTGAACTAATTAATTAAACTAACAAATTCAATTAAAAATGATGATAGCAGATTTCTCTCCATACCATCTTTTACCATACAAAATCCTAAAAGCAAATTTTAATGTAAGCACTGATTTCATTGAGCAGAAAATATTCAAATATCAGATACCTCTTTACATGAATATTTTTTATAGAAGAAATAAAGTCAGATTATTGCAATATTACGTTTTTTTTTCACACAACACTCATATCTGATTTTAAAGATTTGTTTCCTATTGCCTGCAGTGTGTGACAGTTTTATCTTCTTCTTGTCTCTTTTATTTACAAGAGTGCAATTTTATTCTCCAAAGCTTAAATAGCCCTTATGGTTACATGGCTCTTTAATATATCAAGATCTAGATATATGTAGATTCAGAAACAACTATAAAATTATTAAAATATGACAACTTTCTAGAAGTTGCTAATAAATGTGTTCATTGTGAAACAGACGTATCACTAGGTATAATTAATTGCTTTAGGCTATGTTTAACCAGGTAAGTTTCTGATAATATAATGAAGCCTGAGAGATATGTGCCTGCATCCTGATTCTCAAGGATGACATGAGTGCATGGAGGCTCAAACTCATGAAATGTTAGATCATGACCTGAGCCGAAATCAGAT
Source organism: Crocuta crocuta (assembly GCF_008692635.1). NCBI lineage: Eukaryota > Metazoa > Chordata > Mammalia > Carnivora > Hyaenidae > Crocuta > Crocuta crocuta. Next base: position 1,608,108 of record NW_027527393.1, on the reverse strand, counting down.
GCTTAACTGACTGAGCGACCCAGGCAATCCCTACACTGAATTTTTCATGAACAAAATATATTACCTATACAACTATAGGTACTAGAGAAACTGAAGATCAAACAGGTCAGTCCTGTGTATCATATTATTGTAAATAAGCCATTTCATTGCTGAGTATATACACTGGGTTGGTTAATGACACTAATCCCTGTATTGGTCATAAGTACATGGTACGTAGTTTAGCAGAAAAGACACTGTGGAAATGACAAAATTCTAAACTCTAACAGGGAATTAAAGTTGCCTTAATATTTTACTACGTTTTTATCACTTCTTGCCAATATTTGTTCTGAAGAAGTCATTTATTTACAAAATGTATGGAAATAAATACACTTCTTTCACATATATAAAGACGACAGAATATTCTCCCTGATGCTATTTCTCTCTCAGCTTTAGCCTCACACAAACAGGCCCGCTCATACGGCCAAGCTATTTTTATTTTTATTTTTTTGGTATAGTGAGGAAAAAACAGTTTATATTCTGTAATCGAAGTATTATCAACAGTTTCAGGAGTCCCATTTTTGAGTTTTCATATATCTGTACATTTTTCAATCACCATTGCTTCCTTCTGGCACTGTATTACTTGAGGAATGTGAGGCAGTTGCAGAAGCTAAAGAATTAAATGGTATAAATACACCTTTCTCAAACCCTTTGAGTGGGAAAGGGAGGGAAAAATCTGGTACAGATAACTATATAACTCTGCCCTTTGAGGTTTTCCTTTAGATTATTTGTTAAAAGGAAATTATTAAATTTTCATGGGTTCTGTTGACTCTTGCCTTGGCTTATAAGATGAAAAGGAAATATTAACTACTTCATTTCCAAGGGATAGACACTACCTGCCTGTGTGCATTAGAAGAATTCTTAGTCATTTGTGTTACAACTGTCTTGAATTGCAGTGTTTTAGGATATGGCCTCACTGTAGTTTCAATGCCCATATCCAAGGTCAAGAGATCACAAGCTTTATTCTGTGCCTGCAGTTATCATGTGGAGCAGTGAGCACAATTACAGAACATTTGTGCATACAGCTTGGCTCAAATATATATAGGTAAACTCTGATCTGCTAAATCAATTTACTCAGCCAATATACCTAAATACCTGCCTACCAATTTATTTTTAGGGTCATTATTTAAAATTAAAATTATTACTGAAAAGTCATTCTAGTATGGACTTTATTTGAACAAAGTGGATTACAGCAGCGGGGATGTATGAATTGGGCAAGTGATTCAAGTCTTGAAAAGCAGGTATGGTTCTCTGGAACAGAGGAACTGAGTTTTAAGCAGCTGTCTTCTCTGTGTCCTTCCTAGTCACCTGAACAGTTTCTTTTCATGGGTCACGACAGCTTTCTGGAAAGGACTGCCTGCTGCCAAGAGTGTGGAGGACAGTGCTCGGCAAGAGTCACAAAAATGCCATCTACCAGCGCAGATTTGCAGACCTCAGTGAGGACTTGTCCAAATCCTGATCATAAAACCACAGGTTCCAGAAGCCTTGCTTCTATCTCATGCCATAACGTCACCCTCTTATTTTATCCTTCGTCATTTGCCATTCAACAAAATAATCAAGATTATTTGTACTGTATATAAAGCCATATCATTGTGAAATAATAAACACCCTTGAAAATGTTCAGAGTGCTTTGTGAAGTTCCTGTAAACCAGATTATTAATGCGTATTATCACTATCTCCATCCCCTACCCTCCAAGATATAAAAGCCCTGCAAGGGTATTTCCTGGCAGCTTTTTAGCTCTTTAACCTTTTAAAGCAGGTCATCATCTCTGGGTTTTAAAAATGTCAACATCTTTGCAGGGTTTTTCCGTTCTAATAAGGAAAGGCTACCGAACATTTTACAATCTGTCTTTAAAAGTTAATATGAAGAAGGGCAGGTTTGCAACTCTGTCAGGTGTCTATACAATATTTACTACTACTTTGAATGAATTATCTCATTTGGCTTATTTGCTAATAATTGCATTCCAATAGAAGAAAGATGCTGATTTTAGAGATCTAAAAATTACCGTATTTCAATAGTAAAAGCATTCATGTTAGAAACATAATGGTAATTTGCAAACAAAAGCAAACATAAACACCCTCACATGAGGAAAACATAAAAAAAAGAGAAAAAAAACCTAGGTGGAGAAGCTAATATTTTAAACCTCTCCTAGATTATTTTTGAAGATTTTATTCATTTATATAATTCATTAAATCCCTCTGGTAACAATTTTATTCAACTAAAATCCATTATCCATTAATCGTTTGAATTATTGCATTGCTCTTTGGGTCCAAGCAGGAAAATCTTTAGCAGAGTAATAAGCAAATGGGATGATTCCAAAAATTTTCAGGATTTTATCTCTAAAAAATTCCCATTATGCTTCAGAAATCTCTTCTCAGTCAATGTTTTAAAAGTACACGTATGGCCACTGCAATAATCATTATTTCACAATGGTTTTGCTTAACATGATAAAAGCACACTTTCCTAACAAGCTAAAACATATCTTTGATGGTAGAAAAGCGGAGATGCAGATGAGGACATCTTTGAATTTACCTTCATTCGAGGTGCATCTAAGTGACAAGAGCAGGGTGAGACTCTGACTTATTTAGGAAGAGGCTTGTTAACACACTACTGATGACTCAGGCAAATCAGATGGCAAATTACCTTTGAGAGGTCCCCAGCCTCCAAATAGAAGCAGATAACAAACACATTCCAGGTAACCCAGAGGACTAGCCAGACAGCATACTGCAGAAAAGCAAGAGAGAAATAACATATATTAATTTTGAATCAGTTGAGTAAGATTTAAACAGAACTTAAACTTCTGAACACTCAAATCTTGAGATTAATGGAAAATGTTAGATATTGCTTCTAAAAGACAGGATGAGATGTACATATATCTTTCTGATGATTTTTTTTTTTTTCTCACTGTTGTGGTCTCATAGTAGCCCAAACTTGCTTAGGGATAACTTTTAGGCTCTCATACAAAAGATATAGTAGCCCATATTTATGTTTTAAGGTGGGATTATTATGTTTTACAGACATCTAAAAAATTGGATGCTCCAATAGATATATCAAATAGAAACCATCAAAAATAAACTCCTGCATGCCTGGATGATTCAGTCGGTTAAGCCTCTGACTCCTGGTTTCGGGATCAGGTCATGATCTCGTGGTTGGTGGGTTCAAGCCCCACATGCTTTCTTTCTCCCTCAAAATAAATAAGTAAACAAATTTAAAAAAAAAAAAGAAACTCCTATCTTCCGTTAGCAAAATTAACCCCATGCTTGATAATGTACAACCTTATATAAGTTATCTGGTGTCATCTTCAACTCAGTCCCCATGCCTCTCTACCACCTGTGGTTTCTTCCTTTCCTTTCTCTCTTCACTTTCTTCTTTTACTCTCTGATAATCTCCCATTACAGTGACCATTGAGTTATTACCTCTAATTTTACTCTGCTGACTATTCAGTGTGCTTTCCTCACTGATGACAACTTTTTCTTACCAAGATATATTTTTGAGCATTTGGTCAACTAAAATGTATTAACTGCCTAAAGGGCAACATGCTAGAAGGACACTGAGGATACAAAGACCAATGATAAATTCTCCCTGAATTCAAGTCGATTGATGGAGACAGATAAGGAAAGAGATAATTATAATATAAGAATCATAAAAAGATGTATAGTATGAGCACAAGGAAGATGGGAAGTATATAAACTATCTTAAGAAAAAATAGTCCCATAAAGCTTAATGGAAGAGGTGAAACAAGCTAATTTGTAGACTTTTTGAAATAAAAAGTTTGAAATAAAAATGTTATAAGTGGTCTGATGAAAAGTGCTGTAAACAAACAGCAGGTGTGAACTATACAGAATACGAGGAGAGGGTATCATGTCATTTTTCTGCTCAATAATATACACATGATCCCCATTGTTTACATGATATGTTCCAAAATTTTCATTTCATTGTTCAAGAACCTCCATGATCTTGTACCATTTTATTTTTTTCAGACATGTTTTGGTTTATCTCTTAAATTGTTATGGATTACAGACACATGAGATTACTCACAGTTCAATGTACACAGAAAGCTATTTCTCACTTCTGTGTCATTTTGTGTATTATTCATCTACTCTTTAATAATTTTTTTTCTTCCCTAGGTATTTTTTTACCACTTATCAATATTTTGTTTTCCACCCTATTAATATTTTGTTTTTCACCAAAAAACAACTTAAATATCACTTCCCGAGTTACAACCAATCAGAATTGACTTGGTCTTGCTTAGTGCTCCAAAGAGATCTTGCTTGAGTTAATTTCATTCCGAATGTCTTCTAATTATATGTATATTTTCCTCTAATGCCCAGTAAGCTCCTTGAGAAAAGAGGATTTGAAATGTATGTTTATACCCCTAAGTTTTTTACTTTGTACTTTGCATAAAATAGGTATATCAATGAAAGAACAAGAAAATTTTACTAGTTTCAGATGGAGAAACCATTCTCCCCTCTCGACCTAATTTTTATGGAAATACTATGACCATATACGTAATGTGAGGAATAAGAGCCCTACATGGTGAGTTTGTGTAATAATAAATAGCAACTCAGCTATTTTCTTAGTGATGGATTTACCTAACTGCTGAATATGTACATTGTTCAGCAATAAAGTAAGAGCAATAAACTAAATGGTCTAAGACAAAAGAAGGAGTTTGAGAGTCTGTATGAGTTGAGAGTTGGGGACTAGAAATAGGGTCTGGAAGCTGAACAGGCTGTGGCAAGGAACTTATCTAAAACAGAACCCTAATGAATACCTTAGCTTGCTCAGCATTCCAAAGTGTAAATTCATCTCACAATTTAAAATGAAAACTAAAAATCTAGATTTATTTGACTCTTTGACCGATTGGGATCTACGTTTTAGATACACAATGAAGCGTTGGGTCATGCTCTAAAGGTAGTAAGGTCAGAAAAAAAATAAAAGTGTCTATAGTTTCTAGTGACTTAAGTGACTAAAGAGAAAAAAAGAATGACTGATTAAAGTGTTTTATCCTGTCCTTTGTTCATGCTGATACACTTTCGCCACCTTATTTATAATGAGAAGTTTAATAAGCAAAAGTAGCAGAATAAGTGAAATATTTGGTAAGAATTTATGAAACATACTATATTACATATACTAAACATTTCTGTAAAAATTTGTGATTGGTAGGCAGACATCTTCACAGGGCATTAAAGAATGCCAATGCTGTAGGTTTTCAATTGAAATTATATTTTAAGATCTTTAAATGCTGTTAAGGTTATGTGCATCCATGAGGTATTCATGTCATAGTCACTACTTCAATATTATATGATGAATATACAATCAGAATTTGGATTTTTCATCCAGATTAATTTAGACATAATTTATAATTACCTTAACTAAGCTTGGTTTAAAAAATCAAGCTGAAAAATGTATGTTTTAGTCACCAAAATTAATAATTTTATGAAGGAGAGGTAAGATAATGGGTCACAAGCAAATGAAGAGCACAGAGAGATTAAGACCTTAGGACCTAAAGTCAAACTCTGTCACTTGGGACCTCTGTGTCTATTTTCAAGTCTAATGTTCTCAGTATACTTTAGATTACTTAAATGTAAAATAGCCTAAGTAATAGTAGTAAACACACATGATTTATATACAGATGGAATGACAAGGTATTTGAAAATAGTCTATATTTGAGTTCTCACTAACGTGTTGCAATTTTATTATTATATTACTACTTCTTTTAAAATTTGTTTTTATGTTATTTATATTCATTTATATTTATTTTTATATTAGTTACATTTATTTATTTTTTATTTATTTTTATTTAGAGCAATAGAGAGCAGGCATGCTGGAGAGAGGCAGAGAGTAGGAGAGGGAATCCCAAGCAGACTCCACGATGTCAGCACAGAGCCCGATGGGGGGCTCAATCTCATGAACCTTTAGAGCATGACCTGATCCTAAATGAAAAGTTGGACACTTAACTGATGACCTGCCCAGGCACTTCAACCACTTCTTCTTTATATAATATAGCAGAAATCCCCATTTTTTAAATCTCCTTAACAAATTGAAAATACACTTTCCTCATTAATGTAAAACATCCTTCTGTCTGATTGAACTTGCAATAGAGACTTGTTTTCCTGAATATTCTTTTCTGGAATATTATTTTTTGATACATTAATGCTAATATTGATATATCAATGTTACTTTATGAAATAATTTCATTTGATTTCAGTAAAACTATAATTATTTATAACTTAGCACCCTACATAATTATAAAGCATTCTATATCTTGTTTTATGTGCTGTTTTATAGTATTTATCAGTAACAATAATAACTTTTCTCTCAGAAGAATTTAGAAGGATATGTCTAGATGCAACATAACAAAAATTCTGTCTATATCTTTGCACTTACTTGTATCATTTTCATTTCATCCTATACTTCATTACAAACCAGTTAGTTTCACAGTGGACTCTACATCATTAAAGATTTACAAAAGAGAATTATCACCTTTAGTGGTACAGCACCTTTAATAAATATAGAAACTCACACTACGCTATAGGGCGTAATCCCTGTATTATTCCAAAGGCAAGGCTTTATCACGTTTAACTTTACTCATTAGCTTTCTCTCATTTAACTTCTACCCTCTTTTCTTCATTTTCCTCTTTTTGTTTATGTTTCATACTTGTTTTTCTCATTTTAGTAGCTGGCATTTGCCTGAACCAAATCTTCTCCATTGAATTTTGTCTTATTTCTTAAATATAGATTTGGCATTCCCTTGTAATTTGGCCAATGAATGATTCTTGTCAATTAAACCCGATCTTTCACACCGGTCTTAAAATTACTCATCATAATTATTTAAGGTATGAATATCTCTACTAACTTCTTCCCAGTTGCTACAGCTATGGTTGATGTGATATAATTGACAATTGCTCAGTTTGAATATAATTGAAAATGATGTCCTGCCCAGGAGAGATAATCTAACAGGATAACAAAGTATCACACTTGCCAGATATCACCTTCCTTGTAGTTTTCTGCTATAAAAATTAATTTTTCTTTAGCCTCTTCTTTTCTTGTGGAAAAAAAAATCTGGTATTTTATGTTTCAGGTAAAAAAAAAAAAACTATGAGATATCTGTGGTAATAGAAAAATTCTATTGTATGATGAAATTCATTCTTAAAGGGCTGATTTCTGTAGCACTAAGTGGACCATTTGAGAGGCTGATTTAACTTGAATCTCCAGCTAAATGGTAAAAACCATCTGCTGAAAAGTAATTGAATCATCACGGTTTCCCTGTTGTATTTGCGACTATAATGATGAAATCAAATTAGCTGTAGAAGATAAAAATTAGTTAAGGCTGTCAATCATGATAGGCCAAAATATTGGCCAGATCCAGAGCCACGGTGCTATTATATGCCATGGTTATATAATACTTAGAAAGGTAGAGCCTCAGACAAAAAGGATCATAAACATTTTATTGGAAAATAATGAGCCACACCTAATGGCACTGTCAGGGCTTTTCCCTCCCTCTCTTGCATTAGAGCTTTCTAAATTAAAGTCTGCATTCTTTTTTGAACTATAAAGTGTATTTGACACACATAAAGCATATGGATTTTAACATTAGTTTTTCAGGTTTTTACATACACACATAAACAAATACAACTTTTTCCATAAATAAATTATTTTGTGGAAAGCTGTGATCTTTATGGCATTGTATTTGCAAAACAATTTCTTCTCCAAAAATTCTGGGGAAAGGAGGCAATTATTTAAGACAAAAGGATTTTCTTATCTTTTTCACTAATTCACAATGATTCTAAAATCAATCTCAGGAAAAAAAGAGTTGCCCATTAAAGTTCAGAAGCAAGCATTCCTTGAAATGGAGAGTTAAATTTATGATTTATGTGGCTTTCTAATTCTTATTTCTTTTTCTTTTATTATTTCTTTCCTTTATTTCTTTTTCTTATATGTCTGGACAGAGTTAAAACTTATTGGGATATTATATGAGTAAAGAATATTGCAACTTTTCAAAAGAAATATTTCTGTGTTTATTTAGGCATTTTTTTTAAATGAGAAGATTTTTCATGCAAAATGTTACTGGCCAAAACACTGAATAATTACACTCTAATTAGGTAATTTTATACTTTAAAAAGTTTTATATATGAAAATAATTTTGCTTAGCCTCTTGAAGAGCATCTTTCTTGCAAACTATTTCATTGTTTTCTTTCTTTCCTACTCTTCCTCTCTTCCTTCAACATATGTAGGTTACAGTTGAATTGTGAACTCCTTGAGGGCAGAGACTATTTTTTGTTTACCACAAATATAGCTGGTATAGCATGTACATGTATAGAGGAGAGGGAGGGAGGAAGAGAGAAAAAGAATGTGTGTACAAACATATGTGAATGAAGTAAATTACATTAGTGACTCTCTTTTAAAAATTACAATTTAGAAAACTATTATTCAGTAATATTACCATAAAAATTAGAAGATGAAGAAGGAGAGTAGTACAAATCAATCTCTGGCCACATGATGCTCTAAGTGCTTAATTGGAAAAGGAGTTGGGTCAGTATATCAGTTCACATTTATTAAGCACCAGCTGGATGCAAGTGATTATAATATATGCTGTAGAGAAACATTACAAGGATATAACTAAGTCAATCCTCTAAAATGATTTTTATTTATCACTGATATACAATGGATATGATCTATGGGAATGTTTTCAGTAATGATTACTTTTAGTAGGAAGCAAAACTCTACCAGCTCACCAACATTACTGATATGATACTGCTAATATAAAAGAAATAACGTAATCCATTCTGATAAACTGTGTTAGAAGCATTATATTAGTAAATCATATCTTAAAAACAACTCCTTTAAGCAAGGGTTTAGACTTATTAACAATCAGATGTTTTAATAAATATAAATGTATACCAATAAAATAAATATCCTTGGTCAAAATGATTAGACTATATTCATCTTTTCTTCAAAGTTAATTACACTTTAGCTTAATGTTATCATCTTCAATAGCAGTATCATTTAATCTGCTTAGGTATACTCATCAATTCCTCATCCATTGTTATGATTAAAAAAAAAAAAGCAAAAGTGGCTCACAGAAAGGAGCTTATTTCCTAATTCTTGATCATTTTATGACCAGTAATGAGCTGCTTTATGATTTAAATTCTGTCTTCTAATAAAAAAAATCCTGTTATATCTATGCTATGCTATAAAAACTTGCCCCTTAAGAGAAATATCTACATAAAAATGCACTGTTATTAGGACTTCTAGTTTGACAGGGATGAAGGATCAGTTAATCAGCTAGAACTGGACAGAAATCCAATTCTAATCCTACATCATGCAGCAGATCACAGATGAAGGTAGATTTCCACCTTCTCATTTTTTACCAATGCTGATATCATATGATTAAACTTCCTTGTGATTTTATATTTACTTAGATGTTTTAAAGATTGCATAACTTTTAGTTCATTCTAAAATAAGATTTATTATGCTTCTCTTCCAATTACAGAAATTTCTTATTGTAGAAAACAGAAAAGAGAAATTTGGAAAATACCATACTTAGACATAATCACTGGTATCATATGTGTTTAAATTAAATAGGGATCTTGCTCTATATCATTACTTCATTTTTTCCACTTGATTAAAAAGTCACCTTGAGTATTCTCCAACATAGATGTCAATTCAATGATAAACTATGAGTTATTTAACTAATTCTCTATTAATTAACATTTTTGTTCTTCTCTTATTCTATTTTGATCAATTCCTATGAATTTTGATTTTCTTTAAAATGTTTAGTGTAGTTTGACATATTAATAAATCATACCTGAAAATATTTCGCTTACACGGACTATTTCTAAGATAGACTATAAATGTTAGAATGTCCAATGGGCATTATTTTAATGAACATATAAACTGGCTATTAAATTTTATGCTACTCCAAATAAAAGCAGTATCCCCAAAGGTATTCTATTCTTCTTGAAGCAAAAAGTAGAAAATAATTCCCTTTGATTGAAAAAAAAAAACAATAATACTCACTTAGTATGAAGACATCTATATATGATGAATTTTAACTCATAAAATATTTCATAAAGTGATATGTGCAGCTATGAAACTACGAGAATTCCTTTAAAAAACATTTTGATACTGAATAAAAATCAATCAAGCTATATAGGAAAGTTCTAATTGATGTGTGCAAATAAGAGATTTACAAATCTAATATAATTGTTAAAGAAGCCACAGAAAACTAATATACCCACCCAACTAGTCTCTCCTCCAAAAACCTCCCTGTCAATGAAATGTAATCCTGGAGAGTATAATGTCTAATACTTGTGAATATATGCAATTACCTTCAAAATTGAGATCTACTCCCTTTGGGCAATTATATCACTGCTTCAGAAACTGTCCACTATTATTGTTTGAATATCATGCAAACAGAAATATCTTTTTTTGAAAAAAAGTGTTTTGTCTCATAATTGCTGTGAAAGTCTATGATAGAAAGTGAGGTACTCTTGTTTTATGAGTCTCAAGCACTTCTTACTGTATTTCCAATATTCTAACAATATAAGGCTGTTTCATTGTTTTTAGAACTTATTTCATAAAGTTCTAGGATACAGAAATCAATAAATTTAGAGTCCTGAATATTGCCAGACTTGTAAAAAATGTCAAAATGAGTTAAGTACCTAGAAAAAGATATAATTTCAAGTAGCTTTTTATTGCAACTAACTTTGAAGGCAAAGAAAGAGAAAAATAAGGAATAATCATTATTAATATGGTGGGCTGATAATTTTTAGTTGGGAAAATGCATAACATGATACTAAAAGTATTTAAAATTCTAATAAACAAACAAGCAGTCCTAAATTTATCAGCCATCATAGTTGCCTTGAAAATTTGGAGAGGTGTTAAATTGTTGATTACTTAATATCTGCCGACACAGTATTTTTACCAAATATTCCTTTGTATCACTTTTTAGCAAACATTTTAACACACAGAAAATACTGTGACATCTGACTGACCCAGTGGATTATGTGGAAAGCTTTATTTTAGCGATATGCATACATTCTTATGACCATTTTGACCACTTTGAAGGATCTATTACTTTAATTCACTAATATATCCTACAATGCCTAAGAATGTTGAATCCTCTTTTCTTCTCACAAATAATTAATTTAAAGAAGATGTATTCTTATACATATATTGAATTACATAGCCTTCCAACTGTGCTTCATGAAAGAATTCATGGCACGCAAGGACAATGATGCTATTTGTAAGGCATGCTAATGTAAATAAAGGACAGAGCTTGCTGCTGCAATGATTGATTCAGGGGCTCTGGCCACCCCAGGTTCCTGAAGGACTCTATATGCCAATGCTATTTGCAATGTATTAGCTATGACACTACTGGGAAGTTCTGCTCAGAAAAACATATATGGGGCACCCAGGTGGCTCAGTTGGTTAAGCATCCAACTTCAGCTTGGGTCATGATCTTATAGTTTGTGAGTTTGAGCCCCACGTCGTCGGGCTCTTTGCTGACAGCTCAGAACCTGAAGCCTGCTTCAGATTCTGTGTCTCCCTCTTTCTGCTCTCAAAATGAATAAATGTCTCAAAAAAAAATGTTAAAAAAAATTAAAAACCATATAATGCACAATTTCTTTTTTAAAAAAATACACTTGCTTATGTATAAAAAATAAAGTCTGCCTGTTCAACCTGATCAACACGATAGCTAGTTCTACACAAGTCTTTATATTCTATATAGTCACCTAAAGGATATTTCGAAATATCACATAGCTGACTCACTGTGTGACAATTGTAGCTAACATGGACAAATCAAAGAGGCAATGTCCAACTAAGTGGCCACATATAAGCATAAATATATATTTCTCCTAAGGCCTGCTAAACTAGGTGCTTGGTAGTTTTTATATTGTAAATATTTGTTTGAAGAGTGAAGTTCCAAACTTACATATGTTAAGGAACGTTAAAACTATAGAGTATTTTTTCCAACCTAGAAGTACTTTTCCCTTTCTTTTTTTAATTTGGTAAACAACTTTTCATTTACTATCTCAAAAGCAGGGCTCAAATCCATTACCTTCAGAAATATGCTGGTAAGATGGGTAAAAATTAAAAGCAAAATGAAAAACAACTATTTCAATTAGGAATGCTTTTGGCTGCAAGTAACATAGTGAACTGCAGGTGGTCTAAATATCAGTTGTTGTTTTTTAAGTATTTTCTCATATATGAAGTCTGGAGTGGGCTACTGTTGACTCAGTGGCTCAGAGTTGCCATGGCTCTAGATCTATACTGCTGGATTTTTCTTTCAAATCCTCACACACCCTGCAGGCAGAAACCAAAATAAGTAAAACATTTCAGACCATCCATAGAGGAAGAGTATGGATTACGTGAAGCATCTTACAAACCATCTATAAGATGAGGGACATACAAAGAGGAAAATTATCATACTTAGTGTTAGATTTCTCATTGGAAAATGTAAAACATCTGTGTTTTGAGAAAGAAGAAAAAACATTATGGAGAATATTAAAAAATATGAAAATAAAGAAAATGGGAAATTTTAAAGTATCATAAGGAAAAAGTTAACGACATGTTCAAAATTTACATAAATATACCTCGGTAAGATGTGGTAGATGTGTGGTGGTTGACAAAGTTGATTGAGTAAACATAGTCTATATATTTTTTCCTTTGGACTTGGAAACATGGTCTCTTTCAACCAGAAAGGTATTAATATCTTCGCTTTTCTGTCCCCCTAGCATTCATCTCAAATTGAAAGCAATTCGAATAGTAAGGTAAACAGCCTTCTAAAATATGTAGATTTTCCCAATTATAGGATATGGTAAATCTATCAAATGGCCTTTAAAAATGGTTACTTGCTGTTTGTTTTAAAGTTTATTTATTTTTGAGAGAGAGGGTGAGTGAGGGATGGGGAGAGAGAGAGACTGGGGGACTGAGGATTCAAAGCCGTCTGACAGCAGAAAGGACAACACAGGACTCCAACTCACAAACCATGAGGTCATGGCCTGAGCTGAAGGCAGATGCTTAACCAACTGAGCCATGCGGGTTCTCTGAGCTGTGTTGTTTTAGAAACATCCAAACCAGGGACGCCTGGAGGGCTAAGTCCATTAAGCATCAGACTCTCATGATCTTATGTTTTGTGAGTTCAAGCTCTATGTCAGGCTCTGCACTTACAGTGTGGAGCCTGCTTGGGATTCTCTGACTCTCTCTCTCTCCCTCTACCTCTCTCTCTCTCCCTCCCTCTNATATATATATATATATATACATATATACACACACATTTTTCTTTTAAGCTGACACATTAAGGAAGCTTCATAGCTTCATTCCTCTTAGGTGTCTTCTAAGACATTAGATTTATTTATTTTTTATTGAAGTGTAATTGACATACAATGTTACATTAGTTTCAGGTGTACAAGATAGTGAGTGGACAACTTTAAGTTGTGCTATATACACCACAAGTGTAGCTACTATCTGTCACCATACAATGCTATTATAGAACCATTGACTATATTCCCTATCCATTCCTTTGATCCCCATGACTTACTCATTCCACAACTGGAAGCCTGTATCTGCCACTTCCCTTGACCCATTTTGCCCACCTCACTCCTCCCATCTCCTCTGTTCTCTGCACTTATAGGTCTGTTTCTGTTTTTAGCTTTGTTTGTTCATTTGCTTTGTGTTCTAGGTCCCACATATAAGAGAGATCATGTGGTATTTGTTTTTGTACGACATTAGATTTTAAGTGTGAGCTAATCATCAAGTTCTCCCAAACATTTAAAATTGCTCCAACAATAAAATTTCCTAACTTGCTTTTGGATAAGATTTCCATCAAAAGTTCTACTGGGTACATTTTTGTGTGTGTGCCAACATAAATGACAGGATAGACATTTAACAATATTTCATGTGATGTGTGTCTCCCAAATAGCTGTCTTCTTGGTTGAATACTGTCAATAGTAAAATCTTAGTCATACCACATCTGATGAATACGGCTTGGTATGCTGGTATTTTGTACTAAAGAGTTCTGATGTGCTAAGAAGCCCAGAGAACCACATATTCAAGTTTAAATGTTCTTTAGTGATTGACAAGAAAACTTAAAATCACCAAATTTTTAATTAATTAAATATCTGTACTTAAAGGTACACTACATAAGAAGGAAACATTGAATGTAGAAAGCTTACCCACAGAGGAGTTAAAATAAATTATCACAGAACACAGGAACTATGGATTATATCAATTTAAAAGGAAAAATCTCTTAAAGCACTTAGTACAATTCAAACCACAAATGAGTTTTAAATGATGTGTCTTTTTGGCTATGTATTTATATTCTGAAAATAGTACCAGCATGCAATAAAAATGTCCTTTTGAGGACATTTCTAGCTGTTGAGGACAAAGAGGTAAAGTTAAAGGTTTCCTTTCAGCATTAAGGTCTTTGGTTTTAAGTGCAAACTTTGATTGATCTGTGAAATGCTAATCAAAAAATGTATTTGAAAAATCAATCTAGCATTTTTCTTAAATTCATTTTTATTTCTGATTTTAATAGTGGTAGGCAAAATGGTGTCCACAAATATGTCTTATCCTAACCCCCAGAATGTGTGAATATGGTGATCTATTACTCCTGTGATTGTGTTATGACATAGGCAAAGCTTCCTTCAAATGGGATAATTACATAGGTGGGCCTCTTCTAATCGCATGAGTCTTTTAAAACAGATAATTTCTTTTATGATTGGTGTCAGTAGCGGACCTGAGAGAGATTTGAAGCATATGAAGAATTTCAGGTACCTTGCTAGTTTTGGGGATGGGGGAATCCTCTTGAGAAGGAATGTGGGTAGCCTCTCGAAAAGCTGAAAATAGTCTCCAGCCAACACCCAGCAAGGAAACATGGATCTCACTCCTATAACCAAATGAAACTGAATTCTGCTAACAGCCTAGATGATCTGGAAACAGACTGTATGTGAGCAGGCCTAGCATAGTCACTCTCTTGATTTCTGTCTCATTCAACTCTAAGCAAGGTATTCAATCAAGCCCATCTGGACTTCTACCTACAGAACCGTGAGAGAATAAATGGGTGTTATTTTAAGCCTCTAAGTTTGTGGTAATTTGTGATGCAACAATAGGAAACTAATTCTTTAATATTGAAGTTTTCCATTTTTAAAGGGATTTTTAACTCTCAAATAATTTCCCATAAGGACCACGTGCTATAAATACATTATGGTTTTGGTACACTGGATTTAATAAAATGTTTTGGACTGGCTTTGGTATATGTATTTTCTTCTGAATTCGAAGACAGTTTGATAGAGTACATTGATGCGCCTGTACAGATTTCTAGAAACATAGTTGTTAATATTATTTACTTAAATTAGATAATTAATAGAAAGATACATCTAGGGGCACCTGGGTGGCCCAGTTGGTTAAGTGTCCAACTTTGGCTCAGCTCATGATCTCACCGTTTGTGGGTTCGAGCCCTGCATTGGGCTCTGTGCTGACAGCTAGCTCAGAGCCTGGAGCCTGCTTCGGATTCTGTGTCTCCCTCTCTCTCTGACCCTCCTCTGCTCATGCTGTATCTCTCTCTCTCTCTCTCTCACAGAAATAAAGAAAACATTTAAAAAAAAAAAAGGAAAGATACATCTAAAAGTTAGGAGAGCTGGATTTAAATTTAAACTCCAGAATGAATCTACCTCTATAATCTGAAAAATATTGGGATTTTTATCTGCTTTTGAAACTAACATTCCTGGATGAATGCAAAGTGATTTTATTGTTATTTTTCTGGAGAAGCACATCCTTTCTCACATAACAAGCCTTAGAGCTGCAGTGCCCATGGGCTAGTCCAACAATGGCAATAGCAAGAAACAGAACGTTTCACTCCTTATGTCAGCCACTTAGACAGTCAATCATTTTTATTGGAAATAATGATTGCAGAGTGGTATCAACCAAAAGTATTAGCAGTAGCAATCACTTTTTGTATTATTATACAAGAACCCTTTTATAAAGAAAAGCAAAGAATATCAGGCCTTTGAATGACCATCAAGTAGACACATTATTTGCAAGATTGATGCTATTTGATCAAATGTGTTGTCAGTGCATAAAACCTTGGAAATTATGTTAAAAAATAATGCTCCCAAATGTATACATTTTAATGTACATTTAGTACTAAAATGACCTTCGGATGAGAACTTAATATATATTATTTTTCCCAAAAGTTGAAAAGAAAGTCATATAATGATGATCTATAAGCACTAATAATGGATAGTTATGTTTCATTAAATATATTTGTTTCTTCTCATCTTTATTTTGTCTCTGTTTCTGTTTCTGTTTGTTTGTGTTTAAATCATCCTAAGTCTAACATTACTAATTCCCAGTTTAAACATTGGATTCAATGATAAAAAGTTTAGGGGCATCTGGGTGGCTCAATTAGTTAAGCATCTGACTCTTGATTTTGGCTCAGGTCTAGTTTCATGGTTCATGAGATCAAGCCCTGCATTAGGCTCAGTGCTGTCAGTGCAGAACCTGCTTGGGATTCTCTCTTTCTGTCTCTCTCTCTCTCTCTCTCCCCTCCCCTTACACTCTCTCTCTCTCTTTCTCTCTCTCTCAAATGAGCATTTGTTTGGAAAGAATAAAAGGTTTAAAAACTATCTTCCTCTTAAAAATGTTTTCTCCTACTCAAGGGTAAAATTGAGTCAAGCCAAATAATCATTAAAAAAGCAAATTCTATACTTAGCTCTAAAAATCGTTATTACATCTTTATTTTTATGCAAGTCCAAGGCTATTTCGCCCAGGTGTTTAGAGTTCTCTGCTTATGAAACCATGTCCTTGGGTTAGATGCCATGTAAAATCCTCAGGGTCTTTCCTGCTCCTGTCTAACAGAACATTAGAAACACATGTCCACTAGTGCAAGGCAACAAGGTGTTTTAAGGTAAGAATATAACAAACAGTGAAAATACACCCAACAACTTGTAAAATCTTGGGCCGTATTTCTTACTGGTGCATAGTGTCAAAAGCATGTAAAAATGGTGTTTTCCCTAACAGATTCTACTTGTAAGTGGAAAAAAAATTAGCAACATACTTCAATACAAACATTTCTGTATAAAATTTCAGTGTGACAGACACATATTTGTGAGACATAAAATTCAAACAAAGCATTCTAGAACTCAGGCTGTAGTGGATGCTGTGAGCACTGCCCAAGTGCCTCTTTAGGATGGAGGCACTAATCATTTTCCAACTGTCAGAAGAGTTGCCTGTTGATAGCTCACAGCCAAGTCCCATCTCAGGAATTACCCTCTGCCAAAGTGAGCCGCCTTGCTTATAATTATCCTCACCTCCAGCAGCAAACCTCATCTTATGGATGGTTGATGCTAATGTACAAAGCTCCTAGACCCTTGTCTCAATTTGGGACATTTATGAAAAACTGGCCCAGCTTCAGACCTTTACAGGGGATCAGCTGAGGCTTCTGTTGCTGCTGTGTTGCAGTTCAACTTCCCCTTCTGACTGTCTCACTCCCTTCACTCCATTACACATATTGTTCCTGAAAGCACTCCCTGTCAATGACCCACATGTGAATCTCCACTTCAGAATTTACTATCAGAGGAACTTAGCAACTACAGAAAATTGGAGCAGTCCTGGAAAGCAGATGTTCAAGAGTTTTTCTTTTTTAAATATATTTTTAAGTTTTTTATTTATTTCTGAGAGAGAGAGACAACATGAGCAGGGGAGGGTCAGAGAGAGAGGGAGACACAGAATCTGAAACAGGCTCCAGGCTCATAGCTAGCTGTCAGCACAGAGCCCGATGCGGGGCTCAAACCCACAAATGGTGATATCATGACCTGAGCCAAAGTTGGACACTTAACCGACTGAGCCACCCAGTCACCCCTCAAGGGGGGTTTTTAATCTCCACCACTTCCCAATGACTGGCAATGAAAACCTTACCACTGGAATAGATGGCGTAATGATAGTTCTTGGCATAGATAGTAACATTGAAACTATTAACAATTTTCCTATCAGTAAACTAGGATGCTTATTTTACGATAGCTGAATAACTCAGTGCCAGCAACAGAGCAACACTGAGCCCCTAGGGTGGTACCACTTTTTGAGGAGACCAACAGCCAGTCTGTAAAAGTGGTTACATTAGATCCCTTCTACTGTAAAATTGGGAGTGATTCATCTGGGCAGAAATTGAGATATGTGTTTTGAATATGCGTTGTCTTTCCTGCTTATAGGCTTTAAAAGAACTGAGGGCTTAGAGAATGTTTGGTTCACCAACATAACACAAGATACCATAAAATCCTGCATTGGTATAAAGGACTCACTTCGTAGTTAAAGAAGGGGAGAATTCAACACACGTCTATGAGATCTATCGCTCCCATGGAACCTAGAAGCTGTCAGTCTGACAAAACCATGTGACTTTTGATTGTGCAGATGAGGTTTTATCTTGGAGATGATACTCTGTAAAGCTAGATGTCTTGCTCCAGGATAGAGCAAATGACTTACATGAATGACTATTAGATGGTGCTGGGTCTCCTATAGGTAGAATACATGGGTTTAGGGTGGAGCAATGAAAGCAAGAGAAGCACTACTTAGCATCACTGCCAGTGATGAATTCAGGGAATCTCATTCCTATCCTCACAAATTAGCCTCTATGGATTTAGAAGTCCTGAAGTGTAGGAAATGCTTCCACAAGGGGGTAAAGCAAGAGTCCCACTTAATTTAAGTTATGCTGCTATCCAGTCACTTGAGACTCTTTGATCCAAGAGACTATAGTCAAAAAAAGGGGTCATCATCCTGGAAGGCATAATGGACCTTGCCTATCAGTGAGATCAGGGAAGAATATGTTTGGCATCCAGGTGAAACAGTGGGGCATCTTTTGCTAACCTTCCACTTAGTTTTGATGGCAACACAACAGAAGAGTAGCCACAACTTGACAAGCTTGAAGAACAGTTACTTGGACTCTTTAGGGTTGAAGGTCTGGATTATCTCAGTAGGTAAACTGCCTAAACAGGTAATTGAAGGTCCACAGAATACAGATAGAATGGATAGTACAGGATGGAAACAATGTGCATTAATTGTTGTCCCAGGATCAACTGCAGCACTGGGCAGCTTTTTCCAATAATATTGTAAGCCCACCTTGTGAAAGAAACCAACTACTAACCTCAAGGGGCTGTTTCCTTGTGGACCACAAGTTAGGAACTGAAGAGTATCCTTCAGTGTGCCACTCAGGTCTCCCCTTTAGCATTAAGCATGTTTTCTTCCAGTGCTGATTGCCTCTCAAGGGATTGTCCCTGGCCAAAGGGAGTTGCCTCACTCAAGGTCATGTCCTGCTTCTGCAGGCAGCCTACAACCAATGGCAGGTCCATGGAGAAATACAAAGTCCTGCCCACCATTCCCCCAGTTTGGGACATATACGAAAGATCATCATGGCCTTAGAGAGTTCCGTAACACCAAATGATCCCTGTGCTGCAACTGCACTGCAGTTCCAATTTTTCATTCGCCCAATTCTGTTTTTGTTCTTAAGAACATACTGTAATAAATGTGCTGCATGTAAATCTTTGTCTCAGAGTTAGCATCCCAGGATAGCTGACCTATATGTGGAAATCATTACAGGCCATACCAAAGAGAAAGCTCCCTGAATTTATTCAGCAAAAAAATAAGATTTCATAAATCACTTTGCTGAAAATACCATAAACATAAAGAAATCCTAATAGCACCATAAGAAATAAGAAAGAACAAGGCTCAATTACGTGTGAAAATTTATACACTAGGATCATATCTGAAACACACTATTATTGTACAGATGCATTACAGGTTAAAAAAACACAAATAGGTTATAGCTATTTTAAGTCCCAATGTCCAATAATATATTAATAATGTCTATGCCACAACCTCAATAAAGCTGACCCCTAGAGTGTAGTACATATGGAGTATTCCTAAATAATATATTCATGCATTCACTTCTGGCTTCTTCAGCTGGGTCTTCCTTTCCGTTTAGGTTGTTTTTACCTTTTCCTGTTCTTTTACTACAAAATCATTTGCTTTCCCCAAATTATTAAGGGGAGTGGTGCTATCCTGGGGTTTACAAATTAGTTATTATTTTAAATATTTAAATGTGACCTTTTTTTAATTTTTCAAGAGAATCATATGGAAAGCCAGAATTAAAGAAATCACTATATTTCTTTTTTATTCTAAATCTATTCTCTTTATTAATGCATCCACATACATATTCAACTTATTATTTCCTAAGGTCATTAACATATTTCTGCCACTTTATATTTGTATGACTATAAAAAGGATGATTTCATTGATATTTAAAACCAATGACAGGGGCGCCTGGGTGGCTTAGTCGGTTAAGCATCCGACTTTCGCTTAGGTCATGATCTCACGGTTCGTGGGTTCAAGCCCCGCGTCGGGCTCTGTGCTGACTGCCAGCTCAGAGCCTGGAGCCTGTTTCAGTCTGTGACTCCCTCTCTCTCTGACCCTCCCCTGCTCACGCTGTCTCTCTCTCTCCTAGAAATAAATAAAAAATATTTAATAAAACCAATGACAGCTGTCACTCATTACCAATTCAATAGGTATTGATATGCTAAAATAATTTTTCGTGACTGCCTCATTCAATCCTCAAACAATCCTATCAAGAAAGAGGGTACCTTTATTATTCCCATTAAAAATTGAGTGAACAGTCCCCAAAGTAGAATGTTTGCTGTAAGCTCTTCTAGTCAACATTATAGTAGATACCCTACGCAGCACAGGAGAATGTAAAGAAATAAAAAGTTGGGAAGGAAGAAGGTAAACTTCCATTATTCATAGATGATTTGATTATTCACAAGATAACTGACAAATTATTAGACCTAATTAAGAGTTCAGCAATGAAGGATGATCAATATAGAAAACCAGTTCTGTTCCTATGCACAAGGAAAAATAGCAAGAAAGTATCGTTTTAAAAGCTATTGGCTCTGGACTTCTGGCTTACACTTGAGAGGTGGTTTTTTATTCTCCAAAACTTCTTTAGAAACCAAGCATGCCAACCAATGAGGAAAGAAAGTACACAGCATCTTCAACAACATTTGTTAATAAGAAATCAGCATTATAAACACCAGAATATGGTAGCCAAATCACTAAGAGAGTTGAGCAATGGAAATTACAGGAAATGAAAAGGAATATCTGATGAGTTCCATGAGCCACAGAACTTCTATACAATAAATAAACCTCACTTCTAGAAGGTGAGGACCTCATGTTGAACAGAATCTTGAGCTTCAGATTCTTTAAAAAATTTTTTTTAATGTTTTATTTATTTCTAGGGGAGAGAGGTAGAGAGAGAGAGAGAGAGAGGGACAGCGTGAGCAGGGGAGGGTCAGAGAGAGAGGGAGTCACAGACTCTGAAACAGGCTCCAGGCTCTGAGCTGGCAGTCAGCACAGAGCCCAACGCGGGGCTCGAACCCATGAACCGCGAGATCATGACCTAAGCGAATGTCGGACGCTTAACCAACTAAGCCACCCAGGCACCCCCTGGGCTTCAGATTCTTGAAAGGTCAACAAAAGTTGAGGAGTCATGTGTGGGAACAAATATGGAATGGCTAAGTTCACTAAGTGAGGAGAGGGGAGCAGATAGGAAACACAGCTGTGATCATATATGCTCTCTAGGTAGGATTACCTGACACAAAAGCAAATATTGTATGGGACATAGTCACACACACACACACACACACACACACACACACACACATCTGTTTATTGGAAAATCAAACTTTACCAGGTATCTGAATTTTATCTGTCAAATCCACCTCCAGAATCTCAGAATTATCTAGAAGTATAGAACCTCACTCCAAAGCAACATTTCTGAAAGTCAAACAAAAATGACCAGAATAAGCATTGGGGGCAAGAGAGATATAAGTACTAGAAGCAATGGGACCAGAGACAGCAGATCTCAGAAAGCCCTTTAACTGCAAAACATACTATTTAAAGAGGGAAGCACTGTTTTGAAACAAAGACTTAAGGAGATAAGCCTACTGAATTAGGTTTATCTCTGAGAGACAGAGACATTGCTACACAGAAAGACCATAATTTGAGTCATTCATAATAACATGGGGGCAGGAAAACCTGGAGTATAGAAGCTGTGAAAACTCTCTTGATCCATCTATGCATTCTCCACAGGAACATCCTTCTAAAAGTCCTGGAAATTCCATCTTTTTTTTTTTTTTAAATGAAGTGGGGAAAAAAATAAGAAGTGCTCAGAAATTCAAAGCTTAGTTAGTGGGAAGATTAAAATAAGACTGACAGTTCTCAAGAAAGATTTAGAAGAAAACAATCTTTAGAAATAATGATAGAATTAAAAGTATATAGCTGAAGAAAAAGAGACTATAATAGTTAATATATGGTATTTAGAAAAGTGTAATGGATAAAATAGAAGTAAGGGAAAAGGTAAAAAGGATTCAAGCAAATACATATGTACAAACACAGAAAACAGGAATCACTAAAGAATGAAATCAAAGTATGAAACATATTTAAACATTTAAACCCCTAAATCATTAAAACTTTCTTAAAATAAGTCATTTCCACATTTATGTTTAAGTCAACTTAAAACATAAAGGAGATATAACTCAGTAAATGTATTGCTTTTTTTAAACTGAGGTATAATTCATGTATAATAAAACAGATACATTTTAAGGATGCCCTTGTATTTGTTTTGACCACTGTATAAACCTATGTAAGCAGCACTCCCCCCCCAAAAAAAGATATACAACATTTCTAGCACCCTAATAATCACTTTAAACAGTAACTACTGTTTTGATTTTATCAGTATAGCTTAGTTCTTCCTTTTCTCTATTTCTTCTTTTTTTTTACCTCAGAGTGTTTCTGAGCTTTAATTAATTAATATTACTATTAAATTAATTAATTAATATTAATCACATGCCAGCAGCTTGTTATTTTTTATTGCATATATTTTATGAATACATCCAATGTGTTTACTTATTCCCTGGATAAATATGTAGGAGTGGGATTGCTTGCTTATAAAATGTCATTAAAAAAAAGAACCTGTCAAATTGTTTTCACAGTATTTGAGCCATGTTACATTCCCATCAGTGATGCAGGAGAATTCTAGTTGCTCCTTATTCTCTCCAACAATTGATATTATTACTCTTTTTAAACTTTAGCTTGCCTTGCTAGTTTGTAAAGAAGATTCTCACAGAGTTTTAATTTGAATTTCCTTAAAGTTGAACTTTTTTTTTTCTCATGTGCTTGTTGGTCAGATATTCTCAATTAAACAAAAAGCTGGTTCTTGAAAAGATAAATAAAATTGATTCCAAGACTAATTGGGGGGAGAGAGGTAGGGAAGCAGGGGAACAAAGAAAAGACAAAGTACCACATTGGAAATAAGCAGGGACTTCATTTCTGATATTCAGAAGTCTCCAGACATTAAAAAGAGACCAATTCCTTAAAAGAGACAAACTACTAACTCAACCCATGGGAAATACTTTGAATAGTCCTATCACTATTAAAGAAATTATACTCACAATTTAAAAAATTGCAAAAGGAAATTTTCAGACCAAGATGATTATATTGGAAAATTCATCTAAACATTTAAAGAAGATTGAACTTTTATTCTACAAAATCTTTACAGAAAGTACAAGAGGTGAGAAGACTCTAATTCCTATTATGAATCGATTATTTCCCTAATAACAAAACCAGCCAACAGTAAAAAACCAAACAAGAAAACAAAAAGAAAAATTACATACAAATATCTCTCATTAATACAGTTGTAAAAATCTGCTAACAAACTATTAGGCCATGAAATACATATAACATATACACATGTTATGGCAACATACGAATAAAGCATAAAAACATATATCTCAGCAATATATGAATATGTATATAATAGAAATCTATATAAATATATACTTAACAAAGAAATATAATAAGATAGAATATAATATACTATCGAATATATAAACATATATTTATATTAAAAGATACATAATATATAGAAATACAGCAATATAACAATAAACTGACCAAGTAGTATTTATTCAAGGAATGTAGGGTTTAATCAATATTTGAAAACTGATCAACATAATCCATTATACTAACAGGTTAAAGAAGAAAGTAATTTCATAATTATATTGATGCAGAAACCTTTCTGACAAAATTCAACACTAATTTATGCTTTTAAAAACTGCGGAAAATAACAAAGGACGTGAACTGCCTTAATGTGTTAAAACATCTAAAAAAGACCTACAACTGAAATTATACTTAATGGTGAAAGACTGAATGCTCTCTCCCTAAAATTGGGAATATGGCAAGGATATTTCCTTCCACTGTTTTTATTAAACATAGTCCTAGGAGTTCTAACCAGCATACTAATATAAGACAAATAAAGAAAAGGCATATAGGTCAGAAAGGTGTGAAAACAATTGTCCCTAATTAGATGTTATGATTGTCTATGCAGAACTGAGAAGGAATCTATAAATATCCTTCTACAACTAATAAGTGAGTTAAGGTAGGTCACAGATTACAAGATCAATATATTGTATTTCCATATACCAGCAATAAACACAGAACTAAAAAATAATGCCATTTACAATCACTCAAAAAACCCAAAATACTTAGGTGTAAATTCTAGGAAAAAAAAGAAAAAATCATGTGAAAGATTCATATGATGAAAACTACAAAATGCTAATAAAAGAAATAAAAAATGATCTCAGTGAATGGAGAGACATAACATGTTCATGGATAGGAAGACTCAGAATAGTATACGTGTCAATTATCTCCAAATTCAAATACAAATTTAAACCACTACTGTTCAAATTCCAGCAAGATTCTTTTTTTAGATATTGACAAGATTATCCTAAAATTGATATTAAAATGTAAAGTTATTAAATTATATAAATCAACTGTGAGACCAAAGAATAAAGTGAGAGGAATGACTATACCAACATGCAGCTATAGTAATCAAGACAGTGTATTATTGGCACACAGACACATAGATCAATGGATCATAATAATGAACTAAGAAATAGCCCCACACTAATATGTCCAACTTATTTTTGACAAAGGTATAAAAGCAGTTAAATTGGGGAAGGAGGGTCTTTTCAAAAACTGTTAGAGGAGGAACTGAATATCCATAGAAAAAAAAATGAAACTTGACCTAGACCTATGCAAAATAAGTTCAAAATGGATCACAGAATCATTCCCATAATTTTTTAGAAGATATTATAGAAGAAAATCTTTGTGAACAAGGAGTTAAAAAAGTGTTCTTAGAGGACAGCAAAAACAAAAAAAGTGGGTAAATTGGACGTCAGAATCAGATATTTTGTCCTGTAAAAAATCCTGTCAAAAGGATGAAAATACATGTTGCAGAGAAACAGAAAGTATTGGCAAGCCACATATTTGACAAAGAATTCATATTTAGAACATATAAACAATCTTCAAAAGTGCAACATTAAAAAAATAAACAACTGGGGCATCTAGCTGACTCAGCTGGTAGAACATGTGACTCTTGATTTTGGGGTTGAGAGTTCCAGCCCCACATTGGGCAGACATTACTTAAAAACAAAGCATTTAAAAAAACAAAACAAAACAAATAAAATCTAACAATACATTGAAAAAATGGGCAAAATGTGTGAAGATATATTTCAGTGAAGAAAATATACAGATGACAAACAAGCACATGGAAAAGATTTCCAATCTCCCCAGACATTAGGGAAAAGCAAGTTAAAAAGATGATGAGTTATTACTAGATACCTATTAGAAAAGTTAAAATTAATGGGGCACCTGGATGGCTCATTCAGTTTAGCGTCCAACTTCAGTTCAGGCTATGATCTCACAGTTCATGGATTCAAGCCTTGCTTAGGGCTCTGTGCTGACAGCTCAGAGCCTGGAGCCTGCTTCAGTTTCTGTGTCTCCCTGTCTCTGGCCTTTCCCCTCTAGAACTCTGTCTCTGTCTCTCAAAAATAAATAAATTTTAATTTTTTTTAATAAAGAAAAGTTAAAATTAAAAACAAAAATCATAGGCACACAGAATGCAGTGAGGATGTGATAAAGCTGATTCTCTCATACAATGCTGGTAGGGATGTAAAATTAGATAGCCACCATTGGAAATACTTAGGTGATTTCTTTAAAAACTAAAAAAAATTTAAAAAACAAACAAAAAATGGCTTACCGTATGATACAATGATTATACTCTTGGCCCTTCACCCCATAGAAATAATTATGTTCATCCAAAAACCTATATATGATTGCTCACAGCAATTTTATTTTTACCAGCCTGAGAACGGAACCAACTTCATTACAATGGGTGAATGGTTAAACAATGGGTACATAGTACACACATAACATGGAATACTACTTTGCAATGCAAATGAATAGATCATTAATACACAACAACTTGGATAGATATCAAAGGCATTGTGCTGAAGGGAAAAAGTCAATATCAAAAGGTAATATATTTTATGACTCTATTTAGATAATATTCTAGATATTTCACAATTATAGAGATGAAGAATAAATTAGTGGTTGCCAAAAATTAAGGGATGGTGGAGAGGAGCAGGTCGATATGATCATAAGTGGTAGCACTAGGAGACTTTTATGGTAAGGGTTCTACATCTTGATTATAGTAGTGGTTACACAGATTTCTACATGTGATAAAATGGCATAAAAGTATACATATTGTACCAATGTGCATTTCCCGTTTTTGATATTGTACTATAGTTTTGTAGGCTATAACCATTAAGGAAAACTAGGTAAAGGATAGAGGAAATGACCTGGCTACTTTTCCAACTTCCTGAAGTCTATAATTATTTCAAAATACAAAGTTAAAATCTATTTTATTATCTGTTTTAGTCAGCCATTGATGCTTACTAATTAAAACTGGATTTAATTTTTAAATGACTATACTCAAGAGCAATGCTTTATAAATTTCTCTTTAAATATGTTTCTTTCTTAATAGGAAAAGAGATAAGTTTATTCTGGTAAACTTGATTTACAAAGATTTTTTTTTTTTTTAATGCAGTATGGCTTTGTTTATATATAAGATACTTCTTTGTTGGAATCATTGATATGTAGCTCTATATGAAAAACTTTTATAATAAGGTGGCTTGGATTACTAGAGACCTTTACATACTAAAAACTATAAAATTCCTCTAATACACAAATATTAAAGTCAGTATTTAAAAGCAAAATGTACTGCATGTCTATAGTTTTTTTTTTGTCTCCATTTCAAATAATATTTGTTAAAATGTTAAGTCCATGTAGAGATAATGATCACATAAACTGATTGACTTGTAAGACCTTAGCCTAGCATTTTCTGAAGCCATGCTAACAGAAGTCCTGTGACCTGCATGCCTATGAGTGAATCATTTAGCAATCCATAGGTCAGGTTGTCCTTTAGAGAGTGAAGATAATAATACAAGCTGTATCATGGTTCTTCAGCAACGTTTGTTGTAAACATATGTAATATCCACCAAAGCACTGTGATCTTGCAGAAATGCATCACTACATAAAATTAAGATATTATACTTAACAAAAGGTTCCTTCCATTAACTACTTATCTTTTAAATGGATTACTTTAATTACGCTCTTAACAAAACTCTTCTAAGTGTACCTATCTATACATGTGTTTGTGAGAGTAGCAAGGAAGCATTACCAGTTTCTCAGGAAAGGAGTAAAGGATCATGGAAAATTTAAAGTAATCAATGAATGGAGAGATAAAATGTAACAAAGGGAAGGCAAGATTATCATGGTTTAGATGATTTCAGTGAAAATGTCTACTCCCACCATTTTCTACTTCATGTAGTGCCCAGGAAATACAGAACATTAGGTACTTTGGCAGATGTTAGCTTTGAGACAAAACCCCTGTTCTAATTGGCTCACAGTCAACATGAGGTGTGGAAACACCAACTAGTTACAGATTATTTAGTAATTAATGTAGTTATTTAAATCAAGGAGAGAGAATTTAGCTCAAGGGGCAGAAGGAACACATAGCTGGGCCCTAACTGCACCTTGCTGGGGGTAGCAGACTCACTTAGGTTGCTTCAAAAATCAGTGAGCCAACAAATCTCTATTTCCTAGCTAAAGCTGCCTTTAATGTCTTCATTTGTCATCCTCTACACTAAAGCAGTTATGGTTTATAAAAGAAACTATTAGCTGTTTGAGAACCCATAAACACCTAAAAGTCTTCAGAGCTCCATCAAGTTCACCACTTCAAACAATGGATAAAGCAGTCACTGTACCTTGGGGTATTTATTGAATATCATGGATGAAATGTTTTAAATCAAAATGGTCAACTGCTTTTGCTACAGTCTCACCATTCTGGCTAAATATTTATTCTCATAACAAACATTTATTGAGCCCATAAATTGGGCTGGGAGCTGCAGATACAGCAATAAATAATAACTAGTTTGCTTTCAAAGATCTCAGTCTACTGGGGGAGATGGTCAGGGAAATGAATGATTTTCATATGTGGAAACATGTTATAGGAAATAAAGGGAGTAGCTCACTCAGTTTAGGATAAATCTTATCCTTGGGAGCTCGTAGAGGATTGCAGAATGTCATCACTCAATTGCTTTTTATCTCTTTTTATTTTAAAAGCCTTTCAAAGAGGAAATACATTTTAAAAATCCCCTCATTTGAGCTGGGCTCTTGGTTTTGTAGAACTGGACTGCAATTACAAGGATATAGTTCTTGCACCAGTAGAGATGAATGCCATTTTAGATAAAAATTTAAATTAAAAACCTGATAGGGCAAGAGGCAACTAAATATGAGAGCAAACAGCTGACACTTTAAATAAAATGGGAATATATCCAAATGTCAAGACAGTATTGATGATTTTAGCAATTAAAAGAGCAGTAGGCTTCCACACATTTCACAAAAGAGCAAGTTCAGCTTTGCCTCAATTAACCCAGATTTCAATTCAAGGGCAGAAGGATCATGAGCCAAATGGATCCTCCACAAATCCCACAATGAAAGTGTAACATATTAAATCTGGGCACCTTTCAACATCTTTTTAAGCCCATTTTAAAAACTATGCCTTCATTTATGGCTGATAATTTCTCTGATAATCTGTTACTAAAAAATTAAAATACAATATTAAAAATGCAAAATTAGCAGTTCAGAAAAAAAAAGATACAAAGATTTGGTTCTGATTTTTTAAAATTACAAAGGGCAGAATAAAAATGAATTTGTTCTGCCCTTGTACCCAATGCATAATAAGGGATTGAGAGGACAAACTCAATGAAGTTAAAGGGCAAGATATTCGAAATGAATGGACATATTTATTTGCCCAGCATGTATAATAACATTTTAGTACCCACAGTTACTAGAGGTCATGGAAAACAAATAAAAATACCTGGGAGCAAAAAGAACAGAATAATTTTCTATGTAATGAAAACATTTGTAGCAAAGATAATGACATAGTTAATTATATTGCCATACTTTAGGGGGCATTAAATAAATCATCAACCAAAAGTCACCCTATCAAATGAAAAGTACAGCATGGGGAATATGGTTAATAATACTGTAATAACATTGTATGGTAACAGATGGTGACTATACTTATCATGGTGAGCACTGAGCAATGTATAGAATTGTAGAATCACTATGTTGTACACTTAAAACTCATATAAGATTGTATGTCAACCATACTTCAATTTAAAAAAAAAAATCACCCCGTCAACAATAAAATGTGATAAGGTTTCTCTGTGTGTTTGAAGTCTTCATAATTTTCTATTGCTGAGTGAAGAAGTAACTAGACTTTTCTAATTTGTTAGCTAGTGAAATATGCTCCTACATTTTGGAGGGCAAAGTAGGTATGGAATCAGTATCTGAATACCAAAATGGTACATGCTGAAATATTGTCTATGACTTGAAGTAGAAGGGGGCTTGAAGTTGAATCCTGATTTAAATAGGTGAAAAGGGTCTAAAGGTATAAACTTCCAGTGATAAAATAAATAAGTCATGGGGATACAATACACAGCATGTTGACTACCATTAATAATACCATTTTGCATATTTGTAAAAACAGTCATAACTATGTATGGTGATGTATGTTAACTAGCTTTATCATACATATATATGTGTATATATACATGATCTCAAAATATCATGCTTATACCTGACACTAAATACTGTAATGTTATATCTCAATCATACCTAGTTTAAATAAACAAATAGATAAATGTGTGCTCTTCTATGTACTATTTTTATAATTTTCAGCAATTTCTAAGTTTTCTGGGCTATAGTTTTCCTATTTGTAAAATGGGTTTACTCAGGCTTATCACTTCCTTCTGGAAACTGGATGGACAGACTATACAGCTTCATCTTTGTTCATTCAGTTAGACATACAGTTTCAAATAGAAACCGTAGCCCAGAAATGGCCTGGATACCCTGCCCTTGCTTATAATAAATAAGAAAGGCACCTTTAACCATAATTCTATCTTAAATATTTATAATAATATTGAGAATGACCTCTAAGGATGGAGGTTTTCCTTAATGACTCTTGGTTCAGTGTAAGCCACAGTGAAGTGTTTTTTTTGTTTTTTTTTTTTAGTGCTTATTTATTATTTTGAGGAGGAAAGAGGGAGAGAGCAAGAGAGCAGACAAGGGGCTGAGAGAGAGTCTGTGCTCTAAGCCCAGAGCCTGACACAGGGCTCGATCTCACAAAACATGGGATGATGACCCGAGTCATCAGTTGGACACTTAACTGATGAGCCACCCAGGTGTCCCAACTAAGTAAGTTTTACAGTCTCTTTTCTTTGGGGTCTGAGAACAAGAGGCAATAATCTGCCTTTTTATTTTAGAGTCAGGTTGGATCATACAGAGTTAAGCTACTTGCTCCCCTGGCTGGTTGCACCTTATGTTTCTATATTTAGTATTATGTTCTGTTAGTCTCAGCGTAATTTCCTTATCTGGTCCAGAATACATATTTCTTTTAACTGGATATTCAGATTCTCAGTTAAGCTGAAAAGCTTTTTTTTTTTTTTCATGTTTATTTTTGAGATAGAAAGAGAGAGAAGGAGGGAGGGTGGGGAGGTCAGAGAGAGAGGGTACAGAGGATCCAAAGCCAGGCTCTATGCCTGATGTGGGTCTGGAACTTATGAATGGTGAGATCAGGACATGAGCTGAGGTCAAATGGTTAACTGACTGACTCACCCAGGCTTCCAAACGTAAAAGTTTTAAGTCAAAGAGACAGTGTGGAGCCTGCTTGGAATACTCTCTGTTTCTCCCTCTGCCCCTCTCCTGCTCAAAAGCATGTACACACACTCTCTCTCTCTCACAAAATAAATAAATAAGCTTAAAAAAAGAAAATAAATGTAAAGAGGACAAGGAAAATTTTTTAAAAATCAATGAGAGTCAGGGATGAACAATAATGCTAAGATAGGAACACTTGGGTTGCTCAGTTGGGTAAGCAACTGACTCTTGATTTCAACTCGGGTCATGATCATGCGGTTTGTGAGACTGAGCCCTGTGTTGGGTTTACACTAACAGTGTAGAACCAGTTTGGGATCCTCCCTCTCGTTCTCTCTCTCCCCCTCTCATAAATAACCATTTTAAAAAATAATGCTAAGATAACTATCTGAATGTAAAAAACACCCACAAGTCTATCAAAAGGCCTTCCTTACCTTAAGAATTATCAAAAATAATTTATTGGTAGATGATGAGAATGTTGATAAAATGAAAATCCATAATTTGCTTCACTCTTTCCAAAGATGATTCAGAGTAAATGTCAGCCACAGACATGAAACTCAAGAAACAAGATAAAGAATTATTTGAATTGCTGACGGAGGCATGGCAATTCTGACAAAATTTTTAAATGGGGGAGGGGTCTAAACCCATAATAAGAATAAAATAACAAGACATCAGTACTAAATTATACTCCATTTGTAATCTCTTTAGGTCCCGGATAACATTTTTGTACAGGAAGCAAAGCAGTATTGCTCACATTTACTGTGCAATCTATGAAAAACTCCATAAATGCCAAAACTATTTCATGAGGCTTTAGCAGAGAAGATGGTATTGAAATTCTGAATAGAAATGATTTGTACTTAGCATTTCTCTGGCATTAGAGAAATGATTGGAATTTTTTCTTTTAATTAAAACTGTCAGCATGGAAGGATTTAAGGATGATCAGAACAAATCCAACCAGCAAACTTCATTAGCCAAAAAAGTTACAGAAAAAGTAAAAGGCACTATTTACTAGTGTTATAAGAAATGGGTCTACACATTAGGTACATTCAGTGGTGTTAAAAACATATTGAATCTAATTGTGATCCGAATGTTAAAAATTCTTCAACTAAAATTCCACAAGTTGTGAATTTACTTTTACCCTAGTATTTCTCTGCACGTGAAGAAATATGTATATTTCAGAGGCTTATAATGTAGAAAAATAATTAGATGTTTTTCATCCCTCCTTTTTAGTTTTTGTTAAAATAGTATCTAATGAAATTTTAAAGATTGATTTTTATTGTAACCACGTCAATCGCCCTGGTAAAAATCACTGTAACTCCAAATAGTTATGATCTCACAGACCATCACGTGTTCAAAACAATGAGAATAGGGTGCTTTCTACAGCACTAGTCACTGCTCCTGTCTGATACTATTATTGTCTAAGCAGTAGAAATACAGAGTTCTTTAGAAACATAATTCATCGAGGGTCTAAACTGGTCTTTCTGAAATTTTTTTTCAAACAAAGAGAAAATTCTTTCTTACACTGTATGTTCAGGATAAAGCCTTCAGTTTGAAGACTAGCACACATTTGAAACTCAAGAGGTACTTGATGCATTGATATGAAAATCTGAATTAAAACTCAAGAAAAGACCACAGTGCATTGTTCTAAAAAGCTCTGGAAAAGTTCTAACTGGGGTTCAGGCTTCTCTACTGTAGGCACCACCCCTGAAATCTACCACCTCAAGCATCCAGCAGAAATCTCCTTAAATTTAGTTCTGATGGAGCCCCACTGCTCATAAGCCACAGGGGCTCTGTACCTTCCATGGCCACCAACAGAAAGAAAAAAAAAAAAAAAAAGCCATAGGGAACATTTAAAATATAATAGTGCTTTCCCAACCCACCTGAAACTTTCAATTCTGGAGGACATTTTGAGCTGAGTAAGTTAACTTTATTGCACTTTGTCTCTCTGATATCATAGAAACTTCCAGAATATTACAATTACACTGGGGAGTTTTACTTGAAATTCCTAAGTTTTCTTTTCCTTAACTTTCTCTTGTGATTTTTATAAAAGTCATCAATATCTCCACTTTTATTTTTTATAATTTTCATCAATATCCTATCATAAAGTTACTTTTTTAACCTCATGACTTTCAGAGACTCTGTATATAAAATGTGACTATGCAAATTGCTGTGTATGTTAATGGGACATATGGTAATATATCATACAGTCTATTTTATTTAAACTGATTACACCAAGTCTATTCATACATCAGTCATTTCTTTCAGGGTGTCCACCTGGCTCAGTTGTTAAAGCCTGCGACTCGATCTTGGGGTTTTGAGTTTCAGCCCCACATTGGGTGTAGAGATTACTTAAAAATAAAATCTTAAAAAAAATCCTGTCTTTGTATATGTTGATGTTCATCAGATATATATCTAGTTATGAGAGTGAATAAGATACTTAACTGCTATTTGATTACAATTCACTCTGTTAATCTTTCTTGATTCTGAGCTCCTAGATGCAATATTCTAGGAAGAAAATTCACTCCTCTTGTGATAAGAAATATGTAAAGTTGAGCTCATCAATTATCTGTTTTTTTAATAGCTATTTTTGTTTCAAAAGGAAAACAAAGTTTGTTTTGAATAAGAAGAGATATAAAATTTAATATTAGTATTAATATATCTGCACACTTTTCCACTTATCACTAGAATACAAAAAGGACTGGACATTGCTCTAAATGCATATTTGGGAGGCAGAAGCAAGGACATCTAGCAAGATAGTGTCTTTTTCCACTGCCTTCAGCGAACAAAGGACCAACGCAGTATAATTTATATTTGGAGATTCAACACTTTGGAACATTAATCCTCTGCCAATTCTATTCATCTGCTAAGTCCTTACAATTGAAGTCATGTCTTCAATATGTTGAGTCTCTAGAAACTAGAAAAGATTTTAGGCTCTTAGCAACTTTTGATCCATGAATAATTTTACACATGTCAATTGCTTCCAAAATTGTAAGGGTTTCTTTAGTTTTATGAGGTTTTCTTTCTGTGCTCTTATCCTGAGAGAAATCACTCTTTTTAGTGCTTTCACTACCTTCTCTGACATTGTAACTATTTCTTTCTATAAATGGTATCTGCTCATTTGCTTTTTGTAATATCCTATTGGAAAAAATCCATAGCTTTAGCTGTGAATTCCTGTCACTTTGTAGTCATGAGCCTGGAAGCTGGGATAGTTTTATTGATTAGTTTATAAGCATGAGATGCCAGATGTTGATTCTGGATGCACTAGAGATGTTACAAATGTGGATGCATTGATCTCATCATCTATAAGAGAAAAGCAACTCTTTCCAAAATAAAAATTATAGGGATTTTCATTAATAACAATATAGTGAAAATAATATATTAGGCACACTACCACTTCTGGCCTTATTAATCATATACTATATAAAGAACTTGCATAATTATTACACTAAGTATTGCACATGAGAATGGCCATTTTATACTTAGAGAAATTGAGGCAAGGCCTCTTTATATAAGTTGAAATATTCAAATTATGTGCCAGGAATTTATGATATGATATTTAATTAATGTTTATTCAAACATAAGCAATTTATTCAACTAAATATTAGAATGGATTCATATGGTTTCTGTAATGGCTACCTCAGTGGGACTCTGTGTAGGTGGAGGCACCCATCCCCGGCCGCTGGGAATATTGGATGTTGAGGGCTCACAGCTGAGTTTGTCACTGGGCACTGCCCCTGGCCTCAGGGAACAGCCTTACCAAAGGTTGCATCTCTTTCTAGAGAACAAGATTCAATTACTGACTGGCTAATGTGGAGATGGAAAGGCCCCAGCCTTTGTATGGCCTCAATCTAGCACAGCTCTGAGGGGTTATGCCTGTTCAGGGCTCCTTGTAGGATGAGCTGAGACCTCATTTGCAGCTTCTGCCTCAACCCTACCCTGCCTCCCTCACTTCCCTGTAGATACCCTCCCCCACCCCACCCGCCCCCAACCGACTCAGCACTTTCAAGTAAGTCCTCTGCATCTCAGACTGTTTCCACACAATAGAAGGAAACTTCTAAACCTTTTCATTTTCCAGAACTCCATAGGAGTAATAGCTGGTAGAAATTAGTTCTGAGAGCACCAAACACAAAATGCCAGACAAAAAGTCCTGAACGTTTTGTTCATTTGCCATTAACCATTTGTTTTGAGTTAAAAAGGTAAGGCAATCTGTGATTTTCTTGAATATCTGCTTATGTAAGAGACGTTGAAGAAGGCTTTCCCAATAGTCTAAAATTACCTAACACTGCTAGAGAACAAAGACATGGAGAAAGTACTTCACATTCTAAAAAAGGGTAAAAACAATAGGTTTCTACCCTCGGCAGCCAATCTGTCTCTGCTCCCTCAACCTTTCACTTCAGCCCCCTCCAATTCCATCTTTATTTAAGCAGAAACTGGAAGGGCTGAATAACAAAGCTTTGATCTAGTTAGGGACTGAGCTAGCTTTTCCCAAACTTCCACTGCACCCAAGAGTACCCCTTGTAGAGATCTGAAACAGTCCTAAAGAAGAGAGGCTGGCGTCACATTCAATATGGCATTTCAGTAGCAGACTTGCCAATAGGCCTTGAGTGCCTTGGGGTTGGTGGGAGGGGATGGGAGAGGTTGAGCTAGAGTGAATTTTCTGCCTTGAAGATGGATTTTGCTACAATTGGGCTACTGAAGAATCCTTCATGGAAATGATGCAAACTCCATCAAAGTGCCAGCATCAGGGCACCAGCCATTAAAAGGGTATGATTACAGAAATTTCAACGATCAAAATGGGAGAACTTTAACATGATCAATTAAGAGTTATTTACCTCTATTGCCCTATTTCCCTCTGGTCACCAGGACACTGGAGAAGAAGGAATACTAGAAGAGGAGAGAGAGCATAGAAGCATAAAGAAACCATGGAAAAGCAGTCCTGGCCTCTTTCCATGCAAGTACCTGAAGCAGGGAAGGAAGCTAATGTGGAAGATAAGAGAAATTGGATAAGTGGCTGGTGTTGTTGTTGCAGGATTCTCCCACAGAGAGTCGTGACACCGAGACTTTTCTTTCCAGGAAGCAACTTTATTCTGCCGGCACCACTCAGTTGGGTTCGTACCCAAAAGAACTGAGCGGCCCACATCATATGGCATAGGTTTTTTTTATACATTTTCTATTTCTTTGTATCCCATATATGGTAACACACATAAACATGCAGTCTGATTAAGTTGTTTCAGTTTACAAGAACATGGGGGATGTAGGCAGCTGGACCCATATCTAGGTGACCTTGAAGTCTTCTCTTCTCTCTTCTTCATTTTTTTCCTTTCTCCTTAGGGAGGGGTTCCTACCACATTGTCAACTGGACTGAACAAGAATATTAATATCTGAAAAAGTTTGGGAGTCTATGAGATCTGCCATAGATGTTTTTAAGGAATAGTAAATAGGAATCAGGGTACTTTAAGGTGAAGATGGAGAAAACTGGATGTTTTCACTCACTGGGTTAAGACTGTTCAAGACCTGGGGCGCCTGGGTGGCTCAGTTAGTTAAGCATCCAACTTCAGCACAGGTCATGATCTCACGGTTTGTGGGTTTGAGCCCCACATCTGCCTCCATGCTGATAGCTCAGAACCTGGAGCCTGCTTAGATTCTGTCTCTCTCTCTGCCCCTCCCATGCTCACACGGTCTTTCTCAAAAATAAAATAAACATTAAAAAAAAAAAAAAGATTGTTCAAGATCTGGTTACATTTCATCCAGCAAATATTTGAGAAATATTAGTCAACTTTATGGAAATAAATTATTAGATTAAAACATTTCCTCTCCTACTTGACAAGATACACTAACAGAAGGACAAATTTTCTATTTACTAAAGAATTTTCAGCTATGCATCTCTATTTTTATTTCAAATAATTCTTACATGAAAGGAAGCATATTTAAAACATTGAATAAAAAAAAGAAATCTACAAAGATATGATCCCACTTACACAAATAAAAAGTGCATGGATACACATTTATATATGTTTTCTATATTTCTATGTCTCTCCAAAGTTTAAAACTAGAAGTTAACTGCTGGGAGCCACACTGGCCTCGCTGGATGGCAGTCACAACAAGGATATGGCAGCGTTTGCACAGCTCCTGCCATGAGAAACGAAAACTGGTATCTCCTTCTGCTACTACTGGCTCATGTTGGAAATGAGGCTGCTGGTATTGACCAGGCCTCACAATATTCCGGATCAGACTGATATTCCCCACACAGATTGCTCATAAGGAAAGGCATGTCCCTGCCTTTTCCAAAGAGATTTCAGATGAAAACATTGTGGATGATTGTTAAAAGGCTCTTCCTAAGGGCCTTGCAGATCCAAGACTTACATAATAAAGGGGTTTGAGTCTAGCCCTGAGACAAAGAGCCTAATTTAGAGTTAAGAGCAGATATCCACCCCCATCCAATTGTTTCTGCTTGGAGCACTGGCTGCCCCTCCCCCCCAAGGCATTTGTTATCAAGTATTTGGAGTGACTTATTCTGGCCTTGAATATGTTGATTGCTCCCTGTGGAGGAACCTACTGAGGAACTCCTTTTGTGATTATGGGAGCAGAGGTGTCTCCTGAAAGACCTGTTTGACCCCTGCTCACAGAGAAGTAACCTCACCTTTTTATGCTAAAAACATTGTCTGATATGCTAAAGATAACTTCTTCCTCATAGGATAAGCATCTAAATCACCTATCTCACTACTGATAAAGGTTATGCAGAAGTCTTCTACAAATCTATGTTCTGGGAAATTCTTACATATCAAAGAGGTTTGTTATCAGAAATCATTGTCTAAGGCAAATGCCACTTCTGTGCCATCCCCCAAACACTTATAAAATAAAGTTGAGCCCCAGTCAGAGCAGAGATGCCTGCCTCTTGACCAGAGAGACTCTCGGGCCTCTCTCACCCTTTCATCGCCGACACTGTCCATCCTTCAGGGACCCCTGGATCCCGGCCAGAGCTGGTGTCTACAGTTAACAGTGGGTAACAGTGGTTAGCAGGATTAACAGAAGTGAAGGTAGACTGAATTTTTGCTTTATTTGTACTGTTTGCATTTTTTATAATATGTATAACTTTTGAAAGTAGAGAATATGTATATGTTTTTAAACAGCAAAATAAATTCAAAGGAATAGATTTATCAGGCAGGCAATGGTGTCTTTTCTGTATGCAGGTCTCTTTAGGCAGTAGTGAACATGTCATGACTTTATAATCACTAGTAGCACCAATTAAGAATGGGCTCTATTGAGCACTTAAATGAAAATCCAATAAGAAAACATGCCTGCCACTTTATTAATTCCATAGTCGTCCATGGTCCTTCTGATTTGCTTCTTGCTTCCTGCTTATATTCAATTTCACATAAGTTAATGTAGTAAATATGGTCTTTGGAAACTGGCTAATGTGTGATTCCCTATTTTTAAAACATGAAAAACAAATCTAGGATTTTCCATGGTGGCGGTGGATATATATACAATTCCAGGGAAGCCCAGAAGTATATCCACATTGGAAGTATGTGAGCAAAGTGACAGCAGGATGGTTGTATAAGTGGGGAATCTTTTGGCTGGGCTTTTAATTTTATCAAAATGGATTTCTAAAGGGAGTTTGTGGCATTTTCTTCTCTGTATATATTTTTCCAACAGGATGCAATTATATCTGTCTGTGTTAGTATCGAATCTTGTCCAACATTAGGGCTTCTCAGTACTCTTGGACTCTACAGAGGAGTTATGCTATGCTATTGCTATATACTAATTAGTGGGAGAGGGCGATCATAATGGCAGAGTGGGCTCTCTTCCCCTCCCTCTGCTTTCACTTGAGCATCTCCACATTTCTTGGTTCTATGTATTGAAACCCCTTTTAATAAGTCAGTGAAAGGGAGGATCCTTTACTCTTCAAGCTTTTATGGGAGGAAATTTGGAAGTCCCATTACCAAACCACTTTATTTTAGTAATGAGAAAACACAATTTGTTTACTAATGAGTGACTCAGTCCTAAATATGAAGCATTATCAACATAGGAACCAAAGCATTTTGCTCTCATCCATGAGGTCCATCTTATCACACTAAGTCCCTTTTGATGTTAACATCATTGTTAGTGTCATTTCTATCTTCCAAGGGCTGGGATTTTGAATATTTTTGGTCAAAAATAATTGAGAGAGAATTATTGAAATATTGAATTAATATGAAATTATTGAAATAATTCTCCTGAAGAATCTAGGAGTTAAGACCACAGTTGCTTACTAACTAGTCTGCCCTCTGATTTCAGGAGAAATTTTGGTCATATTTGGTACAATAGTTAACTTTTTCAGTCACTTTTCTAATGAATCTACACATACTGTGAGAATTATATGGCTATGTTCCAGTTGCACTGAGGTTTTTAATGGTCTCTAAGGGGCAATATATTTTGTGGTCAATCCTGAAAAATCATAACTCAGAGAGATATATTTGGTGTCTTTGCAATTTGTAGATACAACAAAAAAAAGAACCTTAGCCCACATTCTGTTTGTTAAAACACCGAAAGTATTTCAAATATTAACTTTCTAACCACAATTTCAGAAAGAGTATAAAATATTTGTCTTATGCAATTTAAAACTCTTATCACAAGTGATGTGTCAGCAACACCATTATGAGCAGGGATGGCAATTCAAGGCAATTTCAACCCAGCTGTACAAATAATAAAATTAAAATCACACACACAAAAATCATCTTACATAAGTGAAAGCACTAAGTTAACTATCTAAATCACCTTCTATTTTCATGTTAACCCTGGTGGAACAGATATGTACTTTTCAATGCATTTTTCTTCATTTAACTTAGTGGTTTGATCTCATTTTAGTGTTTAACTGGTTACATGCTTCTGTAATAAACATACTGTTGGAGCCGTTTCTGAACTCATAGGTTGAGAAAACTCCTTATGAGGTTAAGATAAGTTGCACGGACTCTTACCATGAGATGGTGACCCGGATACCCAATTATTTCAGCTTGAGTACTGACCCCCAAGTCACCTTGTTAATTGATATTAGGACTGACTCATTCTGGCTTTGATATGCTGATTGCATTTTGTGCAGGAACTTACTAAAGGAGCTTCTTCTTTTGTGGTTATGGGAGAAACACTGAGTTCCTGAAAGACCTGTTTTTCTTAATACCTTCCATTTTGCCTTTACTATGCTAATGCCACCTCTGGGGCTATTCCCCATACCTTCTGCATATCAATGTTCTGGACAATCTTTACTGATCAAGGGATTTACCATCAGAATGCCATTTCTGGACTTGTCCCCATTCTTTTGCATACCAATGATCTGAAAAGTCTTTACTGATAAAAGGATTTATCATCAGAATGCCACTTCTGTGCCTTCCCCCAAACACTAAATCATAAAATAAAGTTGAGTGTCAGACAGTGCAGAGAGCCCTGGATGGTGACCAGAAAGAATCTCGCACCTCTCTCATCCCTCCCTCGCCCACACCGTCCATCCTTCAGGTGGATCCTGCAGGTCCATCCTGGACCCAGCAACACACTGGGAATACTTCTTTCCACCACGCCCTATTTATCTGAAAGAATCTAAAGTTTCTGTGAAGCATGGGTATTTAACTCTGACACATATGTTCAAATATGCTTAACTAAGTGGGCTGACCTCTTTCATTAGTTTAAGATTGTAAATCCCAAGAGTGAGAATACAGATGAGAAGAGGTACCAAAAGTAAAAGTTGAGAAGAGAGGGAGAAAAACAAAAGAGAGTCAGAAACAAGGGTCATTGTTTGATTAACATTCTAAGGTGAAATGTATGGGTCATCAAAGACAGGTGTGTGTCATTAAAAGAGTCCAATAAAAATCCCCCAAAATGATAGAATATTGTGATTGGGATGAGTCTGTAGGATCACCCTATGCAACTCCATCAATTCACAATTAAGACAACAAAGACCCTGAGGAGAATTGCCCTGCCCAAGGTCATACACCCATTAAGTACCAGAGCTGGAAACTCCAAACTCGTGTTTTTAGTCTAGGGCTCTTGATTGAAAATCAAGACATACAGAGGAGTTGTAAATAATATTTATGTATTTACATAAGTATGCTAAAGTAAGCTGTCAGGTATTAAAAACAGAAATACCATATGATCCAGTAATTCCACTACTGGCTATTTACCCAAAGAAAATGAAAACAAAGTTATTTACTAGAGTATTATTTATAATAGCCAAGATATGAAATCAACCCAAGAGTCCATTAATAGATGAATGCATAAAGAAAATGTGATGTGTCTACATATATATGTACATGCATACATACATAAATACATACATACACAATGGAATATTACTTAGCCATAAAAAAGGAATAAAATCTTACCATTTGTGACAACATGAATGCACCTAGAGAGTATTATACTAAATGAAGTAAGTCAGACAGAAAAACAAATGCCATATGATTTCACTAAGAGGCAGAATCTAAAAAACAGAACAAATGGACCAAAACAAAAGAAAAAGAAGACTCTTAAATGCAGAAAACAAATTGGTGACTGCCTGAGGGGAGGAAAGTTGAAGGATGGTTGAAGTACATGAAGGGCTTAATAAATACAAACTTCAACAAACAAACAATAATACTAAAAGTACAATAAACTAGTGTATTTTAATAAATAATTCCAAAATATAGTAGTTTATATTGCTTTACAAGAACATTTTCCTATGGATTATGGTAATAAAGAGTAAAAAATTCAATTGTAATTGTCAACTTTTATGTATATTAAAAGCTTTCCATTTCCATCAGTGATGACAAGATATACATGGCTATTGATTGTAAGCTATTTGTACAGGATGGATTAATGGTTTCTTCTCCCGTAAATATAAATATTTCAAACCTTCAAACCTGAGCTCATCAAACCTTCAAACTGTTAAACAAGCATTAACGATATCCAATCCTATTCACCCCCTACCACTCTTCCCCAGAGCTTTCTTGAAATAGTACCTTGTGGAATAAGAAATACACTGAGAAACAATAATGTAAACATGAGCATACAAATTACTTTACATATCCTGATACAATTGGGCTGCTAAGAATTATACTTTTATATCTTATTTTTTTTTAGAGAGAGAGAGAGAGAGAGAGAGGGAGGGAGGGAGAGAGGGAGGGAGGGAGATCATGTGCATGTACAAGTGGAAGAGGGGCAGAGGGAGAAGGGGAGAGAGACAGAATGGTAAGCAGGCTCCACGTACAGCATGGAGCCAGACCTGGGGCTCAATCTCATGACTGAGATCATGACCTGAGACAAAATCAAGAGTTGGGGCCCTTAACCGACTGAGCCACCTACGTACCTCAAGGATTTTATTTTTATCTTGATTTAGCCACATTTTACAGCTTACTTTTATTATGAATTGTTAAACTATCTACTGGCTGCCTTAAAATAAACATGGGCAGACCTAAATCATTTGCCTTTTCTCCTATCACTTATGTAATGTGTTATCAGAGGAATAAGTTAATGTCAGAAAAAATATTTCATATAGAGGCCCTTCATATGTTTGATCTTTTTAAACAAAACATGAATTTTTGGTTTTTATTTTCTATTTAAAGACAAAGCTTAGATTAAGTTAGATTTAGCACCAAAGCTTAACATACACACACATGTGTATGTATAAATTACTATGTATGTACATATGCTCAAATGTTAGTATATGTATTAGACTTACTATTATATGTTTTAAATATAAATTGGTACCCAAAGATAAAGAAGACCAAAAAAAAAAAAAAAAGCTCCCATAAAAGTTCACATATATCAGGACAAGGACTGGACCTCGGGTTGAGAGCTGAAGGCACTCCTGACTATCAGAGGATCAAAATAACTTCATGTGGTCATCAAGTCACCTGGCACTAGATAAACTTTTAAGTAACGTCAGAACCATGGGCCTCTCATTTTCACAAATATCTTGAGAAAGCAATGATATGTTCTAGTATTTATAATCATAATCAATACTTATTAACCCTGTGACTTTGAGCTAGTAACTTAAAATTACTGAGGTATCTGTTTCTTCACTTGATTAAGAAAAACTCACTTAGCATATTATAAAGATAAGCAAGGCGTATGTAAAACTGACACTTTTGGACATGGAATACATATAATTTATAATAATGATAATAAAGAATACATATGTCTTGGTTGGGCATTAGAGTGATCTGGTCCCTATTTCATTTATATATTTAAAGACACAGCATATAAATTTCAAAGGTTGGTTACCATATTGAGCCACAAAAGTGCTATGTCATGGCAGATTTAGTTTTCTTTAATCATCAGTTGCTTGGATTGAAATCATACTTGTTCACATTAAAATTCCTGAAACATTATGCACTAAGAGTTATGGTCCATAGTTTAATATTTTTTTAATGGTAAAAGATTCTTGCCTTCATTTTCAGAATTTTACTCTTATATAATGCATCAAATACACAGCTTCATTTAGAAGCAAGTTATTAAAAGCTATTAATAGCACTATTGAAATGTTACCCTATCACCTAGCATTTTATGGGCCAGTGGAAGCTAAAACTTGGAAGACATCATAGACATTTATTTTTCATCCTTAAATGTCTTGCCTGTTAACTCTTTGGTTATAAGAAGTAATCTATCATATTAGAAGAGT
This sequence comes from Crocuta crocuta, assembly GCF_008692635.1. Lineage (NCBI taxonomy): Eukaryota > Metazoa > Chordata > Mammalia > Carnivora > Hyaenidae > Crocuta > Crocuta crocuta. The sequence goes on along the minus strand of NW_027527393.1, from coordinate 1,564,276 downwards.
AAAGAGATCTCCTTCCTGAAAACATATAATAATCTATTTCAAAAATGCTTCTCAGTAAATGCATATGTATTCTGATTATGAAAATCACATAAACTAATCCAGTGGCATTGTTGTGGAGGGAGCGGTTGCCGAGGAGGTAGTGACGTGGCAATCATCTATTAGTACCCTGAAGTGCAAGGGAAGTTGGGAGGAATTAAATTTAAAACAGAGGATCCAAGATAACTGAAGGCATGATAAGAAGAAAGGAAGAAGGAACAGAGGAAGGATGGAAAAAAGGAGAATAGACAGAACTATCATTTTCATTCCTAACCCCTGTAGGAGGCCTTGAAGCTTGTGAACATCATAAACTCCTTCTTGACTTTTTGCCTCTGCATATTCTGATCCCCTTTATATATATATATAATTTATTTATTTATTTATTTATTTATTTATTTTTTTGCCTGGCAAACTAACATGTATTTTAGTTTAAGCCCAAATTTTATGCTCTTTTAACTTCCTCAGACAGGTATAGATGTTTCCTTTTCTTATGTTTCTCTAATATGGTAAATAACATTATTTTTGTAAAGTTTATTTTTGTGTGAGCTCTTGAAACTGAGGAGGATATTTTAGATTCTGTATACTTTTTGTATAGTAAAGTATGTAACTAGAATAGGGTAAATAATCATTTCCTGTATGTGTTGCTTTTATTTCACCTGATAATAGTCGACTTCATATGCAAAACTCAAAGACAGAATTTGAATGAAGTAACTATTTCACATCAAGACAAATTTTAAAACACCATCCATACTGACATATTAGCATATTCAAAATTATAAAAACATTATCAATGTGGAATGATGAACAGACAAGTCTTCATTAAAATATTTACTATCTATTATCTGTGTCATGGAAGAAAACTTTCACTACTTGTAAAAAGTCATCATTAAGTCTATAAATCTAGGCATCAGAGGATTTGGGGGTTGGAAGGAATATTAAATATCACCTCTCCCAACCAGCCTGCCAGTATGCAAATCCTCTACTCTACAGTCTGCTAAGTGAGCATCCAGGCGCTGCTTGGTCCCCCAGCTATTTCCCATGGGGGCTGATCTGAGAAATGCCACAGTGATGCATCAGCAACACCAAAGCGAGTTTCAAACTCTCTCTTGTGTGAAATAATGTGAAACTTCTTGAAAGAAATGTGAAATCAATCATTTTAAAAAGTACAGCTGTCTTAATTGGTGAATCATGCTTTTAAATTAAATGTTTTCTATACATTTTAGTATACAACTATTAGAAAATTCTCAGTGAACAATTAAATTTAACCCAGTTAACTGTAGTCCTTATTTCAGAATAGAAAAATAGAAAATAATAGAAAAGAGAAGTATAATTAGATATAAGTGGTAATGTATACTTGTGGGGAAAACTTGAAGAAAAGGCTTGGGGTTTTGAATATATCCACAGTGGGGGCGCCTGAGTGGCTCAGTCAGTTAAGGGTCCAGCTCATGGTTTTGGCTCAGGTCATGATTTCACAGCTGTGTGCAGAGCCTGGTTGGGATTCTCTCTCTCTTTCTCTCTCTCTCTCTTTCTCTCTCTGTCTCTCTCTTTCTCTCTCAAAATGAACTTTGAAAAAAAAAGAAATATCAGCCTTTTAAAAAATGTCAGTTTTCTTTTCAAAACAATGATCCAACTTGGAGAAAATGTAGGAAAAACTAGTTAATATGATAAAATAATACTCTAGAATCCAAAAACAGTTTAAAGTATCCATTTTGATCAGTTTCAGTACCTAAATTAAAGGTGATAGGCAACTCATAGAAATCTATGTGATTACCAAAGGACATTTTAAAAATTGTATTTATTAAAATTTTGTTTCCCTAATTTCTTCATTTATATCTTCCAGGAAGTGATATTCAGAGCTCAGTTATGCTTATTATTATTATTACTATTAATCCAATCTAAAGCCCTTTACAAACAAGTCTTGTATTCTCCAAGTTGTAGCAGACTGTATAGGCATAAAGGCTCCAGCACCTCCTTGGGCCTTACAGGACAATGGATTTCCATGCCTTCAGAATCAATGAGACTTGGAATCATTTAAGTGAATTAAGATGCTTATTTATTCAATTTAGCAATTGGGAAAATTATTTCTTTAAAGATCACAGGCCCATCCACAAACCCACACATGATTAATCTGGAGAGACCTCAGATACGCCATTAGCCATGGACATACTAAAACCACATGACTCTGAGGATCTCCCCAAATTCCTGTGGTGGCCCTTCCCACAGCATGATGTGAAATGGTTTGCTGTGCTATTCTAAAATGGTTTGACAGCAGCATCTCTATTGATAATAATAAGAGCAGTATAGCATGGTCTTTAATACCTAACATTACCAATTCAGACATTATCTGCTGAGTTCACAGAAAACAAGAAGCTGCTTTTCTAAGATCTTTATCATTTTACATTTAAAATTATATACCATTTATAGTTCTGTTTACCCCAGATGAATGTATACAGCCTTATCATCTATGTCTGAGTATAGACAAAAACCCATAAAAACAATCCTGAAATAAATAGAGCTGTTGACAAGTAAATTATGGAAATAGTAGGCAGTGAGCATTCTGGAACATCCTTAGTGTGGCAGTTTACAACCATACATGTTATTTATTTTGCTTTTCAGTGTCAGACTGAAAATGGTTCATTCCTGGTGATGGTACTCATGACAACAAGCAGGGTTTGAAAAAATTTCTGCTGAGCTCTGAAGGATGGAAATCATAACGGAAACATTAAAAATGGAAACAGAGAAAGGAGGAAAGCAGGTTCTATTGCTACTTGAAGCTTTGTTACATATTTGTGACATATAAAGATGATTTTAAAATAAATTTCTGATAGAAGAGTATTGGACCCCTTCAGAAAAGAATTTAAATAATTTTCATTATCTCTCAACTTACAAATTCTTTGATTCCTAGATGATGAATCTTTGCTCTAAGCTTCTGTAAAGCATGTCTAAAGATGATGACATAGACAAAGAAGTGACAGTTCTTTCCATAATTACTTGTCAGCCTTCATACACCAGAGACACGCTCAATGTTTTATATTCATATTTCACTCCATATTTCCAATAGCAGATAACCAATGTGAGGAAGAAACCAAAGCGTCAAGAATTTACTTGACTTGGGTAGGACTAGACAAGTAAGCACTATTCAGAAATGAGAACACCATATCCTTATCCTTAGATTCCAGAACTTTGACTCTAATTAAATTTTATGATTTTTAGAGAAAACCATTTCATTAAATTATGAGCAACTGGCAATTTCCAGACAGATGTCCAATATTGTCCCATGCAACTATAGGGGGAAAGTCTTGGTTTTAAAAATTACTGACTGGTAAAACACTATTCAATAGGTACCTGGTTAGTGCTTGGGGGGTTCTGATGTATCTCTTCACTCTGTTATAGACCACCCCAGGGAGGCTAAGCATTAAAATTTTTGAAAAATGAAAATGGCTATTGGGATGCAGGAGAGATCTTTGTGCCATTGGTGAAGACTCTCCATTAGTTCTACAAACACTGTCTTTCGGTTATATAAATCAAGCCTACAGTTAAGTTCACTTAAGGCCAATGGAGTAAACACAGCTGAAATGATATCTATTTTGGTCAGACAAGGGTAAATGCTTCCATGTTGTTGACTGGCATGTAAATTGTTCAATAACCTCTCCCCCCCACCTTAGGAATTTGTATGAATTGCTGTATCAACATAGACTAAAATAATTCCTGTGAGGATGGAGATTAGGTCTCCAACCTAGTTCCTTTTCATCTGAGAATCAACACTGTTTGAATATGTCTGATGCACGGCAATAGTCCCAAATAAAACTAGATGGCAGGAAGAAAACCCAGGGTTCTGTGAGGAATCTCAAATACAAGGAGAATGTGGATTAGTGACCCAAGAATAATACAAGGACTTAGGAGATCAGAAGTGCTGGGTCTAAGCATAAGGTATCAGTGATGTTGTAACTACCAAAATCAGACACTCTAGAGAAATTTTAGGAAATGGAACAAATAGTAACAGCTGTACACTGAGGACAAGGCAAGTGGTACCCCAGTATGGAAGGGGCATGGCACAGCTGGAAGGGCTCTTTGAGGATGGGTTGCCATCAAAACCTGAAGCAGTCAGTAGAGACCTACATTAATGGCTAAGCAGGTTTAGAGTAATACTGTGACAGCAGGTATTGGGAACACTAATCTCTGGCCACTAGTAGCTCTAGCAGCAGCAAAGATAGAAAAGGGCAAAGTAGACTAGGTGCAGTCATCACTCAGCACATGGTGGCGATTTATGGAGGACTCAGCATTCTTGGTAGATACTGTGTACTTCTTAAGCCACACAGGAGTACATTTAAGTACTGACTTAATCGGTAAGGTAAAATAACCAGGACTAATTCATGGGACATGGATGAGCATACCTGATCTTGCTGGAACATATTGTGCAAATGTGTGATGCAGTGGAAGAAACTGCACATTATGCTAATCTGGGGCAGGTGTGAATTTGGGAGTGTTTAGAATTTGGATATTAAAGGGCTTGCAATTTTGTGGCAAGCTGATGAGATCTAGGGACATCTAAGTTCCAATTTAAAATAAGTAAATGTGAAGCTACAACTCTGTTCATTGGCAGGCGGCAGAGATCCCATAAGCATTCCATATTTAAAGGATTATGATTTAACCCTATAAGCTACATTGTTATATAAACAAGATTTGGTTGAGCACAATTTGTTTTAAGTACAAGCAAGTAACAGGGATTTCTTTTTTTTTTTTTTTAACCAAGTTAAACATAGTATCATTAGAGGCTTGCCTCTAACAGATTCTTCACCAACATTTTGCTTTATTTATTTATTTATTTATTTACTTATTTACTTACTTACTTTAATGTTTATTTATTTTTGAGACACAGAGAGAGTGCACATAAGCGGTGAAGGAGTAAAGAGAGAGGGAGACACAGAATTTGAAACAGGTTCCAGGCTCTGAGCTGTCAGCACAGAGCCTGATGTGGGCCTCGAACTCCCGAACCACGAGATCATGACCTGAGCCAAAGTCAGGACCTTAACACACTTGAGACACCCAAGTGCCCCTTCATCAATATCTTAGAAATGTGATCACTTTTCACTTTTCTATTTGCTTACAACCCCTACAATCTAAAACAAGTTTGGGACATAATCAAATGCATAGAATATTTTTATGTAAACTTTGACACAGATTATTTTTTCTGATGTAATAATGTCTCATGTAAATTATTAATCTGGAATGCCAGTTACAGATTATTGTCCTTGTGCCAAATGTGAAGAACAGTCATGGAAACTTTCTTTTCAATATGACGACGACTTAATAAACTACATATTTTTCAAAATATTTATGTTATTATTTAAATTACTAATACTAGTAAAGAAAGGATAAATCAAAGACTCTAAAGGAATTAATTCATTTTGTAGGTTGCCTTTTAGATGTCTTGATTGTTTTCTTTGCTGTGCAGAAGCTTTTTATTTTGATAAAGTCCCAATAGTTTATTTTTGCTTTCCCTTGCCTCAGGAGACATATCTAGTAAGAAGTTGCTATGGCTGATGTCAAAGAGGTTAATGCCTATGTCCTCCTCTAGGATTTTAATGGCTTCTTGTCTCACATTATGACCTATCTGATAAATGATTAGTATCCAAAATATATAAAGAATTTATAAAATTCAACGCCCCAAAACAAATAATCTAAATAAAATGGGCAGAAGACATGAATAGAAATTCTTCCCAAGAAGATACACAGATGGCCAACAGATGCATGAAAAGATGCTCAACATCACCCATCATCAATGTGAGTCAAATCAAAACCACAATGAAATATCACCTCACACCTGTCAGAATGGCTAAAATTAACAACACAAGAAACAAAATTATCAAAATTATCAAGAGCTGCTTTAGTTTTGATATAATTTGTATTTTAAGGGCTAAACATTCTTTGTGATGACACTAAATTTGTAAATAGCAAAACCAAATAAAATTCAAATCAACTGTATTTAGGTATAAACTCCCAAGGCTATGACCTTGAAGGTTGTTCCCACAGGATGGCAGTGAGACAGACTTCTCCTTCCCTCATTAGGAAAGTAGAGAAAATACTCAGTATTAGATTTATAAAAAACAAACAAACAAACAAACAAACAAGAAACTTGCTTTTACTGAATATGCCCTAAAAGACTACAACTTTAAATAAAAACAGCCAAATGACTGATCAATTTACAGATCACAAACATCTATTTTCCTGAATTACAATGCAGGGCAACAAAACAAAGTAAACAAGCAACAAACCTCTTGTGAGTCACCCTTATCCTCAAAAAGATGTCATAAATATATACGTATCAGATTTACCTGGAGGGCGTGTTGCAAAGCTGAGGGCTGGTCCCCATTTCCAGCTACTAACTCAGCAGGGCAGGACCTAGAGGTAATTTGCATTTCTAACAATTGTGAGGGGATGCTTTGAGAATAACTGCTTTAAGGAGCCTTGAATCCTTTATCTGAGGAATGTTAATTCTATCCAGCAGCTCTGAGAGTTAGGAAAATCAATGTTAGAAAAATACTTATATACTGACTCATCATTCGTTAGTGGGAGGCCTGAGAGCCAGTAGCTCAAAAGAGCTCAGACTTTCATGGTCTACACATGCTCCTAGTCTTGAAAGGATTCAAAGGGGAAGTTAATTGAAAAGAGTGGCTTGTACTGTGAAAGTCCTCTTAATTTTGGAACAGAATGAAGGTATAAATAAATAAATTTATACATACATAAATACCATAAACAACTAGAACTAGCAGGAATTAAAGTTCTAAAGTTTAAAGGAATTAAAAAAGAAATCTCTGAGAAAATGAACTTATAAAGACAGAAAAAAAGTTCAGTATTAAATAATTTAACTTAGAAAGGAATTTTTCTTATATAAAAATTATGTTCTTTCATTTATTTGCAGTCTTCTACACTACAAGCTTAATGTCCTCTTACTTTATAAAATAAGTAAATAAATAAAGAAGAAAGATGCTTACCTATAGCTTCCAAAGCCAAAGAATAAAGCAAGTCCAAATAATGCTGAAAACACAGGAACATTGCTGCACAGGGGAGTAACTGCTCTGAATTTACTTTTGTTCTGTGGTTACAATGGGCCCTCAAAGGATGGTGAAGATGACCTCGATTAACAAAAATGCTTGATAGGTATCTTCAGCGAAGAAAGGGAAGTAAAAAATAGGAAAAACTATAGCTTTATCAATTTTATGGTGATAAACTGGCATACCATCTCTTCCAAAAAAATGTGTATTTTGACTCAACTATTTCCTGGAATATAAGATATCACAACCATAAATGTACGAAACAGAGGCTAGCTAGATGGGAATCTAAGTATAATAACAGAAAGGTCAGAGTTTCCTTGACTGTTGATTGCTGACAAAATAAAAGGAGTAAGGGGGCATGAATGCGTTCATATTCTTAGCAGTTAATTGTTTACCAATATCACATGAATAAAACTTTGTGCTGTGAAAAATAACCTAAATATTAAGTGGTTTTCATATAAAACATTCTAAAATGGAAAGTTTGCATTAAATAACATAGATTAAATGGGATAGTTTATATTTTTTCTACTTCTAAAATAATTCAAAAATACATCCAGTCCAGCAATCCTAAATCGGTTTCACTTAAAAAGCTGCCACCCTTTCCCTCATTATTGTACGGCCTCACATGAAGACAAACCTTAGAAAATACACCCACGGAATATTTTCTTTTGAGAAAAAATGCATAGCCATTGATGGAAAATGAAAAATTATGTTGTGTATAACATGTATAAGAGCTGTCACATCTATCCTGAGTTTTTGGAGAACAATCTGCATTTCTTTTTCCTCCTGTCCAGATATCAGAGCTATCAATACGCTGATATGTGAATTTGTAACAAATTTAGTACTGATACAATTATTTCCCAAATTTTTAAATATATTTGATGGATACCATTCTTATATTCCTACATAGTTCTAAAAAAGAGCTTATAAGATATACTACTTCAAATTATTCTTCTCTATAAAAGGATATAATTACCAAAACCCTATAACTTTCCAATTATTAACAATAGGCTGTAGGAACACTAAAAATAAATTGTGAAATCAGACATATTAGTGCAATATAAATGAAGAGCAGCATTAAAAAAACAGGCTATTTACAGAATGGAAGTATAGGGAAGGGATAAATGATATAAATAGATCTATAATCTATACTAAAGTCCTTTATGTTTTTAATAGATTTTTGCAGCTCTTCAACTTTAATATGATTGGAGAAGTTGAAAATTTTCAGATAGTGCAATGAAGCGGCTCAAGTATAGGAAACAATTTTGTGACTAAAAGGGGAAAGAGGAAATTACTTTCTACATGGAAATACACTGAAGGAAATAATGGTTTAAGTAGTCCTTAAATTGTATGTTAACTATCAAACCAAAACAATACACGGGACTTAAAATAGTTCTTTGGCTAGTTATTTAGCAGTATTTTCAGGTTCTAACCCCAGGAAATTGTTGGCAAATTCAGCTGGAATTGGATTATGCAGAAAAACATAATTTCCTTAATAGGCATGACATTTATTAGTCATACTGCATATTCCTCCTGATTGTATCATTCCAAATATTTGTGCTTTAAATTTTATGTCTCCTTTTCTTTCTACGCTTGGTAGCTACGGTAAGCATTAGCATCTTCATTTTAAATGTTAGGAAACTCAAAAAAATCAAAGTAATTGCCACAGTGTAAACTACATGGAAGTGTACTAAATCAATACAATTCTATAAGAGAGAAGATAAAGTATTTTAGCCATAGTTGGGGGCGCTGACAGCATCTAGCCACGGGACACAGAAAGTAAGGGAGTTCTAAGTAATGGGACAAATCTTCAGCAGAGTGTTGTTCTTNCCACGAACTGCGAGATCATGACCTAAGCGAAAGTCGGACGCTTCACCGACTAAGCCACCCAGGCGCCTCCCCTCAGACTTTTTAAATCTATAACCTCAGCAATTCAGCAAAAGTTGCATTGTGTACTAGGTATGAGCTGAATTTGTCTACACTGGAGGAAAGTGACACAACAATTACAGGCCTATGAAGATCTGTTCAGGGCAAAATGGGAGTAGTAATAGAGAAGTACAAATAGAGTTCATGAACCTGTCTCTTAATAATTTTTTTTTTTGCCAGACTTCAAGGAATTGGAAATTTAAATGTTAGAAATTCTTTACTATTGCCCTTTGAGCTCAGAAATCAAAAGTAATCAGTCTGGTATTCAACAGCATGTGAACAGAAGCACAGAATGAGGAAGCATAGCTAAGTAGAAGGCAGAAATTGGTCAGATACCATTTGTGGTTCAAGGTTACAGGGACATGTTAGGTTGTAGGAATTGGTAAGCGACACCAGAACCACATTAGTGATTTTAATTGTGTCATTTGTACTTTGCGCATGTGTTTCTCTCATAAGCCACATATGATTCACTGTCTTGTGCCCTTTCATTTCTTCCTTTGTAACCCAGAAGAATAGGCAAGAACTTTGAAGACAGACCGACAGACCTATAACCAATCGAAAGTGTCTACATAATAGCAATCTGATATACTCGGAAGGTTACTTAATTTCAATAAGCATTAGTTGTCCTCTGTAAAACTAAAATTCTGCCATTCTACCTTGAGTGAGCATGGCAAAGACTTATATCATAAGTTATATATATGAAAGTTTCCATTATAGTAAATATTATTAAACATTAGGTATCATGGTAATTGTTATTATCATAATTTTCAGGTTTAATCATTGTCTAGTAACACCTGCACCTTATTTGTAAGAGAGAGAGGGACAGAAAAAAGTTGTCTTAGTGCAGGTTTGGCTTATCAAGTACAAAGTAGTAAAAACAGGACAACAGGCCCAAATGAGTCACTTATGATAAGCCCCACATCATTAAACTGTAACTGGGAGAGTTAACTCTTCCAGAAATGGAATCTTAATTCCTCAGGAATTGCCTGATCAGTACAAGTTAGGTAACCTGCCTAAGAGACTCCTGTCATCCCTACATCCCTAAAGGAAAGTAACCTCCCCCTTTCTTTGCCTAGTATAACTTTCTTGTTCCCACTCCCTTCTACCTATAAAAGTCTTTCATTTTGCACAGCTCCTTGACGCTCCTTTCTATCTGCTAGATTGGATGTTGCTCAGTTTGAAGGGACTTTTGCTCAAATAAGCTCTTAAAATTTTTAATATCCTTCAGCTTATCTTTAACAAAAACATACCATGAAGGATTTACCCAGATAGAGATTACTCCTTTTTGCAAGTGTGCAAAGGATGCCATCATAAACAAATTTAAATCCAAAGTGATCAATGTGAAAAAAGAGAAAACAATTTGGGAGAAACGATGCACTACTTAGGTAATACTGAAAAGCCAAACTTTTAAAATTTTAGAATATATAAAAAAGAATTCTGCTACTCTTTGCATATTAGCAATGATGTTACATACTGAAAATAGGGTTGGGGTGTACAACACTGGATAATTGTTTCTTTCATAATGAAGGGGGTGGCCAATGGTATAGGAGAAGAACCATCACCATATAAACGGCAAATTTTTCCTAAGGTCTCATTTATTTTTACTATTTTATGAAGAACAGTAAAAGTGAGTTTAAACTGGAAAATTACCTTTGGTAGAAAAGGATAAATATTTTGAAAACAAGTTCATTATATATATTTTTTAATTCAGAAAAGTCTTAATTATATTATCCCCTGGGAATAGGTATAAGATATCTAAAGGTAAGTGCTCTAAGTCTTCTATCTGGTTTATTGAAATTCATTCAGTTTCAATCCTAATACATCAATAAGAGCAGGGGCATGAAACCATTACAAAGGACACTAATTTCTTCTTGATATAATTGTATTAGGCTTGTTAAAATTCATACATATTTTAGCTTCCTGTTTTAAAACCAGTGAGTGTCATCCCCACAGTAGTCAGTGTTCATACTCATCAGTGCATGTGAGCAAAACAAAAAAGTCCAGTCCATGTCATTGTTCTACATTGACCTAAAGCTACAGGGCTATGATTATCTTAATTTTACTAAGTTTGCAGCTGACAGTATCATACTAGAAACCTCTCAAAATGTCCATACACTCCCCAATGCCTTTGATTAAATGTCTTACATTAAAATAATAATAATGAAACAATAATAAAAGAACAAGAAAGAGGATGAGAAGGGAGAAACAAAGATTTTCGATGATCGAATGACAACTACGTCAAAATATAATTTTGCCTCATTACAAATTTTTAAACAAAAACTACTCTGAAAGTGTAGTTTTAAATGTAAATATAAGCATTTAAGCCTCTAATCAAACACTAACCTTTCAAAACAATGACAACAGGATTAAAATAAAGTATCTCATGGTTTCAATTTTACTGTTACTGCAAAGCGAAATTATTTAAAAGCTACCAGCTTCACTTCCAAGGGGCATCTTGTTGTATACACATGCTATCTTCTCATTCCATCACTCCCTTCCCCCATACAAATTAATCCTAGATGAATGATTTTAATACATGCAGCAAAACATTTTTTTCACAAATTCCTGAAATATAAGTGTACCTTTAAAAGGAAAAATAGGGGCAGGCAGGGAGAGAAAAAATTGATTCCACTGTGTTCCAGAAAATGACAGGTGTAGGCAGACAGAGGTTTAACTGTGGAGTTCAGATAACATGTTGTGGTGGATGGAGTTCCCAGATGAGTCAAGGTTTCCAAAAACCACTGACAAGTTGTCGACGAATACAACACAGTGATGACCAGGAAAATGACAACTATTCCATTAAAGAGACAGCTGGGCAATCAAAAACTACCCTGCAAGGAAAACTGTCCACCAGGCACCTGAAGGGTCAACTTTAGAGTATTTTGTGATACCGTTGCAAAGGAAGATGTATTTTGAAATGAATAGCATAGAAAATATTATACACAGATGTTTTTATAGGAGTTACTACTCCCAAAGACCACTTCGTTATTTAGTGTCCCTCTCGCTGGAATGGTAAATGAAAATTGTTAGTGAATTTCAGAATTCAATAACTTGAAGTGGAAATCCTTTGTTTAGTTCCAACCCTTTTTTTTTTAATGATTGTTTATAATTGTTATTTAACACACAGGTGAGCTAAGAAAATCTAAATCAAGAAATGACTTCAATCTACATCATCAATTTGCCACATCCACTGCCATAAAGCCTAGTAAATATACTGGAGCCATTGTGTGCTGCCAAGAACCTGCTTCTTCCCATAGCTGCTGAAGGAGAGGGGAGGGCAAAAGCAGGATCGAAGTGCCTTTGATATTATCTGTTTTCACTTTTCTGTTGATTAAGGGATAATCATACATGAAATGAGAAGGGTTAAAAAAGGCATGAGAAAAGAGACCAAATCAAAGATAAAGAAGATATTTTAAAAAGAAAGAAATCAAGTACTCCTGAAACTCTACAACGATAACAATAAAGGAAAGCTCTAGAAAATAGATGCTCTGTCAAAATTTACACTGCCGAAATCATGCAAGAAGTGGAAAACTTGAAAAGACCAATTACTGCAGAATATATTGGAAAGATGATTAAATAGCTACCATTATGAAAGTACCAGGACTAGATTATTTCATAGATGAGTCCTAGATAACATTAATATCTCCGATCCTATTTGAACTGTTCCAGATCACAGAAGGAAATCTCAATTTATTCTATGAAGCTTGCATTTTGCAAAATATTATGAGCTAAAAGCTATGAATCAATCTAATTTTTGAAGAAAGTCACAAAAAGTGTAAATAAAAATATAAGGAGTAGAATACAGGAATTGAAGCAAAGAATAATATATTACAAACAAATAAGGTATAATCTAGAAAAGGAATGTTGGCTTAATATCAGAACATTTATCAACCTACCCGAATGCATCCAAAAAAAAGAAAAGAAAAGAAATCATATTATTATACTAATGTAGGTTCAAAAACATTTAATATAAATATATTCATAATAAAGTAAACGGCAATATAAATTCCATTCCTGATAATTGAAGGAAACTACTTACGTGTAATAAGGACTACTTACTGAATAGCAATAAACAATAAATAACAAAATACTAAAATATTTACATTTAAATTCAGGAACATGACTGAGATTCTTGCTACTGCCACTTTCTTAGAGAAACTGAACACTTTCTTGGAGAGTCTTCTGTATACATTAGAATATAAAATAATTACTATTAATACTAGACATAGATAACAAGTTTTCCTTTAAAGATATTAACTAAAAAAATCAAGACATGCTAGAAAACACTTCACTACATTAATAAGAGCATTCAGACATGAAAAATATGCCAAAGATACACATTTTCTCCATTTTAATAATAAGCACTTAGAAAAGGGAAGATATTCTATGGAACCTACATAGTATATATGAATAAATTTAACAACAATGGCACAAAATCTATATGAAAATGCCTACAAAGTCTTACTGAAGATCAAAATAAGACAGATTAGAATAGAATGACATATTAAATTCTCGGATCAGGAGCCTAAACTTTGTATATTATTCCTCTGTCGAAATATTTTTTTTAAAAAAGCAATTCTAATTATAATGCTAATAGGTTTTGTTTTGTTTTGAATTGAATATAATGATTTTTAAATTAACATTAAGAAATAAAGCTGGAGAATAGCTAAGGGAGTTATGAACAAGTAAAATAGTGAGCAGACTTTTTTTACCATCTGTCACAATACTATAAACCCCATTATAATCATGAGTTAGGTAGTGACATAGGATACAAATAAATCAGTGAAAGAGAATCAAGAATTGAAAAAAAAATCTCGTACATTTGATAATTTAATATAAACCAATAAGATATTTCAATTGTTTGGGAAAATACAGGGTAGAATGAATAGTTTCCCATATGGAAGAAAATAGTGTTGGTGCCCTACTTAATATTAAATACTAAAATACATTCCAGATAAATTAAACCTTACTACAAACATTAAATAATAAATATCTTAGAAAATACTGTAGGATATTATTTATATGTATAACTTGTCTTATATACCAAGACAAGAAACTTGGAAAATATAAATACTTTACTAGATAAAAATTAAAAGAGAGATTTGGAAACTTTTTCAATACAGCTTGAAGGCCAACAGGTTAAGTTCTATAATATCAAGACAGGTTCACATCTATAAATATACACTAACTAGAAGATAAACATCTCAAGAAATGGGCAAAGGTTTGCACCTTTTACAGCAATTGTAAATTGATTTAACAGATTCAAAGAACAATCTGGGAATATAAAATTAAATAGAAGTCATTGGATTTCCCCATCTTTGTACAACGTTTTCTTTTTTATCATTCTCTCAGATCTCACTGGTACCAAGAAAATGATCTCAAAGTAAAATGTGGCTAATGCACTTTAATGGTTTTTGTTATACTTTTAAGTCAAAAGGCAAACTGAACGTGCAACATGTACATTTCTGCAACTATTAGCAATAGAGCATTAGCACCAAAGATATTTCAGCCACTGCCGGAAGAGGAAGACCAGACCTACATGTACTGATTCATAAAGAGAGTGGAGCAGTTGACAATCTACTGTGTATGTGGTGGGGTGACAGACCCAAAGGAAGCTGAGCTGTTAGGCATAATTCTGTATATTCTGGAGACTTGAGGAAGGAACATGTGAACTAAAATGAGTATTAAAAGTGGGCCAGAAAACAAGGATAATCCCTCTACTGGTTTTAGAACCAGCCAAGAATTTATCTTTCCAGAGGGAAAAAGAGATTTTTAAATAATTAAGTAAATAAACAAATAGCTATAATGTATAAAAACTGTTAAATGAAATGATGTGAGCATAATAAAAACAATGTCTAAAAGCCTAGAGAATCATCAAAATGATACATACTCTGTGGGTCAGTTGGTTAAGCATCCAACTCTGTTTTGGTCATCATCTCGTAGTTTGTGAATTTGAGCCCTGCGTTGGGCTCTGTGCTGACAGCTCAGATTTGGATTCTGTGTCTCCCTCTCTCTCTCTGCCCTTCCCCTGCTCACTCTTTGTCTATCTACCTCAAAAATTAACATTAAAATATTTTTAAAAAATGATACATGCAAAGTGTAGAGTTGAAGGCAATCATGCCTTTTCAAATTTAAAAAAATCGACATTTTTTTTTCATTTTTTATGTTTATTTATTTTTGAGAGAGCGACAGAGCATGAGTGGGGGAAGGGCAGAGAGAGACAGAGACACAAGGTCTGAAGCAGTCTCCAGGCGCTAAGCTGTCACCACAGAGCCTGAGGCTGGGCTGAATTCATGAACCACAAGATCATGACCTGAGCCAAATCAGTCCCGTAACCAACTTAGCCACCCAGGTGTCCCAAAAAAGACCTACAAATTTTAAATTATGTCCACACTTAGACACCTCATTTTAAAATGTTAAGACAACAAGGATAAAATGAGTATTTCAAGAACTTCTTTAAAAGTTATCTACAAAAGAATAAACAACAGATTGATATCAGTCTTTCGGTCAGTAAAGCCGCTTCCTAGGATACAACTGAACAATGATTTTAGTGTCCTAAAGAAAAATTATTCTCAACTCTTCATTCTGCATCTAAAAAAACTATTACTCAAGTATAAATGTAGAATAAATTCAGAAAGTTTACTTTGCAAACATGCCTTTTTAGGAAGTTGTGCAAAGAGTTTCAGAAAGAAAATACATAGGGTCTAAGAAGGCATGAATCTAACTCAGGGAACAAAGCAGAAAAGATAGATGTCTAATAGGCCTAGTGAGCAACCAATTCATATAAAAGGAAAAGGAGAGAGTACTATGAGAGAAATCTCCAGGGAAGAAAGGCTACCATTAAAATAAAAAGCTACAGATAAAATCATGGTCAAATATGAAGAAAATGGTCTAAATTCGAATAGGAAAGCAACATGTTTCCAAAATAACAGCAGAATGACTATCAAGCAATAGATAGAATGAATAAGAATTGGAAATATATTTAGGATACGGCTAAAAAAAATTCTCTTTTACAAGAATAAAAAAAGAAAGGCAGATACTCCAAGTGTCAGGAGATAAGAACAAAGTGTAATCCAAAAGTAAATTAGACAATAATGATTTCACTTTTACAAACCCTTGGAGGTATATTCTCATGCATATAGATGATATAGATAGATATAGGTAAAAGTATGAGTATAGTATAGGTATAGGTATAGGTATAGGTATAAGTATAGATAAATCTATCTCTCTATCCCAGAAGAACTATAAAGAGATTAGGAGCAGCTGGAAAGAGGTAAGAAAATATTTTGTTGCAAATCCAATTTTGTTATTAGATTCTGTAAAATATCTACATGAAATAACTAGATTTTTTAAAGAAATATATACATATATATCACAACATGTTTCTTTTTAATTTTTTTTCTAAAAAATTTTTAGATGATTTACAAACATGAATTTACACTGTCAAAAGGTAATTACTTCTATTTACCACATTCTATAAATCTTTAGTCACAGCCTCATACCAGAATGAGAGCACAAAGTATCTTCTTATAGAACAAATGGCCCACGGTTCCCCAAGGGAACACTTCCTTTTGAGAATAAATTGCATTTACCATGTTGCATGATTACATTTATTTTAGGACTACAGGCTAAATCCATAAAACTTGTAATGATGTTTTTTTTCCCCCTCCCAGGCTTATGGGAAAAGACTTATTTTCACAACTACTCTAAGTCATTAGAAGCATTGTTAATTTACTACTAACTCAAGTCTCTTCATCTCTAATCTACATTGATTTTCTGTCTGGAACACAGAAAGTGTGCATTTTTAATGCTTTAGCTGCAATAAGTTTTCTTTTGGAGATTTTTTCCTCCTAGAAAAGCTGAATGAAAGAGGCAAAGCAACTGCTTGCACATAGATTAATAACTTCCTAGAAATGACTGCAAGCAATGCACACATTTTTAGGGAGGTAACATTATTAAAGAACATAAAGCAGTAAAAACATAAAGAAGAAACATATGACCTGCAAATAGGACATACTAAGTGCTTCTCATTTATTACTGTTGGTTATGTTCTCCGTTGGGACCTGAGCTCCATGAACCATAAAAAGTCAACTGAGGGCCGATCATCAGTAAAAAGGAAATTCAACAGGGGCACCTGGGTGGCTCAGTCTGTTGAGCATCCGACTTCAGCTCAGGTCATGATCTCCCAGTTCGTGAGTTCAAGGCCCACATCAGGCTTGTTGCTGTCAGTCTGTCAGCACAGATTTCCATCCTCTGTCCCCCACTCTCTGCTCCTCCCCGACTTGTGCTCTTCCAAAAATAAATAAATATTAAAAAGAAAGTTCAAGAAAATTTGAGATTTTTTTCCATACAATTTGAGTATGTGACTCTCTGCTTTCATAGATCTTCTACAGTGTCTATATAGTCCCCAAATTGCCATATCAGAATGTTTTACAAAATGGACCACAACTTTCTCTTTTGGTGTTTTGGTCACCATGTGGTTCTCAGGCCTTGCCCAGGATGACATTGGGTTCTTTTCTTTAGCATGTTAGTTCAAGAAAATCAAGGAAGTCAAAGCAGGTGAGCCTTGTATGGAAAGTGCCTCATTGTTGTCTTCTTAATGCTATGCCTCCTCCTCAATGGGAAGAAGGATGTGTGTCAATTCACAAATCAATACTCATTAAGAAGCACATGTAAATATTGAAAAAAAATGTAGTATGAAAACAGAGTGGCCAAATTGAACTGTAGTTCTCAAAAGGTCAGAAATTACCATTTAAAAGTGGTAATGCACTAATTAAAAAGAGTATTCAATTATTTTCTTTATTATTTTGAAATAATGAGTGGTATGGGTATAATAACATGGTCTAATAGTCTATCATTTTTAAAACACAATGGATAAAGATGAATGAATATTGGCTTCTCTTTCTAACCATATAACCCTATTACAGCAAATAAGCTTTGACTACATTACTTTAATCACTTGCTTTTTCAGTAAAAAAAAACAGGAAACCATCCTAATCATTTATATTCATTTGATTTTAGGATTAGCTATCGCAATCTAAACTGATGTCAAGAAAAAACTCTGCACTAGATATGATAATATGCATTAATACATATTTTACCAAATAATATGGGCAATACATAATGTTTTTTTTTAATTACATAGACAAAAATATTCTCATCAATTCTTTTAAGCTCTTTACCAATAACAAATGTGGAGAGAGATACTTTGTCTTTAATTAATATATAATGTATTATATATTAATTATATATACAGATATGTGAATTATCATCATCATCAAAATGCTGATTACTATAAGAAAATTAAAAAAAGCACCATTCTAAATCACTATTTCTGGAAATTAAGGGTACCCAGTGATGCCGCTTCTGCAAGAATAAAATATCCATCACTAAGTGTGTTCTGTTCTTAATTCTTCAGACATGAGGTCATTTCCTCATTAAATACAGAGCTAAAAACATAATCCTTAATAGAGGGATGACAGACTACAATTTAAAATCTAAGTGCTCTCCAAATTGCAAATGCCATAATGGATTTTAAATTTGCTAACAACTTAACAAAACTCGTTTCCATTTGTCAGATAGATCATACCCCTCTGTACTGTGCTCCTAAGAGGCAATTCAGCACAGGTGTTAAGAGCATGGGTTTGGAGGTTAGTAGGACCCGGGACTACATCCTAAATATGCTATTTCCTAGGCATATGAAGTTGGACAAAAATTTTGTAAAGTTAATCTGAGGTTCATAGGGATTGTAGAGGAAGATGTCTAAGAGCATCTGTAAAGGGTAATGGAAGTGGTAAACAACAACAACAACAACCTGATTCTTATAAATACTACTGTAATCTTACTATGCTATCCTTTTCTCTGTTTTTATGAAATTTCAGTAGTGGGTTTTTAGCTATTTTAAATTTATTTCTAGTTTTAGGACTGGGTTTCCTTGATCAAGCCAGTGGGTTCAAGATAAATAAGGTATTCTCTCTCTCTCTTTTTTTTTTTAACAAAATAATTAAATAGAAATAATGAAAGGGGGGAAGAAGGGAGTAAAGGAGAAAGGATGGAAAAAAGTAGAAAACTAGGAAGGAGGAAGATCAAAAAGAAGGTAGGACAAAAAGGTAGGGAGGGAGGTGCAAAGGAAGGAAAGAGAAAAAAATCTTTTTGAACATGATGGCAATATGTCCTCTGGTAATATCACCAAGAGCATCGCCTTGCCTTCAGCAGCTAGGAACCTACACAGTCCTCAGATTACTTTAGACTACCAGAGGACTACAACTCATTAATATTTTTTGGGTTATTGACAAATTAACTAAATAGCCCAAATCACATCCTACTTGCCAGCATCTTTAGCTCAAATAAAGATGTGCTAGACAATTTCATTTATGATATGAAGAAATGCTTTCATGGGAGCCATTTGTATGTATGCATTCATAGATTTTTCTGCCAGAGTTAACTAGGGCTTTTGGGGGAGACTTGGTGTTGCCAAGAATTATACAGTACACAAGCTTTCTATGGATTCTGGCTTCAGATTTCCTTTGCTTACGACTGAAATCATCTATTTTATTTTCCTTCAACGTATTATATTCCTTGATACGCAAGAGACCCTCAAAGGGTACTATTGAGTTCTTGTTCCAGTTACCTGTTTGAAATATTTCTTCCTTACTCTTATGTGAGAGACTAGTAAAGGAAACAAAACTCATTGCCAATACTTTCTAAATTGAATTTATTGCTACTGTGCACAGCGTTTCAGACGATGTCACATGCTATTGTTTTATCACTTTTTTTCAATTAAATAGAATATAAATGTTCCATCAATAATTTGAAACTCTACAAATAACAAATGTGAAAAGGCACACATTTTCTTAAGACTCTATTTCAGGGACTCTGACTTTTTGTTTTAGCAGAATTAGAACTAAAGATAATGAAGCCTTATCATTAAGCTTCAAAATGATATTTCAATTTTATAATTTTTAATGCAATAGAAAATACCACAAAGGGACAGGGAGTTTATTTTAATAAGAGAAAAATAATAAATACCTAAAATAAAAATTTATGATAAAGGAGAAGTAACTTTACTATGTGATCAATACATAAAAATTGTTATGATAAACACTGACTCCAAAGAAAAACTGGGTGAAGATAAATCAGTCCAAACCAAAAGACAATTCCCCCATAAAAGGACATCAAAGTGGAAAACGGCTAATGAACACATTAAAAAGTCCAACTCTGTGAAGATAAGAAATGAAATTCAAAACAAAAGTGGCATTTTTCTGCTATCAGATTGATAAATATGAGAACATAATATTCAGGGTTGGGAAGAGTGGAATAAAATAGACTCTGCTGTACATTTGTGGGAGGAAAATTCAGTAAGCTTACTTTGGATAGGTAATTGTCAATTATATACTAAGAGCCTTAAAATTGTTCATATTATTTAAATATACCGATATTTATCCTAAGGAATGAAATCACAAACAAAGATGAGAGTATTTTTACGGAGATGATTATATGGAATTATTTATCATAAAAATGGAAATCATGTAATATATAATATATAATATACCATAATACATGGTATCTATTGGTATAGAGTATGATAAATAAAAGTGTAAAAGGTTAAATGAACAATATCCATATGAATTTGTTTGATAGAATGTTAAAGAAAGGATGACACATTTGAAATATAGCATAATCTGACAGATTTCGTTTGCATGTACATGAAGGAAATATGCAGAAAAATTAATAACTTTCAATTATAAAATTATGAACATTTTAATTTTTATACTGAATTGTTTTCTCATGCAAACATATGATATGGCAAACAAAGAAATAATAAAGGCTTACATTTCCAGAGGAGAGAAAAATAAATTTCACTGTTCATATCTAAATCTCCTGTACAGAGAGAGCCTTTGGAAATTACTTAAGTGCAGCAATATATTAATGTTAGTTACAGCTTGCCCTCAATTATATATTTTTCTGCTAAACGCAGATTCTTCAATGATCAAAATTTCTGTCATCTATAATTCCATTCAAGTTTTTGTTTAAGTTTTTCATTTACTTTTGGGAGAGAGTGAGTAGGGGAGGGGGCAGAGAGAGGGAGAGAGGGAATCCAAAGCAGGATCTGGACTGTCCAACATGGGGCTCAAACTCTTAAACCCTGAGATCCTGACTTGAGCTGAAGTCAGACACTTAACTGACTAAGCCACCCAGATGTCCCTTTTTTTTTTTAAGTTTATTTATTTTGAGAGAGAGGAGACTGAGAGAGCAAAGAGGGAAGGGACATAGAGAGAGAGGGAGAGAGAAAATAGCAAGTAGGCTCTGCCTTGGCAGCAGAGTGAGATCATGGCCTGAGCCAAAAACATGAGTCAGACACTTAACCAACTGAACCACCCAGGTGCCACTTTTTTAATTGTAATACCTGTTGCCGTCCGTCTTTAGGCAAACTAAAAATCTTAATTCCATTTTGACAGTAAAATCTCTATTTTACTGAATCAAAGGACTTTTGACCTTTAATATGGCATCACAGGAATTAGACTGCATTCATTTGATTATTCAGAAGTTTGTTATACAGAAAATATGCAGAAATAAATAACTAGAACAGACTGGTACCAAAATCCAAATGATATTATAATATAAACCTAAAACACCACATTAGTTTTGAGAAATGGTAGTAGTTGGGAGCCAGAAGGGCAGTGAGTAGATTCTCACTGGAGAAAGGAAGGAAGATAGTAAGAAAGTTGTTTCTGAGGACTGGAGAAAAAAAGGATTCATAATAAATTACCAGCAGAACAATTAATTTGACCATTTGCTGCAATACTGGGAAGATAGAAAATATATCTATCAACTTATAGATCTGGTTAAAGGGATTTCCAAGCAAACAGCTGAGAGTGTTATTTGTCATCTTTTGTCATTCAAATTTTAAGCAGAATTTAGAGAATATATTTCCAATTCAGGATTTGGGGAGTTGGAAAATAAGTTACACAGTTACAGTATCTCCATCTGGCAAGAGGTTTTCCAAGTAAGATACTGTCTCAAATTCAAATTCAAAATGCTGTTTGCTCTTCAAGATCAAATCAAAGCTGTAGTTCTAAAACACACTGTTAAACCCTTGGAAAGATTTCAGAGACTCTCTTAACTATATAAAATATCTAATGATCTTAAAGGTGTCTCATGGCATCTTAACTCAGCTCATGCTAGACAGGATGGTCTGTCTTGAAAAGATTTGTGGGTATATATTTTATTTAAAAAGATGGGATTATAGTTTGACACAGGAATTCTACAAAATTGTTTTAAGGGTTGTAGAATGCTGAATTAAATGAGGAATAAATAGTTCAACCAATAGCTTAGAACACTTAGCTCTATTTTAAATAGCTTGCCAGCCTATCACTAGTCTATAAAGTTTAGTACTATTTCAAATAATAATAACAACAATAAGGAAAAACATATTATAGCTAACCTTTAGTGACCACTTATTAAAAAAAATACAGCTACCCTACAACCCAGCAATTGCACTACTAGGTATTTATCCACAGGATACAAAAATGGTGACTCAAAGGGGAACACATGCCTCAATATTTATACCTGCACTATCAATATTAGCCAAATTATGGAAAGAGCCCAAAAGTNGATCAAAAAGGATGAAATCTTGCCATTTGCAACAACATGGATAGAAATACAATGTATTATTCTAAGAGAAATAAGTCAATCAGAAAAAGACAAATATCATATGATTTCACTCATATGTGGGATTTAAGAAACAAAGCAGATGAACATAGGGGAAGGGAAAGAAAACAAGATAAAAACAAAGAAGGCAAACTAAAAAAGACTCTTAACACAAAGAATAAACTGAGTGCTGCTGAAGAGGTTTTGGGAGGGCGGATGGGCTAAATGGGTGATGGGTATTAAGGAGGACACTTGTTGGGATGAACATTGGGTGTTACATATAAGCAATGAATCACTAAATTCTTCCTTAAATCATGATTACACCATATGTTAACTACCTGGATTTAAATAAAATTTAAAGAAATAATAACAATAAGGTGAAACATATTATAGCTAACCTTTACCAACCACTTTTTAAACACCAAGTATTGTGCTAAGGACATTCTGTAGAGTTATCCACTTACTCCAAACAAACATCTGAGTTTTGAAACCTTCCAAACATTTTGATCCACATCTAGATATTCATTCCAAAATCTTTATCAGAGATGGAGATGACATATTTATAAGATTATAATCAACTCATACAAGAATTCAGCAAAGTTGCAGGATACAAAATCTACCTACAGAAATCCGTTGCATTTCTATAAACCAATAATGAAGCAACAGAAAGTGAAATCAAGAAATCAATCTCATTTTGTATCAAGAGCCATAAAATATCCAGGAGTAAACCTAACCAAAGATGTAAAATATCTGAATGCTGAAAACTATAGAAAACTTATGAAGGGAATTGAAGAGGTCACAAAGAAATGGAAAAACAGTCCATGCTCATGGATTGGAAGAATAAATATTGTTAAAATGTCAATACTACCCAAAGCAATCTACACATTCAATGCAATCCCAATCAAAGTTGCACCAGCATTCTTTTCAAAGCTAGAACAATCCTAAAATTTGCATGGAACCACCAAAAAAAACAAACAACAACAAAAACCTGCTGTCAAAGTAATGTTGAAAAAGAAAACCAAAGTGGGAGGCAGAACAGTTCCAGACGTTAGCCTCTACTACAAAGCTGTCATTATCAAGACAGTATGGTATTGGCACAAAAACAAACATATAGACCAGTGGAATAGAATAGAGAACCCAGAAATGGACCCACAAATGTACAGCCAACTAATCTTTGACAAAGCAGGAAAGAGTATCCAATGGAAAAAATATAGTCTCTTTAGCAAATGGTGCTGGGAGAACTGGACAGAAACATCCAGAAGAATAAAACTAGACCACTTTCTTACACCATACACAAAAATAAACTCAAAATGGATGAAAGATCTAAACGTGAGATAGGAAACCATCAAAACCCTAGAGGAGAATACAGGCAACAATCTCTTTGACCTCAACCATAGCAGTTTCTTGTTGACATGTTTCCAAAGGCAAGGGAATTAAAAGCAAAAATGAACTGTTGGAGCCTCATCAAGATAAAAAGCTTCTGTACTACAAAAGAAACAATCAACAAAACTAATAGGCAACCGACAGAATGTGAAAAGATATTTGCAAATGACATATTGGATAAAAGATTAGTATCCAAAATCTATAAAGAACTTATCAAACGCAACACCTCCCCCCAAAAAAAAATAATCCAGTGAAGAAATGAGCAGAAGACATGAATAGACACTTTTCCTAAGAAGACACCCATATGACTAACAGACACATGAAAAGATGTTCAACATCACTCATCATCAGGGAAATACAAATCAAAACCACACTGAGGTACCAACCTCACACCAGTCCCAGTGGCTAAAATTAACAACTCTGGAAACAACATATGCTGACAAGGATGTGGAGAAATGGGAACCTCCTGCACTGTTGGGAATGCAGCTGGTGCAGCCTCTCTGGAAAACAGTGTGGAGGTTCCTCAAAAAATTAAAAATAGAACTACCCTATGACCCAGAAATAGCACTACTAGGAATTTATCCAAAGGATACAGGAGTGCTAATGCATAGGGGCATATGTTCCCCAATGTTTATAGCAGCACTTTCAACAATAGCCAAATTATGCAAAGAGTGAGAATGTCCATCAACTGATGAATGGATATAGAAGATGTGGTTTACATAGACAATGGAATACTATTTGGCAAAGAGAAAGAATTAAATCCTGCCATTTGCAGCAATGTGGATGGAATTGGGGTGTATTACGCTAAGTGAAATAAGTCAGTCAGAGAAAGACAGATATCATGTTTTCACTCATATGTGGAATTTGAGAAGCTTAACAGAAGACCATAGGGGAAGGGAAGAGAAAAAAAATAGTTGCAAACAGAGAGAGTGAGACAAACCATAAGAGACTCTTAAATACAGCGAACAAAGTGAGAGTTGATTGGGGGGATGTAGGGGAGAGGGGAAAATGGGTGATGAGCACTGAGGAGGGTACTTGTTGGGATGAGCACTGGGTGTTGTATGAAAGCAATGAATCACAGGAATCTACCCCCAAAACCAAGAGTACACTGTATACACTGTATGTTAGCTAATTTGATGATAAATTATACTTAAAAAACGATTATAATCAGAGGAACATTATTTACACAAATAAAATTATGGAGGATCGTCAAAGTCTATTGAAAGAGAACAGTTAAATTAAGAATCGTTCTAATGATGACTTATAATTTATTAATTAAAATGAGTTAATGAAATTAGTACTTTTATTTTAAAAGTGGGAACTCTAAAAGTTACTGAGTTTATGCTTGTTTAAAGATTTTTAAAAAACTGGCAAATGCAAGATTTCAATCCTGGTATTATGACTTCAGAAGACCAACTCCCAAATGCTATACTATTTTCCCTACATTAGATCATATCATAATTTATATACGAAAATGAATGGTGCTATCATATCTTTTGTATTGAAAAACTTCCCCCTGCAACAAAACATATCCTACAGTTTACGTGATTTACATGGCTATACACCCTTAGAGAGCACATGTACTCATTTAAGGGGATGCACCCAGAGGATCCTTAGCCAGACAGTGGATCACTTGGTCCAGCTGTCACCACATTGTCTGTTTCAGCACCAGTGAGCTTTATCGGTTCCAGATGACTGAGACAATAGGTCGTAAGAGGGCATCTTTTATGTGAAGGAGGCCTTTGTGAAACCTGAGAAGGCTTGCTGGCTTGTGCTGAACAAGGCAGAGCTCTAGCTAAAGTATCTTATATATATTCCTTTACCACAAAATTGCTTTATAATATTAAATAAATGCTTATGGACTTTTCCTTTGTCAAAAATAGAAGAGAAAAATGACGAAACTAAAAAAATCTACATTAATGAAGAGCTATAGCTGAGATCTGAGACACATACAAAGGTAAAAAATTCTAAGTTATGGTTCCCATAGCAACGGCAACACAGTTGGATTTCACTTTTAGGTTAAGTAAGTTTAACTTGAGTAGAGATGCAAAATACTCCCTCTGAACCAAAAAGAATTATGGGAGAATATAGAGACTATGGTCCACACCCTTCTGGCTTTCAAAGGTATCAAATATTAACCCTAATATGTATTAATAGTGTCACATCAAAATTATATGTTCATTTGTACTGACTTAAAACTACCTTTATTCAATTTATAAAATATGACTGTGTAAAGTGGGAAAAATTCCCATCAAAATTTGTTAAATCAATGGACACAATCTTATAATTTGGAAATATAAGGGCGTAGTTCTGTTTTTTAATTACAATAGAATACTTGCTGAAAGTACAATTTATGAAAATACAATCTGATTACATTCACCGTCAAGTGTTTTAAACTTTACATTTCCCATTACTGTAGATGTAATCTGAAACTAGGAAAACAAACTAACAGTACTTTAAGGAGAGGACATACATATAAATTTTCAAGACAGTTGTAGTTTGCATCTGTATTTCAATGTTTTTTAAAGAAGCAGGAAGGGTACTTACTCCTGTTATGTAACGAGGTCTATATTGAATAGTCCCAAATAAACCAAGAATGACGATAATAATATGTACAAAATTTGCCAGGATAGGTGCCCACTGATATCCAAGGAAGTCAAATATTTGCCTCTCCAGCACACAAACCTAGAATAGTAAAACAGGGTATACAGATAAGCACAGTGGTGAGAGAGAAGAGAGAGTAAAAGGATCATATTGCATTATAATTAGCAAGTATAACTGTTTCCCCATATCTGGCATTTATCTCTAACAGTGAGACTGACATTTTTGGGTATATTTCAAAGAAACACTATAGAAGCTTTATATCCATAGACAGCTAAAATCCTTTTTGGAATCATTTTGTGGAGGCATCAAACCATATTCACAGGCTATCATCTGTGCAGTCATAGGATAAATTATATTGTCATATGCACTGTCTAACACTTGAATTCATCAACCAGCAAATTTGCAAAGTCCCCAAAAAGGGTATGTTGTTAGGGTCTGCTCAAATGTCACTATATAAGTTGGGAATAAAGCAAACGGGATTGATGTAGAGGAAAACTAACTTGTCAGCAAGTCAACTGACCTGGATTCTGGACTTAGATCTGCCTCTAGGCAACTGTGGTCCCCTATGTAAGTCTTTCACTTCTCTGGGGGTACTGATCCCTCGTTTGTAAAATGTAGGACTTTGACTTCTAACCCAAATAATACTGGAGTATACATCAAACATGACTTTTTGTTATACTCAGTTACCTTTATAACCAGGCAAAGGGTGCAAAAAGGACACTAAAACAATGGGAAGCAAAAATAAAAATATAGCATCACTGTTATAAAAGCTAGGAACATAGGTCATTTCAAATTATCTTACATTTATCTGTATTTACAACTTTACAATTAAGACGGAGGTGTAAATCTAAAGATTGAGAGAAGAAAAACAAAACCAACCAACTAAACAACCAAACAAAAGCTGTGATGGTCCAGAAGCACTATTTCATATTGACAAGTAAAACCTGGATAGCTATCAAGTTTGTCATCAGAACAAATACACTCAGTTTTATTCTTCCTGCCTGCCTTCAGATGGAATGATTATAAACTGTTGAGAGTAAAACATTTTGAAAGGACCTGATATTCCACACAAAGATTCAACAATATTTTTTTCAATCTAGGCTTTAAAGGAAAAGGATTTTAAAACCCCTAAGTTACTAACATCACTATGATTTAATGATATATCTTGCCAGAAGGACATACTAACTCTTGAAACAGTGTGCTTTTAAATTAAATACCTGTAGTTCACTTTGAAGATTTCTTGAATGATCATTATTCCCACTGTACTTCTTTAGCTGAACAGCATATTTTCCCATCAGGCATTGAAAAAGAAAATGAATTCATGACAACTGTTCGTATAACACTTCTGTTTCCTAAGGCACACTGGGTACCACGTAAGAGCTCTAACAGTAATCCAGCCTTGTCAAATCTTCATTTTCACTTAGTCGTGGCAGTGATTAAAAAAGAGAGAATCTAGGTCTCTTCTACCTTGCATATTCTAAATCCACAATACCCACCAGAGTTGCAAAAGTGGGATGTACATAATATTGCACATAACTGTAGGTTTATAAACCTTGAACTACCTTCTAATGAAACATTCCTTCAACTGTTATCATGCAGTCAAAACTTCATTAAAGGAGACCCATTTGTAATGTTAGGCAGTATAATGTAAAAAAATCCTTTGTTTTTGAATCCATTTACAGTACCAAAAAATAAGTGGCTGTTCTCAGAGCAACTGCTAATCATCTGTATAAAAGCTCTCTCCAACTTAGATCTTTCTATCCTCATCCTATGAATAAACAGTAAGTAGGAATGTAAACAGCAGCCAGAGGAATCTAAACTCTATAAATTTTGAGCATCATAACTATGGGGACACAGCAGGGAAAAAGTATAGAGGATGAAACACATTAGTCAAACAGTGGGAAATCTCTCAATAAATGCACCAATTATGGAAGAAAATAGCATACCATCGTTAATTATAAAAATATATATAGATGATAATATACTTGCTAATTCTGAATGGCTAAAATGAATTTACATCAACATTTATTAGTCTTTCTTTTTAATGACAGAAATAATAGTTTCATCAAACATTACTTACAAGGTTATGCAGACAGAATAAGTTAATGTGTGATTCCTCACTCATAAATCCCTCCTTTTACCCTGTTTCTGATTGGCCCTATTAGCCTTCATAAGTAGCTTCATCACAGGTTCTGTAATTTAGAGCCAGGACTGAAGAAGGGAAGATTTTCTGAAGAATTCAGAGAATATAAAGGGAATAACCGTTTATAGACGTAGTTAGTCTTTTCTAAGAATTCCTTCCAACAGAAAGTATATTCACTACGGAATTACTGGAAGGATTATGGGGTTGTAGGGAAGAGAACAGATATTAGTTAAAACATCTATTAGATGACGGGCATTCTTGCTAAACCCAGTCATGTATTATCTCATCGTGTCTACACAAAACCTGAGAGGTAAATATTTTTGTTTTACTTTTCAGAAAGTAAAACAAGCCACATGTAGTGTGGCTAAGTGAGTCTCCTGATATCTTAGAATGGTAAGTGCTAAAAAAAAAGAAAAAAAAAGAAGAAGAAGAAGGAAAAAGTAGACTCTGGTCATGGCCCCTGCGTCATGTTGTCATGTTCCCTATGTTGTAGAATTACGATACACCTAGTCCAAAAACAAAAGCTTTCACAGTTTATGTTGTAGACCTATGTTGGTCGGTCACAGAATATGTACTGCTTTTTACCTTACTTATTTTGGAATAATGTAGAGAATGTCTTTGATCATCCTTGTCAGTTCATATCACCATTAGGCAAGGCAAAGTTCCTTTCTATTTCATTTTATTTTCGTATTTGCCTCCTTCAACCCATATTCTCAGAGTTATTCTCCTTCCCCCCATTGGGCCCTCTATAATTTATTTGCTTTATGTCCTTTACATTACCTGGCATACAAATGTAGGTATACGGCCTTGAAAAACATAAACAGATCTTCCTCGTCTTACATGGTGTTATGCCCTGATAAACCCGCCACAGGTCCAAAATGTCGTAAGTCAAAATGCATTTAATACACTTCACCTACCAAACATCCTGGCTTAGGAATGTGCTCAGAATACTTACGTTAGCAAACTGTAGGGCAACATCATCTAACACAAGGCCTATTTTATAACAAGGTGTTGAATATGCCATGTAATTTATTGATACTGTTCTGAGAGTGAAAAGCAGAATGGTTGTTGGGGTACAGAATGGTTATAAGTGTACTGGTTGTTTACCCTTGGGGTCTGTAGTTACCTGGGAGCTGTGGCTCCCTGCCTCTGCCCAGTGTCACTAGAGAGGACTGTACTCCACAACACTAGCCCAGGAAAAGATCCAAATTCACAATTTGAAGTATAGTTTCTACTGCAGATGTATTGCTTGCACACCATTGTAAAGTCAAAGAATCGTAAGTCAAACAATCCTAAGTGGGAGACTGCCTCTACCGCTGTTGCTTCTGTGTGCCATTTTCATATAAAAAGTCTTTTGGAATAAGTCTCTCTCATGCTTGTTAGTTTTGCTGTATATAAATTTTTTTGTGTGTTTGGCTTCTACATAGTAGCCTGTTATTAATGCATAACTTGTTGCTTTCCACAGAGAATTCTGTGCCCTTACATAACTATTATTTGTGAAGTTTCTATTTGTTAACATAAATACAAGCTAATCTTTATCAATTATTATTTCTGCATCTATTGAGATGATCGCTTTATTCTTTTCTTTTCTATCATTAATGTGACTGTTTATAGTTTTTGCCATGATCAATTTTCCTTTTCATCCTGGGAAAATCCTTACTTGAAATTTAATATTATTTTTTACCGGAGTTTCATTTTGGATTAAATAAGATTTTATTTGTAAGTTTTATGTTGAAAAAATGACCCATAACTTAATTTTTTCTCTAACTCTGTTATAGAGGTTGTAAGAGCCCTAAACTATAAGGTACAACATTCATTTGAACACTTAACAAACTTTGAAGAAATCATCAGTCCTATTTTCTTTCCCCAAAAGCAACCAATGTCAATTTGGGGAAACTCTATTAAGTACATAGCTTTTCAGGAAAATACTATATATAGATGCCAGCATATAGGCATATATCTGTCATATATATGTCTTGAATTTTTTTCACATCATTTTATTTACTAAAATGGGATTGCAATGTAGATATGGTTTTTCCCCTTGAACTTTGTGATGTTTGTAGATGTCTCTCTACATTAGCACACACTACACATACATTATATTCTTATTAAGTGTTCCATTTTTTTTAAATGTTTATTTATTTGAGGGACAGCACAAGCAGGAAAAGGGTAGAGAGAGGACAACAGAGGATCTTACGCAGGCTCTGCAGTGGCAGGGTGACAGCAGCAAGCCCTATGTGGGGCTCGAACCCACGAAACTGTGAGATCGTGACATGAGCCGAAGTTGGATGTGCAACAGACAGAGCCACCCAGGTGCCCCTTAAGTGTTCCATTTTAACAGATATTCATTTGGTTTCCAATTCTCAGCTATAACACATCTGAGTGTGTTAAACAACCTTGTATATGTGTGTTGGTACATCCATAGGCTAGCTCCCCAGATGTGAAAATGGTGGGTCAAATTCTGATTGCAAAATCCCCCAAATTATGAAAGTGTTATTCATTCTCTTTGATATAAATGTATATACTGTTAAAACATGAGAACTACTCTACTCTTTTGCATTATAATAAATATGAATCTTAGTAGTCATTGTTCATCTAGTTGAATATGCTTGAACTGAAAAAGTTTTCAAAAACCTTTCTTGTAAGTATAGTAAGTAGAAGTCATCTTACTAACAATGAAAACAAATATTCATAAAAAGCACCTGTGAGAGCTCTTTAGGATAAATGTATTGACTTTCAAACTGGAAGAAATTCACTCCACACTCCTCAATTACATCTGAGAAAACTGGACCCAATTAAGTAAATAATTTGTTAAATTAAGTTTGACCCCTTAATAGGAGTATTCAGTCTATAGCAAGTTTGCTTCAAATGTTGGCATAGGGAGTTGAGAATCGTTCATATTTCCTAGGTAGCTATTGCCATTTAACTGTATTAACAAGGAAATTACATGTACATGAATACTATAAAATATTTTTCTAAAAGCCATAATGGGATGTTTATAGCTAGTTGCTTTCAACTGGTGGGGTTCAAAATCGGGTTCCTTGAGATACTACTTTTTGTTAATAACTACTAAGATTTCTTAATAAATTTTCCTCCCAAATATTTCTATAATTTTATGTCCTTAAAATGTAGTTTGGAAGTTATTACAATTAATATGAAATAAAACTAATACACAGAATTTGAAAGGAAAAATATAGTTTTTTAATTGTATTATAGGAGAACACAGGTTCCTTGATTTAAAAAGAAATTTAGGGGAGTTATTAAATGCTAGTAACAACCAAATTGTTTCCAGTGCTAAATTATATGTTGAAATGAAATTTATCTATTGACATGCCTGTTCTCCTCCTTACACCCTCCCCATCTCACTATCTTTAGTCTCCTTTAAGAAAACAGCTTTCAGACTATCTCCACTTTCTAGAGTCTAAGGGCAGATAAAATAGACCCAGACTGAGGTGCTAGGCAAATGGAGCATTATCCAGGTGAGCCTCAGGGAAATGACAAAGTTGTGACAAAGTCACAAGAGAATAAAAATTGTAGAATTTCATGAATCCATAAGGAAAGGATTTGCCTTTTCATTGTTTCCAGGAGAAGATAACTAACAAAATTATCTTTGTTAGAGTGTAAAAAGTAGGAAATATGCGGGGAAATCATGATGAAAATTGAAATGGGCATAAGAGTTTACACAATGGGTCCAAAGATCTTATTTCATCTGTGGGGACTATGAAAGTTTACCAGAGACAGAACCTCATATGGTCATTTGTTTGTCAGAATTTTGTCAATAGAAATTGTTTGGCCTTCTCCTACTTTCCAGTCAGGTATGGTCAATTGTGTGTTCCCAGTTGTAACTACTCTTTGTTTCTTGCCCAATAGAGCACTTAAAACAATGAAGGAGATAATAAAATAGTTCTGGTACTGTCTTCTTAACCCATAAAGGACTCTACTCCTTTTATCCCTACTCTGAGATGTTGCCTTGGATTCATGATTCTCCTGCCTGACTCCCTAGTACATTTTCTGTCTCTTGGTTGTCTGCCCATTTCGGTAAAACTGCCAGTTCTTATGTTTGTATATATTTAGTGTTTGTTGCCACACTAGATCTCATATATATTCTGGTTACTTACCCTCCCCTATGGTGAATTATAATCTCGAGCACAATTCTGCTCCAGAAACAGAAAGGATGCCTGCCCCATGTCGGTTTTTCTAAGCCAGTCCCCAGGGAATCTGTAAAGACTTTAGAGGTTTTCTGGGACTTTATGACTTTGCTGAGGTGCTGAGGTCTTTATGATAGTGTCTAAAATACCACAGTATCACAAAGCAAACCTCTGTATGGATATGAGATGATGTTCCCTGCTTAAGATTCTCTGTATTGTTCATAGTGGATAAGTGGGAACATATATGCCAGCTCTTAAACTTTTATCTGCAAGAGACCCACTAGAGACAAATATCTTTCATGTCACCAAGACAGTGAATTCAAATATGAAATTAAGAGAATAAACTTAAAGCAGAGTCTACAATGATTATACATGTAAGATACGGACACAGCCATGCACAGAGGTTTACTTGAAAAGTTTTAACAACTCTTGAGGAACTGCAGTTTTCAAGTGTGTGTGTTGGGGAGTTTGTTTACTAAATAAAATTGTAAAGTGTTTGGTAAGATGTTGGGTTACAAATGACAATTTACCCTATTTTATTAAACCAAGGATTTTCTGTTTCCCCCCCACATAATTGTTTTTCTTTAAATACAAAACAAAGGAATAAGCCTTACTGACAAATAATGAAAACACCACCAGAAGAAGATCTGGCCTCAATGGCTTCAATTATAATAGAAGTCAACATGTCATAGTCGTTCAGGACCCAAGTTTTGAATCAGAAAATCATGTTTAAATTCTAACTCACTATATGACCACAGGAGGTCACCTGATCTCTTTGAATCTCAGTGTCTTCATCTATAAAATGGGAATATTGTAGTACAGGGCTTTTTTTTTTTTTTTT